>NC_052163.1:67920379-68220379 GCF_902713615.1 Scyliorhinus canicula | reverse complement strand
TCCTGTGCTGTAATTTTCTTTGTTCATAGAACCAGTGACTTAGTCAAACATAACATTCTGCTCTGGGTCAATCTGGGTCAAGGAGGTTAATCTGCACTTTCACTTTACACAGGTCCTGACAGATATTTCTGATTGGCTCTCCTGTTAACCTGTGGTAACTCCAGTGGAAGGAATAACAGGAATAGCCATTTAACTGTTTACACCATTTCACTGCTGGCTCTGCCTATCTTGAACCGGAGCTAGAGAAGAAGATTGGGAAAACCCCACAAATATTCATTCAAGGTGCGGGTGTTTAGTCATCGCTCGTAATTTACAAAGAACAACAAAGAAGAAAGAAATTTACAGCACAGGAACAGGCCCTTCAGCCCTCCCAGCCTGCGCCGATCCAGATCCTTTATCTAAACCTGTCTCCTATTTTCCAAGATCTACTTCCCTCTGTTCCCCACCCGTTCATATATCTGTCCAGATGCATCTTAAATGATGCTATCGTGCCCGCCTCTACCACCGCCGCTGGCAAAGCGTTGCAGGCACCCACCACACTCTGTGTAAAAATTTAATTTGTTACTGTTCAAATAAATAGAAAGTTTTGCTGTAATCCCTCCTCTACGCAGGCAATTTTTGTAGTTGAGAAATTTCTTCACCCAGAGATTAGTGAGCCTGTGGAATTCGTTATCACAGGAAGTAGTTGAGGCCCAAACATTGTGGGCGAAATTCTCCGACCCCCACGACGGGTGGGAGAATAGCGGGAGGGCCTTCCCGACATTTTTGCCGCCCTCCCGCTATTCTCCACCCCCCCCGCCGAAGTCCCGACCCGAATCGCTGCCGCCGTTTTTTTACGGCCGGCAGCGATTCTCAGCTGTTAGATGGGCCGAAGTCCCAGCCCTTTCCGCCGTTTTTACGAACGGCAAACACACCTGGTCTTGCCGTTCGTAAAAACGGCGTCACAAACTCGCTATTAATAACCATGGCACCGATTGGCACGGCCGTACCACGGCCGTGCCAAGGGTGCCATGGGCCCGCGATCGGTGGGCACCGATCGCGGGCAGCGGGCCCGATGCCCGCGCACTACTTGTCCTTCCGCCGCCCCGCAGTATCCATTCGCGGGGCGGCTGAGGGGCAACCCGGCCAGCGCATGCGCGGCTTTCGCGCAAAAACACGATGACGTCACCCGCGCATGCGCGGGTTGGAGTCTTCCAAACTGCGCATGCGCGGCTGACGTCATATGACGCGTCAGCTGGCGCTAACTCCGGCAAGCGGGCTTAACGATTTTCGTTAAGCCCGTCTTGCCGGAGCCTACGGCGTCGGGCTGCTAGCCCCGACCGGGGACCAGAATCGGTCCCCGGTCGGGAAGGGGCGCGCTGCCGTAAAACCCGCCCGGGTTTTACGGCAGCTTTACGATTTCTCCCGTTTTGGGAGAATCGCGCCCTGTATGTTTTCAAGTTGCAGTTAGATATAGTACGTAGGATGAAGGGGATCAAAGGCTTTGAGCAAAAAGCCGGTTTAGGCGATTGAGTTGAATGCTTAGCCATGATCATAATGAATGGTGGAGCAGACCCAAAGGGCCGAATGGCCTCCTCCTGCTCCTATTTACTATGTTTCTTTGTTCCTATGTCTTATTGAATGGCACAGCAGGCTCGGGGTGCCAAAAGGCCTACCCCTGCTCCTATTTCCTAAGTTCATAAAAGGCTTCATGGAAACTCATGTCTCCAGAGGGCTGGCATGAGAACTCAGATTTTATCACGTAATTGATCCCGGGGTGGGTATCAGTTACTCTACTCTACTGCTATTCTAGCTCTATTGGAGCAAACCATTCCCCGGTGTTGCACTGTTTTGATCTGGGACTGGCTTTTAGTACCCATCGGGGTTCTGCCATGTGCTGCTTTACTTCCTGTTGACAAATAGGACTGAGCGCTGCTAATCTGAATTCCCCAAATATGCAGATGAGCCCTGTCCTGGGAATTGGAATGGGGTTAGAATAGGTGGCTGCAAGCAACTGGATCCTCCCCCTGCTACTCATTGAGTGGTGAAACAGACATCCCAGGGTTTTCGGTCCCCAAAGTTTCCTGTAGTGTAAAATATTCAGATTACATTAAAGTGTTTTCAGTACCTTCTGTGCAAGGGTTTGGATCACACCCTCAATCTTCTTGTTAATGGAACTGTTGATTGTTTCAAGTTGGGTGAGCAGTGTGTGTTGGATCTGGTCCCCTGAAATCATGTTGGCTGTTTCTTCCTTCAGGCCTTGCCAGTCTAGGTCTTCTGGCAGCTTGGAAATAACCTCCCTCAGTTGCTTCATGTTATTGAGAACCACACATAATTGTAGCGACCTCACTCCACTTATTGACTAGGGATGAAAGTATAGTGAACATAAGAACATAACATAAGAACTAGGAGTAAGAGTAGGCCATCTGGCCCTTCAAGCTTGCTCCGCCATTCAATGAGATCATGGCTGATTTTTTGTGGACTCAGCTCCACTTTCCCGCCCAAGCGCCATATCCCTTTATTCATTTATTCTTCAAGAAACTATCTATTTTTATAGAACATAGAACATAGAACATAGAACATTACAACGCAGTACGGGCCCTTCGGCCCTCGATGTTGCGCCGACCTGTGAAACCATCTGAAGCCTATCTGACCTACACTATTCCATTTTCATCCATATGTCTATCCAGTGACCACTTAAATGCCCTTAAAGTTGGCGAGTCTACTACTGTTGCAGGCAGGGCGTTCCACACCCCTACTACTCTCTGAGTAAAGAAACTGCCTCTGACATCTGTCCTATATCTACCACTCCTCAATTTAAAGCTATGTCCCCTCGTGTTGGTCATCACCATCCGAGGAAAGAGACTCTCACTGTCCACCCTATCTAACCCTCTGACTATCTTATATGTCTCTATTAAGTCACCTCTCAGCCTTCTCCTCTCTAACGAAAACAACCTCAAGTCCCTGAGCCTTTCCTCGTAAGACCTTCCCTCCATACCAGGCAACATCCTAGTAAATCTCCTCTGAACGCTTTCCAAAGCTTCCACATCCTTCCTATAATGTGGTGACCAGAACAGCACGCAGTACTCCAGGAGCGGCCGCACCAGAGTTATGTACAGCTGCAGCATGACCTTGTGGCTCCGAAACTCAATCCCTCTACTGATAAAGGCTAGCACACCATATGCCTTCTTAACAGCCCTATTAACCTGGGTGGCAACTTTCAGGGATTTATGTACCTGGATGCCGAGATCTCTCTGTTCAGCTACACTACCAAGAATCTTGCCATTAGCCCAGTACTCTGCATTCCTGTTACTCCTTCCAAAGTGAACCACCTCACACTTTTCCGCATTAAACTCCATCTGCCACCTCTCAGCCTCAACTGCTTCACTGGGCAGGAAATTCCATAGATTCACAACCCTTTGGGTGAAGAAGTTCCTCCTAAACTCAATCCTAAATCTACTTCCCCTTATTTTGAGGTTATGCCCCCTAGTTCTGCTTTCACCCGCCAGTGGAAACAACCATATGTTACTGGATAGATTTCTTCAGTCTCTATTGACATTTTTTATTTAAACTGAGAATCTACAGCAATGGACCGATACCTACCAAGATTGAAAAGAATAAATATGCGATATGTTGATTGATAGGTGGATTGGCCATGCTAAATTGCCCCTTAATGTCCAAAAGGTTAGGTATCATTAAGGGTGATAGAGCCTGGATCTAAGTAGGGTGCTCTTTCGGGGGATAGGTGCAGACTCAATGGGATGAATAGCCTCCTTCTGCACTATAGGGATTCCATGATATAGCCCACCCCTTCCAACAAAACTCCACTCGCAGTAAGTGAGGCTGGGAACTCTAGAGCTGATTTTCCTCTGTCACACACCTGACTTGGACATATCCGTGCTCCTTCCTCATCGCTAAAATAATATCCTGGAAATCCCAATACAACATCACTGTGAGACTACACAAGGAGAAAATCCGACAGCTCGAGGAGAAGGCCCTACAGCACATTTGCAGAGCAGGTAGGGGAATGGGTAATAAAAGTCAACCTTGTTAGTAACCTCCACATCTGAGAATAAATATTGTTTTCAACGATGTGTCTCTACCTGGATTGAATTAATGTTCTTCTGTTTGCGGGAATTCTTAACAAAATGCAGGTTAACTTTTACCAATGTCGGCAAGAGGCCTCAAGGAGATGCAAATGTTTTGTATCTTCTAATGACATGTTTAACGAGGTGCAATTCCAAATGAGTTACAGTCAACACTCACATCACTTGAGTTTACTCGATAGTCTTTAAATGAGAGTTCTTCTGCCCTCTCTTCGATTAGTCGACAGTACATTAATGCAATCTTGCCCACGTCCTGGAACATAAAGTATCCATAAGAGTTGGCAACTCTACAAGCACAAGTAAGTCAAACAGAATAGGCAAAGATTCCTTTTCAGAGTGATGACTAACACAGTTTCGCACATCAGATTACCTCCACAAACTGGTGAATGTCCACCCTCTTTCACTGGTGTGTTTGATTATCAATTAGCTGAAGCAGAAATCCTAGATGGAGTGATAATACAGCAGAGAGGGTGTAACAGGATTCTACCTCATTGATGTTTTACATGAACCACTGCGTGTTTTTATTTTATCATTTTTTTCTCTCAGGTTTGTTCAAATCTTGTGACTTCAAAATTCACTGGGAATTGGACAGCATGGTGGTGCAGTGGTTAGCATTGCTGCCTCACAGCGCCGAGGTCCCAGGTTTGATCCCGGCTCTGGGTAACTGTCCGTGTGGAGTTTGCACATTCTCTCCGTGTTTGCGTGAGGTTCTGCCCCCACAACCCAAAAAAGATGTGCAGGGTAGGTGGATTGGCCATGCTAAATTGCCCCTTAATTGGAAAACATGAATTGGGTACTCTAAATTTAAAAAACAAAAACAAATTTATGGGGAATGGTTTGTCAGGGATTGCAACTTGGTGTTAAGCACCAATATACAACCCCTGCCCCCACCCTAGCTACTGGCCCCCAGGCTACCTTACTCTAAATAATACTGATGACTCCAACACCACTGAAGGTGTATCTGGGGCACCTCCCTATCAGGGAGGTATGTACTTTGGTGGAAATGCCTAAATCTGGGTTGGTGGGTATTGGCAACTACCAAGTGCCCCTGAGAAAATAAATTTGTAGCTCCCTTAAGCCTCTCTGGAATGGAGTCAATAATACAAAGTTTTAAACCTTCAGCAGGCTCGCTACCCCATGGAGGTGCTCCCACCTCTGGATGTTTTGGGTTCGTTACTCGTTCCATTCGGCCAAGGCATTGACTTTAAAAATTGGCGAGTCATGTTGCAGCTTTATAGAACCTTAGTTAGGCTGCACTTGGAATATAGTGTTCAATTCTGGTCGCCACACTGCCAGAAGGATATGGAGGCTTTAGCGAGGGTACAGAAAAGATTTACCAGGACAGACAGTCAGAGACAGTCAGAGACTTTTTCCCCGGGTGGAACAAACCATTACAAGGGGACATAAATTTAAGGTAAATGGTGGAAGATATAGGGGGGATATCAGAGGTAGGTTCTTTACCCAGAGAGTAGTGGGGGCATGGAAGGCACTGCCTGTAGAAGTAGTTGAGTTGGAAACATTAGGGACCTTCAAGTGGCTATTGGATAGGTACATGGATTACGGTAGAATGCTGGGGTGTAGATTGATTTGTTGTTAATCTCGGACAAAAGTTCAGCACAATATCGTGGGCCAAAGGGCCTGTTCTGTGCTGTATTTTCTATTTTCTATGTTGCCGGTATGGAGGGCATTAAGGATGAGGAGAGGTCTCAGAAACTTGTTTGCTCTCACTGGAACAACAGAGGTTGAGGGGCGACCTGATAGAAGTCTACAAGATTATGAGGGGCATGGGCAGAGTGGATAGTCAGAAACTTTTGCCTTGGTTGGAAGAGTCAATTATTAGGGGGCATAGGTTTAAGATGCGAGAAGCTAGGTTGAAAGGAGATGTACGAGGCAAATATTTTTACACAGAGGGTGGTGGGAGCCTGGAACTCGCTGCCGGAGGAGGTGGTGGAAGCAGATACGATAGTGACTTTTAAGTGTAATCTCACAAATACATGAATAGTATGGGAATAAACAGATCTGGTCCCTGGAAGGGTAGGGGGTTTTAGTTCAGATGGGCAGCATGGTCGGTACAGGCTTGGAGGGCCGAAGGGCTTGTTCCTGTGCTGTAATTTTCTTTGTTCTCTATTACTACTCCATTTCTCTTGCACCATGGAACTTTTCATCATTTAATCTGACCTGTCCTCCATCCGATCACAGACCATCCCTAATGTTTTATTTCCCATCCTCCCCTGTTCACCAGCTCAAAACCTGTTACATTTTTAACTTAGCTTTTCAAAAATATTTTTATTGAAATATTTTTATTTTTATTGAAGAAATATTTCATTATAACAAAATAAACAACAAACTAAACAGTAATAATAAAGGTACAACACATGAAAAGCACAATCATTAATAACAAGCCCACTAAATCCCAACCCTTCGACATATAACGAAAAAACTAAATTCCCCTGCCCCAACAGCTGACGGTGACTTAACTCATAGGACGCGATTCTCAGGCCTCGTTGCACCTTTGCTCGAGCGAGACGAGGCTGGTGAATAGCGGGATAGGCCGAAAACTAAAACACGTCAGGCACCAAACTGTTTGCGATGCAACCAGCCCGTTCCCCTCTTAAACAAGTATACCATTTTGGATACTGTTGGGGGGGGAAGCCTATCAGGGGAAAACAACAGCAGCAAGAACAGTGGCACTGTTGCTCAGCAGGGGAGGGCAAAGTGCAGGAGATAGATAGTTATAGGGAATGCTAAAGCAAGGGGCACAGATAAGAACATAAGAACTAGGAGCAGGAGTAGGCCATCTGGCCCCTCGAGCCTGCTCCACCATTCAATGAGATCATGGCTGATCTTTTGTGGACTCAGCTCCACTTTCCGGCCCGAACATCATAATCCTTAATCCCTTTATTCTTCAAAAAACTATCTATAGAACATAGAACAGTACAGCACAGAACAGGCCCTTCGGCCCTCGATGTTGTGCCGAACAATGATCACCCCACTTAAACCCACGTAACCCGTATACCCGTAACCCAACAATCCCCCCATTAACCTTACACTACGGGCAATTTAGCATGGCCAATCCACCTAACCAGCACATCTTTGGACTGTGGGAGGAAACCGGAGCACCCGGAGGAAACCCACGCACACACGGGGAGGACGTGCAGACTCCACACAGACAGTGACCCAGCCGGGAATCGAACCTGGGACCCTGGAGCTGTGAAGCATTGATGCTAACCACCATGCTACCGTGAGGCCCGCTGCTACCGTGAGGCCCGTGTTTTACCTTAAAAACATGTAATGAAGGAGCCTCAACTGCTTCACTGGGCAAGGAATTCCATAGATTCACAACCCTTTGGGTGAAGAAGTTCCTCCTAAACTCAGTCCTAAATCTACTTCCCCTTATTTTGAGGCTATGCCCCCTAGTTCTGCTTTCACCTGCCAGTGGAAACAACCTGCCCGCATCTATCCTATCTATTCCCTTCATAATTTTATATGTTTCTATAAGATCCCCCCTCATCCTTCTAAATTCCAACGAGTACAGTCCCAATCTACTCAACCTCTCCTCATAATCCAACCCCTTCAGCTCTGGGATTAACCTAGTGAATCTCCTCTGCACACCCTCCAGTGCCAGTACGTCCTTTCTCAAGTAAGGAGACCAAAACTGAACACAATACTCCAGGTGTGGCCTCACTAACACCTTGTACAATTGCAGCATAACCTCCCTAGTCTTAAACTCCATCCCTCTAGCAATGAAGGACAAAATTCCATTTGCCTTCTTAATCACCTGTTGCACCTGTAAACCAACTTTCTGTGACTCATGCACCAGCACACCCAGGTCTCTCTGCACAGCAGCATGCTTTAATATTTCATCATTTAAATAATAATCCCGTTTGCTGTTATTCCTACCAAAATGGATAACCTCACATTTGCCAACATTGTATTCCATCTGCCAGACCCCAGCCCATTCACTTAACCTATCCAAATCCCTCTGCAGACTTCCAGTATCCTCTGCACTTTTCACTTTACCACTCATCTTAGTGTCATCTGCAAACTTGGACACATTGGATAGCAAATGTGGTCCCTTTGTTCAAGAAGGGGAGTAGAGATAACCCCGGTAACTATAGGCCGGTGAGCCTAACGTCTGTGGTGGGTAAGGTCTTGGAGAGGATTATAAAAGATACGATTTATAATCATCTAGATAGGAATAATATGATTAGGGATAGTCAGTATGGTTTTATGAAGGGTAGGTCATGCCTCACAAACCTTATCGAGTTCTTTGAGAAGGTGACTGAACAGGTAGACGAGGGTAGAGCAGTTGATGTGGTGTATATGGATTTCAGTAAAGCGTTTGATAAGGTTCCCCACGGTCGGCTATTGCAGAAAATACGGAGGCTGGGGATTGAGGGTGATTTAGAGATGTGGATCAGAAATTGGCTAGTTGAAAGAAGACAGAGAGTGGTAGTTGATGGGAAATGTTCAGAATGGAGTTCAGTTACGAGTGGCGTACCACAAGGATCTGTTCTGGGGCCGTTGCTGTTTGTCATTTTTATAAATGACCTAGAGGAGGGCGCAGAAGGATGGGTGAGTAAATTTGCAGACGACAAAGGGGGAGGGGGAGCCGCCCCAAGTCGTAGTCCACATTGGCACTAACGACATAGGTAGGAAAGGGGACAAGGATGTCAGGCAGGCCTTTCGGGAGCTAGGATGGAAGCTCAGAGCGAGAACAAACAGAGTTGTTATCTCTGGGTTGTTGCCCGTGCCACGTGATAGTGAGATGAGGAATAGGGAGAGAGAGCAATTAAACACGTGGCTACAGGGATGGTGCAGGCGGGAGGGATTCAGATTTCTGGATAACTGGGGCTCTTTCTGGGGAAGGTGGGACCTCTATAGACAGGATGGTCTACATCTGAACCTGAGGGGCACCAATATCCTGGGGGGGAGATTTGTTAGTGCTCTTTGGGGGGGTTTAAACTAATTCAGCAGGGGCATGGGAACCTGGATTGTAGTTTTGGGGTACGGGAGATTGAGAGTATAGAGGTCAGGAGCACAGATTTGACTTCGCAGGAGGGTGCCAGTGTTCAGGTAGGTGGTTTGAAGTGTGTCTACTTCAATGCCAGGAGTATACGAAATAAGGTAGGGGAACTGGCAGCATGGGTTGGTACCTGGGACTTCGATGTTGTGGCCATTTCAGAGACATGGATAGAGCAGGGACAGGAATGGTTGTTGCAGGTTCCGGGGTTTAGGTGTTTTAGTAAGCTCAGAGAAGGGGGCAAAAGAGGGGGAGGTGTGGCGCTGCTAGTCAAGGACAGTATTACGGTGGCGGAAAGGATGCTAGATGGGGACTCTTCTTCTGAGGTAGTATGGGCTGAGGTTAGAAACAGGAAAGGAGAGGTCACCCTGTTGGGAGTTTTCTATAGGCCACCTAATAGTTCTAGGGATGTAGAGGAAAGGATGGCGAAGATGATTCTGGAAAAGAGCGAAAGTAACAGGGTAGTTGTTATGGGAGACTTTAACTTTCCAAATATTGACTGGAAAAGATATAGTTCGAGTACATTAGATGGGTCATTCTTTGTACAATGTGTGCAGGAGGGTTTCCTGACACAATATGTTGACAGGCCAACAAGAGGCGAGGCCACATTGGATTTGGTTTTGGGTAATGAACCAGGCCAGGTATTAGATCTGGAGGTAGGTGAGCACTTTGGAAACAGTGACCACAATTCGGTGACCTTTACGTTAGTGATGGAAAGGGATAAGTATACCCCGCAGGGCAAGAGTTATAGCTGGGGGAAGGGCAATTATGATGCCATTAGACATGACTTAGGATGTGTTGGTTGGAGAAGTAGGCTGCAAGGATTGGGCACACTGGATATGTGGAGCTTGTTCAAGGAACAGCTATTGCATGTTCTTGATAAGTACGTACCAGTCAGGCAGGGAGGAAGGGGTCAAGCGAGGGAACCGTGGTTTACCAAAGAAGTGGAATCTCTTGTTAAGAGGAAGAAGGAGGCCTATGTGAAGATGAGGCGTGAAGTTTCAGTTGGGGCGCTTGATAGTTACAAGGAAGCGAGGAAGGATCTAAAGAGAGAGCTGAGATGAGCAAGGAGGGGACATGAGAAGTCTTTGGCAGGTAGGATCAAGGAAAACCCAAAAGCTTTCTATAGGTATGTCAGGAATAAAAGAATGACTAGGGTAAGAGTAGGGCCAGTCAAGGACAGTGGTGGGAAGTTGTGTGTGGAGGCTGAGGAGATAAGCGAGATACCAAATGAATACTTTTCGTCAGTATTCACTCAAGAATAAGATAATATTGCGGAGGAGAATGCTGAGACCCAGGCTATTAGAATAGATGGCATTGAGGTGCGTCGGGAAGATGTGTTGGCAATTCTGGACAAGGTGAAAATAGATAAGTCCCCGGGGCCGGATGGGATTTATCCTAGGATTCTCTGGGAAGCCAGGGAAGAGATTGCTGAGCCTTTGGCTTTGATTTTTAGGTCATCATTGGCTACAGGAATAGTGCCAGAGAACTGGAGGATAGCAAATGTGGTCCCTTTGTTCAAGAAGGGGAGTAGAGATAACCCCGGTAACTATAGGCCGGTGAACCTAACGTCTGTGGTGGGTAAGGTCTTGGAGAGGATTATAAAAGATACGATTTATAATCATCTAGATAGGAATAATATGATTAGGGATAGTCAGTATGGTTTTGTGAAGGGTAGGTCATGCCTCACAAACCTTATCGAGTTCTTTGAGAAGGTGACTGAACAGGTAGACGAGGGTAGAGCAGTTGATGTGGTGTATATGGATTTCAGTAAAGCGTTTGATAAGGTTCCCCACGGTCGGCTATTGCAGAAAATACGGAGGCTGGGGATTGAGGGTGATTTAGAGATGTGGATCAGAAATTGGCTAGTTGAAAGAAGACAGAGAGTGGTAGTTGATGGGAAATGTTCAGAATGGAGTTCAGTTACGAGTGGCGTACCACAAGGATCTGTTCTGGGGCCGTTGCTGTTTGTCATTTTTATAAATGACCTAGAGGAGGGCGCAGAAGGATGGGTGAGTAAATTTGCAGACGACAAAGGGGGAGGGGGAGCCGCCCCAAGTCGTAGTCCACATTGGCACTAACGACATAGGTAGGAAAGGGGACAAGGATGTCAGGCAGGCCTTTCGGGAGCTAGGATGGAAGCTCAGAGCGAGAACAAACAGAGTTGTTATCTCTGGGTTGTTGCCCGTGCCACGTGATAGTGAGATGAGGAATAGGGAGAGAGAGCAATTAAACACGTGGCTACAGGGATGGTGCAGGCGGGAGGGATTCAGATTTCTGGATAACTGGGGCTCTTTCTGGGGAAGGTGGGACCTCTATAGACAGGATGGTCTACATCTGAACCTGAGGGGCACCAATATCCTGGGGGGGAGATTTGTTAGTGCTCTTTGGGGGGGTTTAAACTAATTCAGCAGGGGCATGGGAACCTGGATTGTAGTTTTGGGGTACGGGAGATTGAGAGTATAGAGGTCAGGAGCACAGATTTGACTTCGCAGGAGGGTGCCAGTGTTCAGGTAGGTGGTTTGAAGTGTGTCTACTTCAATGCCAGGAGTATACGAAATAAGGTAGGGGAACTGGCAGCATGGGTTGGTACCTGGGACTTCGATGTTGTGGCCATTTCAGAGACATGGATAGAGCAGGGACAGGAATGGTTGTTGCAGGTTCCGGGGTTTAGGTGTTTTAGTAAGCTCAGAGAAGGGGGCAAAAGAGGGGGAGGTGTGGCGCTGCTAGTCAAGGACAGTATTACGGTGGCGGAAAGGATGCTAGATGGGGACTCTTCTTCTGAGGTAGTATGGGCTGAGGTTAGAAACAGGAAAGGAGAGGTCACCCTGTTGGGAGTTTTCTATAGGCCACCTAATAGTTCTAGGGATGTAGAGGAAAGGATGGCGAAGATGATTCTGGAAAAGAGCGAAAGTAACAGGGTAGTTGTTATGGGAGACTTTAACTTTCCAAATATTGACTGGAAAAGATATAGTTCGAGTACATTAGATGGGTCATTCTTTGTACAATGTGTGCAGGAGGGTTTCCTGACACAATATGTTGACAGGCCAACAAGAGGCGAGGCCACATTGGATTTGGTTTTGGGTAATGAACCAGGCCAGGTATTAGATCTGGAGGTAGGTGAGCACTTTGGAAACAGTGACCACAATTCGGTGACCTTTACGTTAGTGATGGAAAGGGATAAGTATACCCCGCAGGGCAAGAGTTATAGCTGGGGGAAGGGCAATTATGATGCCATTAGACATGACTTAGGATGTGTTGGTTGGAGAAGTAGGCTGCAAGGATTGGGCACACTGGATATGTGGAGCTTGTTCAAGGAACAGCTATTGCATGTTCTTGATAAGTACGTACCAGTCAGGCAGGGAGGAAGGGGTCAAGCGAGGGAACCGTGGTTTACCAAAGAAGTGGAATCTCTTGTTAAGAGGAAGAAGGAGGCCTATGTGAAGATGAGGCGTGAAGTTTCAGTTGGGGCGCTTGATAGTTACAAGGAAGCGAGGAAGGATCTAAAGAGAGAGCTGAGATGAGCAAGGAGGGGACATGAGAAGTCTTTGGCAGGTAGGATCAAGGAAAACCCAAAAGCTTTCTATAGGTATGTCAGGAATAAAAGAATGACTAGGGTAAGAGTAGGGCCAGTCAAGGACAGTGGTGGGAAGTTGTGTGTGGAGGCTGAGGAGATAAGCGAGATACCAAATGAATACTTTTCGTCAGTATTCACTCAAGAATAAGATAATATTGCGGAGGAGAATGCTGAGACCCAGGCTATTAGAATAGATGGCATTGAGGTGCGTCGGGAAGATGTGTTGGCAATTCTGGACAAGGTGAAAATAGATAAGTCCCCGGGGCCAGATGGGATTTATCCTAGGATTCTCTGGGAAGCCAGGGAAGAGATTGCTGAGCCTTTGGCTTTGATTTTTAGGTCATCATTGGCTACAGGAATAGTGCCAGAGAACTGGAGGATAGCAAATGTGGTCCCTTTGTTCAAGAAGGGGAGTAGAGATAACCCCGGTAACTATAGGCCGGTGAACCTAACGTCTGTGGTGGGTAAGGTCTTGGAGAGGATTATAAAAGATACGATTTATAATCATCTAGATAGGAATAATATGATTAGGGATAGTCAGTATGGTTTTGTGAAGGGTAGGTCATGCCTCACAAACCTTATCGAGTTCTTTGAGAAGGTGACTGAACAGGTAGACGAGGGTAGAGCAGTTGATGTGGTGTATATGGATTTCAGTAAAGCGTTTGATAAGGTTCCCCACGGTCGGCTATTGCAGAAAATACGGAGGCTGGGGATTGAGGGTGATTTAGAGATGTGGATCAGAAATTGGCTAGTTGAAAGAAGACAGAGAGTGGTAGTTGATGGGAAATGTTCAGAATGGAGTTCAGTTACGAGTGGCGTACCACAAGGATCTGTTCTGGGGCCGTTGCTGTTTGTCATTTTTATAAATGACCTAGAGGAGGGCGCAGAAGGATGGGTGAGTAAATTTGCAGACGACAAAGGGGGAGGGGGAGCCGCCCCAAGTCGTAGTCCACATTGGCACTAACGACATAGGTAGGAAAGGGGACAAGGATGTCAGGCAGGCCTTTCGGGAGCTAGGATGGAAGCTCAGAGCGAGAACAAACAGAGTTGTTATCTCTGGGTTGTTGCCCGTGCCACGTGATAGTGAGATGAGGAATAGGGAGAGAGAGCAATTAAACACGTGGCTACAGGGATGGTGCAGGCGGGAGGGATTCAGATTTCTGGATAACTGGGGCTCTTTCTGGGGAAGGTGGGACCTCTATAGACAGGATGGTCTACATCTGAACCTGAGGGGCACCAATATCCTGGGGGGGAGATTTGTTAGTGCTCTTTGGGGGGGTTTAAACTAATTCAGCAGGGGCATGGGAACCTGGATTGTAGTTTTGGGGTACGGGAGATTGAGAGTATAGAGGTCAGGAGCACAGATTTGACTTCGCAGGAGGGTGCCAGTGTTCAGGTAGGTGGTTTGAAGTGTGTCTACTTCAATGCCAGGAGTATACGAAATAAGGTAGGGGAACTGGCAGCATGGGTTGGTACCTGGGACTTCGATGTTGTGGCCATTTCAGAGACATGGATAGAGCAGGGACAGGAATGGTTGTTGCAGGTTCCGGGGTTTAGGTGTTTTAGTAAGCTCAGAGAAGGGGGCAAAAGAGGGGGAGGTGTGGCGCTGCTAGTCAAGGACAGTATTACGGTGGCGGAAAGGATGCTAGATGGGGACTCTTCTTCTGAGGTAGTATGGGCTGAGGTTAGAAACAGGAAAGGAGAGGTCACCCTGTTGGGAGTTTTCTATAGGCCACCTAATAGTTCTAGGGATGTAGAGGAAAGGATGGCGAAGATGATTCTGGAAAAGAGCGAAAGTAACAGGGTAGTTGTTATGGGAGACTTTAACTTTCCAAATATTGACTGGAAAAGATATAGTTCGAGTACATTAGATGGGTCATTCTTTGTACAATGTGTGCAGGAGGGTTTCCTGACACAATATGTTGACAGGCCAACAAGAGGCGAGGCCACATTGGATTTGGTTTTGGGTAATGAACCAGGCCAGGTATTAGATCTGGAGGTAGGTGAGCACTTTGGAAACAGTGACCACAATTCGGTGACCTTTACGTTAGTGATGGAAAGGGATAAGTATACCCCGCAGGGCAAGAGTTATAGCTGGGGGAAGGGCAATTATGATGCCATTAGACATGACTTAGGATGTGTTGGTTGGAGAAGTAGGCTGCAAGGATTGGGCACACTGGATATGTGGAGCTTGTTCAAGGAACAGCTATTGCATGTTCTTGATAAGTACGTACCAGTCAGGCAGGGAGGAAGGGGTCAAGCGAGGGAACCGTGGTTTACCAAAGAAGTGGAATCTCTTGTTAAGAGGAAGAAGGAGGCCTATGTGAAGATGAGGCGTGAAGTTTCAGTTGGGGCGCTTGATAGTTACAAGGAAGCGAGGAAGGATCTAAAGAGAGAGCTGAGATGAGCAAGGAGGGGACATGAGAAGTCTTTGGCAGGTAGGATCAAGGAAAACCCAAAAGCTTTCTATAGGTATGTCAGGAATAAAAGAATGACTAGGGTAAGAGTAGGGCCAGTCAAGGACAGTGGTGGGAAGTTGTGTGTGGAGGCTGAGGAGATAAGCGAGATACTAAATGAATACTTTTCGTCAGTATTCACTCAAGAATAAGATAATATTGCGGAGGAGAATGCTGAGACCCAGGCTATTAGAATAGATGGCATTGAGGTGCGTCGGGAAGATGTGTTGGCAATTCTGGACAAGGTGAAAATAGATAAGTCCCCGGGGCCAGATGGGATTTATCCTAGGATTCACTGGGAAGCCAGGGAAGAGATTGCTGAGCCTTTGGCTTTGATTTTTAGGTCATCATTGGCTACAGGAATAGTGCCAGAGAACTGGAGGATAGCAAATGTGGTCCCTTTGTTCAAGAAGGGGAGTAGAGATAACCCCGGTAACTATAGGCCGGTGAACCTAACGTCTGTGGTGGGTAAGGTCTTGGAGAGGATTATAAAAGATACGATTTATAATCATCTAGATAGGAATAATATGATTAGGGATAGTCAGTATGGTTTTGTGAAGGGTAGGTCATGCCTCACAAACCTTATCGAGTTCTTTGAGAAGGTGACTGAACAGGTAGACGAGGGTAGAGCAGTTGATGTGGTGTATATGGATTTCAGTAAAGCGTTTGATAAGGTTCCCCACGGTCGGCTATTGCAGAAAATACGGAGGCTGGGGATTGAGGGTGATTTAGAGATGTGGATCAGAAATTGGCTAGTTGAAAGAAGACAGAGAGTGGTAGTTGATGGGAAATGTTCAGAATGGAGTTCAGTTACGAGTGGCGTACCACAAGGATCTGTTCTGGGGCCGTTGCTGTTTGTCATTTTTATAAATGACCTAGAGGAGGGCGCAGAAGGATGGGTGAGTAAATTTGCAGACGACACTAAAGTCGGTGGAGTTGTAGACAGTGCGGAAGGATGTTGCAGGTTACAGAGGGACATAGATAAGCTGCAGAGCTGGGCTGAGAGGTGGCAAATGGAATTTAATGTGGAGAAGTGTGAGGTGATTCACTTTGGAAAGAATAACAGAAATGCGGAATATTTGGCTAATGGTAAAATTCTTGGTAGTGTGGATGAGCAGAGGGATCTCGGTGTCCATGTACATAGATCCCTGAAAGTTGCCACCCAGGTTGATAGGGTTGTGAAGAAGGCCTATGGTGTGTTGGCCTTTATTGGTAGAGGGATTGAGTTCCGGAGCCATGAGGTCATGTTGCAGTTGTACAAAACTCTAGTACGGCCGCATTTGAAGTATTGCGTACAGTTCTGGTCGCCTCATTATAGGAAGGACGTGGAAGCTTTGGAACGGGTGCAGAGGAGATTTACCAGGATGTTGTCTGGTATGGAGGGAAAATGTTATGAGGAAAGGCTGATGGACTTGAGGTTGTTTTCGTTAGAGAGAAGAAGGTTAAGAGGTGACTTAATAGAGGCATACAAAATGATCAGAGGGTTAGATAGGGTGGACAGCGAGAGCCTTCTCCCGCGGATGGAGGTGGCTAGCACGAGGGGACATAGCCTTAAATTGAAGGGTAATAGATATAGGACAGAGGTCAGAGGTGGGTTTTTTACGCAAAGAGTGGTGAGGCCGTGGAATGCCCTACCTGCAACAGTAGTGAACACGCCAACATTGAGGGCATTTAAAAATTTATTGGATAAGCATATGGATGATAAGGGCATAGTGTAGGTTAGATGGCCTTTAGATTTTTTCCATGTCGGTGCAACATCGAGGGCCGAAGGGCCTGTACTGCGCTGTATCGTTCTATGTTCTATGACACTAAAGTCGGTGGAGTTGTAGACAGTGCGGAAGGATGTTGCAGGTTACAGAGGGACATAGATAAGCTGCAGACCTGGGCTGAGAAGTGGCAAATGGAGTTTAATGTGGAGAAGTGTGAGGTGATTCACTTTGGAAAGAATAACAGGAATGCGGAATATTTGGCTAATGGTAAAATTCTTGGTAGTGTGGATGAGCAGAGGGATCTCGGTGTCCATGTACATAGATCCCTGAAAGTTGCCACCCAGGTTGATAGGGTTGTGAAGAAGGCCTATGGTGTGTTGGCCTTTATTGGTAGAGGGATTGAGTTCCGGAGCCATGAGGTCATGTTGCAGTTGTACAAAACTCTAGTACGGCCGCATTTGGAGTATTGCGTACAGTTTTGGTCGCCTCATTATAGGAAGGACGTGGAAGCTTTGGAACGGGTGCAGAGGAGATTTACCAGGATGTTGCCTGGTATGGAGGGAAAATGTTATGAGGAAAGGCTGATGGACTTGAGGTTGTTTTCGTTAGAGAGAAGAAGGTTAAGAGGTGACTTAATAGAGGCATACAAAATGATCAGAGGGTTAGAGCACTTTTCCAGGAGACACATCCGGAGTGAGACTCATACAGAGTGGGAGATTTAAACTTGGTAATTTGGTGCAGTGAGGTAATTCGGTGCAGAGTGTGAGGAGGTGCTTTTTAACCCTGGTAAGTGACTGGTAAGTAGTCTCTCTTTTTCTTTTCATTGTCTAATTTATTTATTTTTATTTTGAAATTCTAGTTGTTTAAGTTTACCAAGGGTTTAAGACATGGCAGGAGATCCCAGACCCGTGTCATGCTCCTCGTGTGCGATGTGGGAGCTCAGGGACACGTCCACTGTCCCTGGCTCCTTCACGTGCAAGAAGTGTGTTCAGTTGCAGCTCTTGTTAGACCGCTTGACGGCTCTGGAGCTGCGGATGGACTGACTTTGGAGCATCCGCGATGCTGAGGAGGTCGTGGATAGCACGTTTAGCGAGTTGGTCACACCGCAGGTGAAGGTTACTGAGGGAGATAGAAAATGGGTGACCAAAAGAAAGAGCAAGAGTAGGAAGGCAGTGCAGGTGTCCCCTGCGGTCATCTCCCTGCAAAACAGATATACCGCTTTGGATACTGTTGAGGGAGATGGCTCACCAGGGGAAGGCAGCAGCAGCCAGGTTCATGGCACCGTGGCTGGCTCTGCTGCACAGCAGGGCAGGAAGAAAAATGGCAGGGCTATAGTGATAGGGGACTCGATCGTAAGGGGAATAGACAGGCGGTTCTGTCGACGCAATCGAGACTCCAGGATGGTATGTTGCCTCCCTGGTGCAAGGGTCAAGGATGTCTCGGAGCGGCTGCAGGACATTCTGGGGGGGGGAGGGTGAACAGCCAGCTGTCGTGGTGCACATAGGCACCAACGATATAGGTAAAAAATGGGATGAGGTCCTACAAGCGGAATTCAGGGAGTTAGGAGTTAAACTAAAAAGTAGGACCTCAAAGGTAGTAATCTCAGGATTGCTACCAGCGCCACGAGCTAGTCAGAGTAGGAATGTCAGGATAGAAAGGATGAATGCGTGGCTCGAGAGATGGTGCAAGAGGGAGAAATTCCTGGGGCATTGGGACCGGTTCTGGGGAAGGTGGGACCAGTACAAACCGGACGGTCTGCACTTGGGCAGGACTGGAACCGATGTCCTAGGGGGGGGGTGTTTTCTAGAGCTGTTGGTGAGGGTTTAAACTAATGTGGCAGGGGGATGGGAACCAATGCTGGAAGTTGGAAGGTAGTAAAACAGGGACAGAAACAAAAGGAAGTAAGGGGAAAAGTGCAAGGCAGAGAAGACATAGTCAGAAATCCATAAGGGCGACAGTACAAGGTACAGTGACTGAGGGGAGCACAGTGAATAGGCCCAGTAATAACAAAAGGAATAAAACTGGAGATGTTAAGATTCAAAACAGAGGTAAAAAAACCAACATAAGTGTACTTTACCTGAATGCTCGTAGTATTCGGAATAAAGTAAATGAGTTGGTGGCACAAATCATCGTAAATGACTATGATTTAGTGGCCATTACTGAAACATTGTTAAAGGATGGTCACGACTGGGAGTTAAATATCCGAGGGTATCAAACTATTCGGAAGGACAGAGTGGATGGTAAGGGAGGTGGTGTTGTTCTGTTATTTAAGGATGACATCCGGGCAATAGTAAGGGATGACATCGGTGCTATGGAGGATAAGGTTGAATCCATTTGGGTGGAAATCAGGAATAGTAAGGCGAAAAAGTCACTGATAGGAGTAGTCTATCGGCCACCAAATAGTAACGAGATGGTGGGGCAGGCAATAAACAAAGAAATAACTGATGCATGTAGAAATGGTACAGCAGTTATCATGGGGGATTTTAATCTACATGTCGATTGGTTTAACCAGGTCGG
The DNA here is from genome assembly GCF_902713615.1 of Scyliorhinus canicula. Classification (NCBI taxonomy): domain Eukaryota; kingdom Metazoa; phylum Chordata; class Chondrichthyes; order Carcharhiniformes; family Scyliorhinidae; genus Scyliorhinus; species Scyliorhinus canicula. The sequence goes on along the minus strand of NC_052163.1, from coordinate 68,201,012 downwards.
TCAAGGCAACCGTGAGGAGGAGTTTATAGAATGTATCCGCGATAGTTTCCTAGAACAGTATGTAATGGAACCTACGAGGGAACAAGCGGTCCTAGATCTTGTCCTGTGTAATGAGACAGGATTGATTCATGATCTCATAGTTAGGGATCCTCTCGGAAGGAGCGATCACAATATGGTGGAATTTAAAATACAGATGGAGGGTGAGAAAGTAAAATCAAATACTAGTGTTTTGTGTTTAAACAAAGGAGATTACAAGGGGATGAGAGAAGAACTAGCTAAGGTAGACTGGGAGCTAAGACTTTATGGTGGAACAGTTGAGGAACAGTGGAGAACCTTCCAAGCGATTTTTCACAGTGCTCAGCAAAGGTTTATACCAACAAAAAGGAAGGACGGAAGAAAGAGGGAAACTCGACCGTGGATATCTAAGGAAATAAGGGAGAGTATCAAATTGAAGGAAAAAGCATATAAAGTGGCAAAGATTGCTGGGAGATTAGAGGACTGGGAAATCTTTAGGGGGCAACAGAAAGCTACTAAAAAAGCTATAAAGAAGAGTAAGATAGAGTATGAGAGTAAACTTGCTCAGAGTATAAAAACAGACAGTAAAAGTTTTTACAAATATATAAGACAAAAAAGAGTGGCTAAGGTAAATATTGGTCCTTTAGAGGATGAGAAGGGAGTTTTAATAATGGGAAATGAGGAAATGGCTGAGGAACTGAACAGGTTTTTTGGGTCGGTCTTCACAGTGGAAGACACAAATAACATGCCAGCGACTGATAGAAATGAGGCTATGACAGGTGAGGACCTTGAGAGGATTGTTATCACTAAGGAGGGAGTGATGGGCAAGCTAATGGGGCTAAAGGTAGACAAGTCTCCTGGCCCTGATGGAATGCATCCCAGAGTGCTAAAAGAGATGGCTAGGGAAATTGCAGATGCACTAGTGATAATTTACCGAAATTCACTAGACTCTGGGGTGGTCCCGGTGGATTGGAAATTTGCAAACGTGACGCCACTGTTTAAAAAAGGAGCTAGGCAGAAAGCAGGAAATTATAGGCCAGTGAGTTTAACTTCGGTAATAGGGAAGATGCTGGAATCTATCATCAAGGAAGAAATTGCGAGGCATCTGGATAGAAATTGTCCCATTGGGCAGACGCAGCATGGGTTCGTTAAAGGCAGGTCATGCCTAACTAATTTAGTGGAATTTTTTGAGGACATTACCAGTGCAGTAGATAACGGGGAGCCGATGGATGTGGTATATCTGGATTTCCAGAAAGCCTTTGACAAGGTGCCAGTCAAAAGGTTGCTGCATAAGATAAAGATGCATGGCATTAAGGGTAAAGTAGTAGCATGGATAGAGGATTGGTTAATTAATAGAAAGCAAAGAGTTGGGATAAATGGGTGTTTCTCTGGTTGGCAATCAGTAGCTAGTGGTGTCCCTCAGGGATCCGTGTTGGGCCCACAATTGTTCACAATTTACATTGATGATTTGGAGTTGGGGACCAAGGGCAATGTGTCCAAGTTTGCAGATGACACTAAGATGAGTGGTAAAGCGAAAAGTGCAGAGGATACTGGAAGTCTGCAGAGGGATTTGGATAGGTTAAGTGAATGGGCTCGGGTCTGGCAGATGGAATACAATGTTGACAAATGTGAGGTTATCCATTTTGGTAGGAATAACAGCAAACGGGATTATTATTTAAACGATAAAATATTAAAGCATGCCGCTGTTCAGAGAGACTTGGGTGTGCTAGTGCATGAGTCACAGAAGGTTGGTTTACAAGTGCAACAGGTGATTAAGAAGGCAAATGGAATTTTGTCCTTCATTGCTAGAGGGATGGAGTTTAAGACTAGGGAGGTTATGTTGCAATTGTATAAGGTGTTAGTGCGGCCACACCTGGAGTATTGTGTTCAGTTTTGGTCTCCTTACTTGAGAAAGGACGTACTGGCGCTGGAGGGTGTGCAGAGGAGATTCACTAGGTTAATCCCAGAGCTGAAGGGGTTGGATTATGAGGAGAGGTTGAGTAGACTGGGACTGTTGGAATTCGTTGGAATTTAGAAGGATGAGGGGGGATCTTATAGAAACATTAAAAATTATGAATGGAATAGATAGGATAGATGCGGGCAGGTTGTTTCCACTGGCGGGTGACAGCAGAACTCGGGGGCATAGCCTCAAAGTAAGGGGAAGTAGATTTAGGACTGAGTTTAGGAGGAACTTCTTCACCCAAAGGGTTGTGAATCTATGGAATTCCTTGCCCAGTGAAGCAGTTGAGGGTCCTTCATTACATGTTTTTAAGGTAAAGATAGATAGTTTTTTGAAGAATAAAGGGATTAAGGGTTATGGTGTTCGGGCCGGAAAGTGGAGCTGAGTCCACAAAAGATCAGCCATGATCTAATTGAATGGCGGAGCAGGCTCGAGGGGCCAGATGGCCTACTCCTGCTCCTAGTTCTTATGTTCTTATGTTCTTATCGGGTGGACAGCGAGAGCCTTCTCCCGCGGATGGAGGTGGCTAGCACGAGGGGATATAGCCTTAAATTGAGGGGTAATAGATATAGGACAGAGGTCAGAGGTGGGTTTTTTACGCAAAGAGTGGTGAGGCCGTGGAATGCCTTACCTGCAACAGTAGTGAACTCGCCAACATTGAGGGCATTTAAAAATTTATTGGATAAGCATATGGATGATAAGGACATAGTGTAGGTTAGATGGCCTTTAGTTTTTTTTTCCATGTCGGTGCAACATCGAGGGCCGAAGGGCCTGTACTGCGCTGTATCATTCTATGTTCTACGTTCTATGTTCTATTGCCTTTGGTCCCCAAATCATCTATGTAAATTGTGAACAATTGTGGGCCCAACACGGATCCCTGAGGGACACCACTAGTTACTGATTGCCAACCAGAGAAACACCCATTAATCCCTACTCTTTGCTTTCTATTAATTAACCAATCCTCTATCCATGCTACTACTTTACCCTTAATGCCATGCATCTTTATCTTATGCAGCAACCTTTTGTGTGGCACCTTGTCAAAGGCTTTCTGGAAATCCAGATATACCACAGATATCCCCGTTATCTACTGCACTGGTAATGTTTTGTTTTATATATTTGTAAAAACCTCTTTTTTGTTTTATATATTTGTAGAATATTTATATATTTATATAATTATATATTTGTAGATAGGTGCTTCTGTGGACGTGAAAGAGACTGCAGGATGGTATGTTGCCCACCTGGTGCCCTGGTCAAGGATGTCTCTGAGCGAACACAGGACATCCTGAAGGGGGAGAATGAACAGCCAGAGGTCGTAGTACACATCATATTGGTATGAACAACATAGGCAGGAACAGTGATGAGGTTCTGTAGAAGGAGTTCAGGGAGTAGGCACTAAGCTAAAAAGCAGGATTACCCCCTGTGCCATGTGCCAGTGAGGCTAGAAATAGGAGGATAGTGCAGCTAAACACGTGGCTAAACTGGTGGTGTAGGAGGGAGGGTTTCAGATTTTTGGACCATTAGGATCTCTTCTGGGGCAGGTGTGACCTGTACAAGAAGGACGTGTTGCATCTAAACTGGAAGGGCACCAATATCCTGGCTGGGAGGTTTGCGAGAGTCACTCGGGAGGATTTAAACTAGTATGGCGGGAGGTGGGAACCAGACCATTAGTTTAGAAGGTGTAATAATTGAAGGGGAAATAGAGAACAAAATAAAAGAGAACAACATCACCTTGTCTGCTCAAACGCAGTGCTTTGAAATGTATTTGTTTCAACACCAGAAGTATAGCAGGTAAGGCAGTTGAACTTCGAGCACTTATTAGTACTTGGAACTATGATGTTGTGGCTATCACAGAAATGTGGTTAAAGGAAGGGGAGGATTGGCAGAGGATATAGATGCTTCAAAAGAGATAGAAGGGGATGTAAAAGGGGTGGGGGAATAGCATTACTGGTTAAGAAGGATATTATAGCCGTACTGCGGGAGGAGACCTCTGAGGGTTCATACAATGAGGCAATCTGGGTAGAGCTCAGGAAGAGGGCAATCACAATGTTGGGGGTTTATTACAGGCCCCCAAACTGCCAGCAAGAGATAGAGGAGCAGATAGGTAGAGAGATTTTGAATAGGTGCAAAAGTAACAGGGTTGCTGTGGTAGGGAATTTTAGCTTCCCCTGTAATGACTGGTGCTCACTTGGTGCTAGGGACTTGGAGGGGGCAGAGTTTGTAAGATGTATCCAGGAAGGCTTCTTGATGCAATATGTAGATATTCCAACTAGGGAAGAGGTAGTACTGGATTTGGTATTGGGGAATGAGTCTGGACAGGTGGTTGAGGTTACAGCAGGGGAACATTTTGGGAGTAGTGATCACAATTCCGTAAGGTACTTTTGGATAGGGATGAGGGTAAACCACACGTTAAGGTGCTAAACTGTGTAAAGGCAAATTTCGATAACAGTAGACTAGAATTGAAGAATTTGGATTGAGTACGGCTGTTGGAGTGTAAATCAACATCGGGCATGTGGTAGTCTTTCAAGTTGATTAGGATTCAGGAAAGTCACGTTCCTGAGAGAACGAAGTGTATGGGAAGTTTAGGCCGCCTTGGATAACGAGGGATATTGTGAACCTCGTCAAAAAAAGGGAGGCTTTTGTATGGTCAAGAAGGGTGAGGACAGTCGAAACCCTTGAGAGGAGTATAAAGAAAGTAGGAAGGTACTGAAGCAGGAAATTAGGAGGGCTAGGAGGGGTCATGAAATGTCCTTGACAAGTAGGATTAAGGTGAATCCGAAAGCTTTTTATTCATATGTAAAAATCAAGAGGGTGGCCAGGGAAAGGATTGGACCACTTAGGTTCAATGGGGGGAATCTATGTGTTGAGTGAGATGAAATGAACGAGGTACAAAATGAGTACTTTGCATCAGTGTTCACCAAAGAAAAGGACCTTATGGAAGATGATTCTTGGGTAGTGTATGGACGGTCTGGGCCATGTTGACATCAAAAAGGAGGTATTGGGTGGTTCAAAAGACATTGGGCGGGATTCTCCGAGCCCACACCGAGTCGGTGAATCCCACCACGCCACTCCGACGGCTGGCCGCCGATTCGCAGAGAATCGGTGGCAATCGCGCCGGCGCGGACGTCACGCCGCCGGTCGGGGGCCATTGAAAGTGGCCACCGCGGCGATTCTCTGCGCTTGACAGGCCAAGTGCCCGCCAAGTTCCACCGGCATCGTTCGCGTATGGTCCTACCGGTAGGACCTCGGTTGTCTGGCTGCGGGGGCCGTCCTAGTGGGGGGGGGATGGGAGGATACCGGGGGTTACCGATCAGCGGACACGCTCATTCCGGGGGGGGGGGGGCTATGTTCCTCCACGCCAGGCCCCTGTAGGCCTTGTTGCCTGGGGGCAGGCGCAGAGGCGGCCGTGGCGCTGGCCGTGTAGGGCTGGCTTTTGGCGCGGGAGCAGCGCACAGCACTCCAGTGCCGTTCTAGCCCCCGAGGAAGGGGAGAATGACTTGGCCTGGAGGCCCGTTGACGTCGACGTCACTCGCGCCGGTTTTGACGCCGGCGTTAACATTTGGCCGGGATTTTGGAGAATCCCGGCCATTAAGGTTGCTAGATCTCCTGGGCCAGATGGGATTTACCCCAGAATACTGAGGGAAGCAAGGAAGGAAATTGTTGGGGCCTTAACTGACATCTTTGTATCCTCTTTGGCTACAGGTGAGATCCCAGGGGGCTGGAGAACAGCTAATGTAGCACCACTGTTTCAGAAAGTTTGCAGGGATAATCCAGGAAACTATAGGCTGGTGAGCCTCACGTTGGCAGTAGACAAATTATTGGAGAGAATTCCCAGGATTTATACCCATTTGGAAACAAATGGACTCATTAGCGATAGACAGCATGGTTTTGTGAAGGGAAGGTCGTGCCTCACTAACTTGATAGCATTTTTTGAGGAGGTGACAAAGATAATTGATGAGGGGATGGCGGTGGATGTTGTTTACATGGACTTCAGTAAAGCCTTTGACAAGTTGCCTCATGGCAGACTGGTACAAAAGGTAAAGTCACATGGGATCAGAGGTGAGGTGGTAAGATGGATACACAACTGGCTCGGTCACAGAAGGCAAAGGGTAGCAGTAGAAGGGTGTTTTTTCTGAATAGAAGGTTGTGACTAGTGGTGTTCCACAGGGATCTGTGCTTGGGCCTCTGTTATTTGTGGTGTACATAAATGGTTTGGAGGAAAATGTAGCTGGTCTGATTAGTAAGTTCGTGGATGACACCAAGGTTGGTGGAGTGGCAGATAGTGTTGAGGGTTGTCAGAGGATACAACAGGACATAGATAGGTTGGAGACTTGGGCAGAGAAATGGCAAACGGAGTTTAATTTGGACAAATGTGAGGTAATCCATTTTGGTAGGACTGACATAAAATTATAGCGTAAATGGCAAAACTCTGAGGAATATAGAATGCCAGAGAGATCTTGTCGTGCAGGTCCACAGATCTTTGAATGTGGACTAGGTAGTCAAGAAAGCAAATGGAATACTTGCCTTCATTGGACGGGTCATTGAGTATAAAAACTGGGAAGCCATGTTCTAGTTGTATAGAAATGTGGTCAGGCCGCACTTGGAATATTGCGCATAATTCTGGTCGCCACACTGCCAGAAGGATGTGGAGGCTTTGGAGAGGGTGCAGAGGAGGTTTACCAGGATGTTGCCTGGTCTGGAGGGTGTTAGCTATGCGGAGAGACTGAATAGACTCGGACTGTTTTCATGAGAAAGACGTAGGTTCAGGGGTGACCTGATTGAGGTCTAGATTATTATGAGGGACATGGCTAGAATGGATTTACAGGCACCCTTTCCCAGGGTGGAGGGGTCAGTCACTAGGGGCATAGGTTTAAGGTCCGTGGGGCATAGTTTAGAGGAGATGTGCGAGGCAGGGTTCTTTTACGCAGAGGGTGGTGAGTGCCTGCAACGCGTTGCTTGGGAGGTTGTGGAGGCAGATACGTGCACAGCGTTCAAAAGGCACTTCGACAAATACATGGATACGATAGGTACAGAGGGATACGGCACTAGGAAGTGCTACGAGTTTTGGCCAAGGGTACAGGCTTGGAGGGCCAAAGGGCCTGTTCCTGTGCTGTATTGTTCTTTGTTCCCGTAAGCAAAATAAGAATTGCACAGTAGCGTGGTGAATAACCAATTATCACAATTTAAGCCCTATTTCCATACAATTAACAGGAGCAAGCCCATATCCAACAGCCTCCCGTCATTCATCAGCCTCCCAGCATTGTGTTCACGCTGGCGCCGATTATTACTCTTTTTGAAAAATGTGAACCTAGCAAAAGGGCTTCTATGGGGAGCCGAATAGGTGAGTAGCCACTTTGCTCACAGACAAAGGGCTTGGGGGCGCTAGGCTAGCCGCCCCAGTGCTTGGTGGGGGGAAACCGCATGTCAACAGGTGTGTATCCATTCCAGGGTAAACCCAAGCCCCATCCCGTCTGCCCCACTGACCGCCCAGAACCATCACCAACTGCTGAGGCCTCTAAACGTGCAGCTGAAAGCTATTGCTGATAGGAAATTGGCAATCGTAGTTAAGTGCGCAATTCACACAACCCAAGTGGATTCCCGTGGGTGGGCGGGCAACATAGCATGTGGGAGTCATTGCCTAGCATCCAATCACACCTTGATGCCGGAACTCTGTGCCTGAACACTGCAGGAGGCAACACCACACACACAGCAGCCAACATCCGATCACCCTGGAGATGGGACACAGTCCGGGGACATGTCCATGGCTGTAAGATGGTTGAATATAATGGGGAGGGGGAGCTGCCTGGAGAGATGGTTTGGAGTTGGCCCGCATTGTGGAAGAAAGTGACAGAGGCATCATACTGCTTGTGGTCAAAGGTTTTTAATGTGTTACACAATCCCCACTCTGCCGATGGTGCCTCCCCACTCTCCCCACCCCGCCAACTCCATGGGATGGGTCCGGGTTGGCACCCAGCACCCCCTACTCCTGATTGGTACCTCAGGGCCCTAGGGTTTACCTTGGGACAGAGGGGCAGCTGGTTCGAGCCTTGGCTGCCCCTGCATCATCTGGCTCTGCCAGCCGTGGTGGTTCCCGATGGTCGTGCATCGTATTGACGCCCTCAGCAGTGTTCCTCAGTGACTGGGACATGCTCTGCAGCCCTTCGGTAAAGCCCACCTGCGACTGGGAGAAGCTCCACAGAGCCTCGACCATTCCCAGCTGTGTGCGGGACATGTCACGCAGAACCTCAAGGTCAGCCTGGTACTGGGTAACATCTCCTAGTGAGTCGGACATTCTGCTGAGACTGTCAGCCATGGCCATCACCGATTGTGCGACACCTTGGACACCCCAATTAATAGTGCCAACATCGTGCATCAAGCTCTTCACTGCTGTCTCTACCCTAGCAGTGTTGGCCTCGGTGCCACGCATTGCCGGCAACATCTCCTGCACCCGTAGCCTCTGGGACTCCTCCAAGTGGTTATGGACCTTCTGGAGTGTTGCTGACATCTCCTCTGACTGTCCCGGCCACACTTTATTGTCTCCATCAGCTCCGGCAAACCCTGTCCCAGAAGCTCAGCATGAAACTGGGACCCAGCTGGATCCCGGGATTCAGCAGACCTCCGACTGCTGTCTCGCCTGGAGGTTCCTGCCTCCACCTGATGTACAAACTCCACAAACATTTATCCACTCTGGAATTGAATCCAGGTCCCTGGCGCTGTGAGGCAACAGTGTTAACCACTGCTATCTCTAGAAGAACCCTTCTACCATCCCCCTAATGGTGTAGAATTAGAATTAGAATTAGAACAGTACAGCACAGAACAGGCCCTTCGGCCCTCAATGTTGTGCCGAGCAATGATCACCCCACTCAAGCCCACGTATCCACCCTATACCAGTAACCCAACAACCCCCATTAACATTATTTTTTTTAGGACACTAAGGGCAATTTAGCTTGGCCAATCCACCTAACCCGCACATCTTTGGACTGTGGGAGGAAACCGGAGCACCCGGAGGAAACCCACGCACACACAGGGAGGACATGCAAACTCCGCACAGACAGTGTCCCAGCCGGGAATCGAACCTGGGACCCTGGAGCTGTGAAGTATTGATGCTAACCACCATGCACTTGACCTTCTGTAGATATAGGAACTCCATCAGGTCACCCAGCCAGGCTGAGGCACTGGGCGGAGTAAGAGATCTCCACCCAAGCAGAACTCACCTCTGGGCTATCAATGAGGCAAATGCAAGAACATTCGCCTTCACCGCCGTCTGCAGCCACCAGCGAGTCCGGAACCCATAAAATGGCCTCAGGCGGACAAGGCTGCAGCCCAAAACAAGAATCCCTGGCATGGTGCTAAAGAAGGAGACCCAGCAGCTTACAAGTTTAGGATACGACCAGAACATTATGGGTATGATTTCACCGGTCCCCGAGAATAATGATCGCACCCTGGAGAAAAAAAACACATCCTCGTCTTGGTCAAACATGCCCTGTGCATCACCTTCAACTGAATCAAGCTGAGCCTCGCACAGGAGGAGGTTAAATTGACCCTGTGAAGAGCCTCATTCCACAGCCGTCCCGTCAAAAACCGGATCAGCTCACCCTCCTGCTTCCTCATCACCTCATCCAACGAAGCCTGCTCCGCCGACAGGATCAGGTCACAAATTCCTAAAGTTTCCCCTCACCCTGCTTGGCTACGATCTTATTCAAGAGGGAGGGTGAAGGTGCCAAGGGAAATGAAATGAAATGAAAATTGCTTATTGTCACAAGTAGGCTTCAATGAAGTTACTGTGAAAAGCCCCTAGTCGCCACTCCTTACACAACAAATCGCAAACCTGGAAATGTTTTAAATTAGACCTCGGGAGACAAACCTATCCTCCACAAACAGGTCCCCAAATCCCTCCAGACTCTCCTTCCCCCATGACCTGAACTTCGAGTCTAAACCCGCTGGCACATTGAGAGGATGCCTACAAATAGGGGATAAAAATTACATGGAGCCGAGCTTAAAACGTTGTCTGAACTGCCTCCAAAATCTCAATGAGGACTAAGAACAAAGAAAAGCACAGGAATAGGTCTAACTAAAAAGAAACCTTCTGCCCTTACTCGGTCTGTAACCCTGACACTTGGGTTTCCTGGGTGCTGGTTGTGATCCTGCGGTCCTGCATGCGTACTCAATGGGAAATTGCATATGGAGGTAAGCCACGCACACGCGCAGCCAATGAGACTGTAAACCATTGGAAGGATTGCAGAACTGACAAACTATTAGAAAAGTTAACATGAGGAGTAATTGGAATCAAGATCCATTAGTCTCATATATTGACAACACAAGATCTTTCTAATGGGCAGAGGGAGTAACAGAGGAAGCCACGTAATGGAAAACCCACCAATGAGAATAATGTGCATATAATGGATTTTATTGGCTGCTTCAGAACAACTCGGACTCACCTCAGTTAGCTTGACCATAATGACAAAAGCTTCTTCAGGCTCTGGCCAACTCAGTTCTGTCCAAGTATGTTTGATTTTGGTGAAGCAGGTTGCAATATCCACAGCAGAGGTACTGTGCTTAGTCTTTTCCCCCATTGATTCCAACTGTAGAAACAGTACTTTGAGAGTTAACATTCAAACAGGAGTTTTCTGTAAAGAGTATACTTCATGTCACTGTAAAGCACGAATGGTGTATGATATCATTTGGAAACATAGGCCAAAATGTTAGCAAACTGATGGCTGAAGCAACAACTGGAGACCAAGAAAATGTCTCATGGATGCCCAGTCTTGAGCTGCTAGATCTTCTCAAATTTAGAAGTCTGTCCCATTTAGCACAGTGGTAGTGCCAAGCAACACGAAGGAGGGTGTCCTCATTGTGAAGATAGTGCAAGAGTAATAATTGAGTTGCTGGATGGGATAAAAGTTGTTAAAAGTTAAATATTGGAAAGGTTGTTTGTATTTAAAAGTTGATAAATCACAAGGACTGGGAGGGTTGCATCCAAGGATGCTGAAGATAGTAAGTGTGCAAACTGCAACGACACTGGCCATAAACCTCCAGTTCTCCTTAGAGACAAGGATGATGCCAGTGAACTGGGGAATTGTAAATGTTACACTCTTGTGTTTGTAGAATCCATGTCGGTGAAGTCGAAGTCAAAACCAAGATTGAGTTTTTCTTTCTGGAATTTATTGACTCACAGCTTTCCTCACACCCAGCTTGTGCTCAACTGACTTAATTAAACAATTCCTGTGTGTGCTACACAATATAACTAACATCACTAACACATACTCAAATGTATGTGTCCAGATTCTTAGACACTACCTGTGAGTTTGCACATTTTCTTGGGCATTCAGTCATTTCATGGGCATTCAGCAGAATTGTACTCAACCACAGTCTATACCAGGACCTGAGGAAGGAGCTGTGCTCCGAAAGCTAGTGTTTGAAACAAACATGTTGGACTTTAACCTGGTGTTGTAAGACTTCTTACTGTGCTCACCCCAGTCCAACGCCGGCATCTCCACATCACAATCTATATCATCATGGCGCAGCATATCCCCCACTCTAACTTTACCACCAAGCCAGGGGATCAACCCTGGTTCAATGAAGAGTGCAGAAGGGCATGCCAGGGGCAACACCGGACATACTTAACTGCCGACTGAACCTGCATGTTAACCTTAAGAGAATCGTGAACTAGGACAATGTCTGCACCAGACATACTTAAAAATGAGGGGTCAACCTGGTGTATTGGGCCAGGGTTTAGAAAACTCCAAAGTATATCATGGAGTTCACCTGACCCATGACTTGCAATAGATTTTGGTTATGGGGAGCACAAGGGTCCACTTTAGCTCACTGGGCTAAATCGCTGGTTTTGAAAGCAGACCAAGGCAGGCCAGCAGCAGTTCGATTCCCGTAACAGCCTCCCGAACAGGCGCCGGAATGTGGCGACAAGGGGCTTTTCACAGTAACTTCATTTGAAGCCTACTCATGACAATAAGTGATTTTCATTTCATTTCATTTCACTTTCCAAGTGTTCTTTGTTCTTCTTCTTTGTTATGCAACAGAGACCTTAAGTATTAGGGAGAGAGAGCAGTTGAACTATTAAGAATAGTGAGAGAGAGCATTTGAACACGTGACTACAGGGATGGTGCAGGAGGAAGGGTTTCAGATACCTGGATAATTGGGGCTCATTCTGGGGTAGGTGGGACCTCTACAAACGGGATGGTCTACACCTGGACCAGAGGGGATACCAATATCCTGGGGGGGAAATTTGCTAATGCTCTTCGGGAGGGTTTAAACAGCAAAGGGGTTGGGAACCTGAATTGTAGCTCCAGTATACAGGAGGTTAAGAGTACTGAGGTCGTGAGTAAGGTTTCAAAGTTGCAGGCGTTTACCGGCAGGCAGGAAGGTGGTTTAAAGTGTGTCTGTTGCGACGCCAGGAGCATCCAGAATAAGGTGGGTGAACTTGCAGCATGGTTTGGTACCTGGGACTTCGATGTTGTGGCCATTTCGGAGACATGGCTAGAGCAGGGACAGGAATGGTTGTTGCAGGTTCTGGGGTTTAGATATTTCAGTAAGCTCAGGAAAGATGGTAAAAGAGGGGGAGGGGTGGCATTGTTAGTCAAGGACAGTATTACGTGGCAGAAAGGACGTTTGGTGAGGACTCATCTACTGAGGTAGTATGGGCTGAGGTTAGAAACAGGAAAGGAGAGGTCACTCTGTTGGGAGTTTTCTATAGGGCTCTGAAAAGTTCCAGAGATGTGGAAGAAAGGATTGCAAAGATGATTCTAGATAGGAGCGAAAGTAACAGGGTAGTTGTTATGGGGGCTTTAACTTTCCAAATATTGACTGGAAACGCTATAGTTCGAGTATTTTAGATGGGTTCGTTTTTGTCCAATGTGTGCAGGAGGGTTTCCTGACACAGTATGTAGATAGGCCAACGAGAGGCGATGCCACATTGGATTTGGTACTGGGTAATGAACCAGGTCAGGTGTTAGATTTGGAGATAGGTGAGGACTTTGGTGATAGTGACCACAATTTGGTTACGAAAGGGACAATGCTGGAAAATCTCAGCAAGTCTGGCAGCATCTGTAGGGAGAGAAAAGAGCTAACGTTTCGAGTCCGATGACTCTTTGTCAAAGCTAACAGACAGAAAGAGTGGGAAATATTTCTACTGTGGAGTGAGAATGAAAGATGAGTCATAGCCACAGAAACCCAGGAAAACTGGGTGCTAATGGCCACCGATACCAAGGGGAAAGGGTGTCCCCAGAGAGGACAAAAGATGTGAAAGGTCAAACAGCAGGGAAACTAACATCACAGGATGAACTGTAGATGTGGGTGAGGGGAAGGGGGAAGCAAAGAGGAGAAAGGTGCAGGAAAGAAAGAAATGGTAAAAGACAGTTAAAATGAAATGGAAACAAATGGGTCAAGGTGGGGCTGATCATCTGAAGTTGTTGAATTTGACGTTGGCCTAACTTTGAGGCTGCCTAACTGGAAGATGAGATGTTGAATTTGGTTACGTTTATGTTTACTTTAGCGATGGAAAGGGATAGGTATATACCGCAGGGCAAGAGTTATAGCTGGGGGAAAGGCAATTATGATGCGATGAGGCAAGACTTAGGATGCAGAGGATGGGGAGAGAAACTGCAGGGGATGGGCACAATTGAAATGTGGAGCATGTTCAAGGAACAGCTACTGCGTGTCCTTGATAAGTATGTACCTGTCAGGCAGGGAGGAAGTGGCCGAGCGAGGGAACCGTAGTTGAATCATTTGTCAAGAGGAAAAAGGAGGCTTATGTAAAAATGAGACATGAAGGTTCAGTTAGGGTGCTCGAGAGTTACACGTTAGCTAGGAAGGACCTAAAGAGAGAGCTAAGAAGAGCCAGGCGAGGACATGAGAAGTCTTTGGCAGGTAGGATCAAGGATAACCCGAAAGCTTTCTACAGGTATGTCAGGAATAAAAGAATGACGAGGATAAGAGTAGGGCCAGTCAAGGCCAGTAGTGGGAAGTTGTGCGTGGAGTCCGAGGAGATAGGAGAGGTGCTAAATGATTATTTTTCGTCTGTATTCACACAGGAAAAAGACAATGTTGTCGAGGAGAATACTGAGATACAGGCGACTAGACTAGAAGGGCTTGAGGTTCATAAGGAGGAGGTGTTAGCAATTCTGGAAAGTGTGAAAATAGATACATCCCCAGGGCCGGATGGGATTTATCCTATGATTCTCTGGGAATTACATAGAATTTACAGTGCAGAAGGAGGCCATTTGGCCCATCGAGTCTGCACTGGCTCTTGGAAAGAGCACCCTACCCAAGGTCAACACCTCCACCCTATCCCCATAATCCAGTAACCCCACCCAACACTAAGGGCAATTTTGGTCACTAATGGCAATTTATCATGGCCAATCCACCTAACATGCACATCTTTGGACTGTGGGAGGAAACCGGAGCACCCGGAGGAACCCACGCACACACGGGGAGGATGTGCAGACTCCGCACAGACAGTGACCCAAGCCGGAATCGAACCTGGGACCCTGGAGCTGTGAAGCGATTGTGCTATCCACAATGCTACCGTGCTGCCTTGTGCCAGAAGACTGGAGGATAGCAAATGTTGTCCCCTTGTTCAAGAAGGGGAGTAGAGACAACCCCGGTAACTATAGATCAGTGAGTCTTACTTCTGTTGTGGGCAAAGTCTTGGAAAGGTTTATAAGAGATACATCTGGAAAGGAATAATTTGAATAGCGATAGTCAACAAGGCTTTGTGAAGGGTAAGTCGTGCCTCACAAACCTGATTGAGTTCTTTGAGAAGATGACCAAACAGGTGGACGAGGGTAAAGCAGTTGATTTAGTGTATATGGATTTCAGTAAAGCATTTGATAAGGTTCTCCATGGTAGGCTACTGCAGAAAATACGGAGGCATGGGATTCAGGGTGATTTAGCAGTTTGGATCAGACATTGGCTAGCTGGAAGAAGACAAAGGGTGGTGATTGATGGGAAATGTTCAGCCTGGAGTTCAGTTACTAGTGGTGTACCACAACAATCTGTTTTGGGGCCACTGCTGTTTGTCATTTTTATAAATGACCTGGAGGAGGGCGTAGAAGGATGGGTGAGTACATTTGCAGATGACACTAAAGTTGATGGAGTTGTGAACAGTGCGGAAGGATGTTGCAAGTTACAGAGGGACATAGATAAGCTGCAGAGCTGGGCTGAGAGGTGGCAAATGGAGTTTAATGCTGAAAAGTGTGAGGTGATTCATTTTGGAAGGAATAACAGGAAGACAGAGTACTGGGCTAATGGTAAGATTGTTGGTAGTGTAGATGAACAGAGAGGTCTCGGTGTCCATGTGCATAGATCCCTGAAAGTTGCCACCCAGGTTGATAGGGTTGTTAAGAAGGCGTACGGTGTGTTAGCTTTTATTGGGAGAGGGATTGAGTTTTGGAGCCATGAAGTCATGTTGCAGCTGTACAAAACTCTGGTGTGGCCGCATTTGGAGTATTGCCTGCAGTTCTGGTCGCCGCATTATAGGAAGGATGTAGAAGCATTGGAAAGGGTGCAGAGGAGATTTACCAGGATGTTGCCTGGTATAGAGGGAAGATCTTATGAGGAAAGGCTGAGGGACTTGAGGCTGTTTTCGTTACAAAGAAGAAAGTTAAGAGGTGACTTAATTGAGGCATAGAAGATGATCAGAGGAATAGATAGGGTGGACAGTGAGAGCCTTTTTCCTCGGATGGTGATGTCCAGCACAAGGGGACATAGCTTTAAACTGAGGGGAGATGGATGTAGGACAGATGTCAGAGGTAGGTTCTTTACTCAGAGAGTAGTAGGGGTGTGGAACGCCCTGCCTGCAACAGTAGTGGACTCGCCAACATTAAGGACATTTAAATGGTCATTGGATAAACATATGGATGATAAGGGAACAGTGTAGATGGGCTTTAGAATGGTTTCACAGGTCGGCGCAACATTGAGGGCCGAAGGGCCTGTACTGCGCTGTAATGTTCTGTGTTCTATTTTTAAAACAAAACAATGTTTATTCTATGAACCCAATTAACATTTTATAAACACACAGTAAACATCTTATCAACCACTAACACACGTAACCGCACAGATACAATACTTTATCGGTAACCCTTAATACCTTTCCGAGCAACATCCATAAGTTAAACCCGAGTTAGACCAGAGTGAATAAGCTCATTGAACACAACTATTCTCTTAACACTGCATACTCTCACCGTCTCCCAGGCTCGAAAAGAAGCAGTCACTCCAGGAAACGTGGAAAACATGCAGGCCTGCACATGAGAGTGAAACAACGCGGCCCCAAAGCCCCTCAGCTTAGCTTACTCCTGGCTAATGTCCAATCTCTAGAAAACAAGCTTGACGAACTTAAAACCAGACTCACTTTTCAAAGAGAACTAAGGGACTGCTGTGTGCTTTGCTTCACGGAGACATAGCTCACTCCTGCTTCACCGGACTGTGCCCTACAACCAGAGGGCTTCTCAATCCACCAAATGGACCGCACTGCAGCCTCAGGCAAGACAAGGGAAGGTGGGGGTCTGCCTCCTAATCAACACCTCCTGGTGCCGGACTTCCGGTGGCGGTAATGCGGAGCTAAGCCGCACATTCGGCAGCTCCCGCTGAAAACGGACTTTGGGGCTCTTTTCAGGGCCCCCAACGGAACTTTATCGGCAAATCCCGACGTGGGAAGAGGACAGGAGTCGACCCCTATGGTCCTCTGGTCCGGACTAGGAGTGGGGTAAGGAGAAAAACGGTGGAAGCACCCCTGGAAAAGCAGGGGAAGAAAGACAAAATGGCAGCCGGCGGAGGCCCGGAGGACTGGAGGCAGTGGGCGCAGGAGCAGCAGGCGACTCTGCTGCGCTGCTTCCAGGAGCTTAAGGTGAAGCTGCTGGAGTCGTTGAAGGTTACCACCAGAGAGCTGATGGAGACCCAGACAGCCCAGGGGGCCGCGATCTGGGAGCTGCAGCAGCAGGCCTCCGGAAGGGAGGATGAGACCATGGCCGTCGCGGGGAAGGTGGAAATGCACGAGGCGCTCCATAAACGATGGCAGGAGCAGTTCGAGGAGCTGGACAACCGGTCGAGGCGGAAGAATTTGCGGATCCTGGGCCTCACGGATGGGCTGGAGGGGTCGGACCTGGTAGCCTATGTGGTTGTTATGTTGAACTCGCTGATGGGATCTGGGTCCTTCCAGGGGCCCCTGGAGTTAGAGGGGGCCCACAGAATTCTGGCTAGGAGGCCCAAGCCGAACGAGCCGCCGCGAGCGGTGTTCGTGCGGTTTCATTGGTTCGTGGATCGTGAGTGTGTGCTCCGGTGGGACAAGAAGGAGCGGAGCAGCAAGTGGGAGAACACGGAGGTGCGGATCTTCCAGGACTGGAGGGCGGAGGTGGCGAAGCGGAGGGCCGGGTTTAACAAGACGAAGGTGGTGCTCCACAGACAGAGTGTGAAGTTTGGCATGTTGCAGCCAGCGCGTCTGTGGGTCACCTATAAGGATCGGCACCATTATTTTGAGTCCCCGGAGGAGGCGTGGGCCTTTGTGCAGGCCGAGAAATTGGACTCAAACTGAGGGTCTAAGATGGGGGATGTTGTATAGTACTGTACTTGTATTTGCTTGGTTTAATGTAAGATGTGGGTTGGCCTTAGGGTGGGTGGCGTGATGTCGTTATGTCTTTTTTGTATGGGTTTTTATGTATGGGTCTGGTGGACAGGTTCGGGCTGGGGTGTAAACGGGGAGTTCGGGGAGCTGGTGGGGGGGACTGACAATGGGAGTAGCCCTAGAGGAGGCGGGGCTGAGCAGGGCGAAAGCGCGGGCTTTCTGCGGGGTTCCCGCACTGGGAGATGGTGGGGGCGGGGTCGGGGCTGAGAAGCGCGGGCCGTTGCTGGCTGTTTTCTTTTCCCGCGCAAGAGCGGGGGGGGGGGGGGAGGGGGGAGGACCCGTTGACGGGTACGATGGAGGAGGGGTAGTCCCACGTGGGGAGGAGTCGGAGGTAGGGCGGGAGTCGCCGGGGTCAGCAGACGTTAGCTGGCTCACGGAGTGCTATGAAGGGAGGGGTGCGGCTAGGAGGGGTCCTAGCCTGGGGGGGGGGGGGGGGGGGGTTACCGGGTTGCTGCTGAAACGGTCAGGAAGGAACTGGAGGATGCAGGGGGTGCTGGAGGGGGGAGTTGCTGCCGTGGGGAACTGGCAGAGTGGGGGATGCTGGCCGGTGGTGGGCAAGGGATGGGGTATGGCTAATCGGCAGGGGAGGGGGGCAGGGAGCCCTCTGATCCGGCTGATAACCTGGAATGTGAGGAGGCTGAATGGGCCGGTCAAACGGGCCCAGGTGTTTGCGCACCTGAAGGGGCTGAAGGTGGATGTGGCCATGCTCCAGGAGACACACCTGAAAGTGGCGGACCAGGTTCTGCTGAGGAAGGGATGGGTGGGCCAAGTATTTCACTCAGGGCTGGATGAGAAAAGTCGGGGGGTGGCGATCCTGGTGGGGAAGAAGGTGTCGTTTGAAGCGTTAAATGTGGTGGCTGACAGTGGCGGGAGGTATGTGATGGTGAGTGGTAAGCTGCATGGGGAGCGGGTGGTGTTGGTGAATGTTTACGCCCCAAATTGGGACGATGCGGGGTTTATGCGGCGTATGTTGGACCGCATTCCGGACCTGGAGGCGGGGGGCCTGATCATGGTGGGGGGACTTCAACACGGTACTGGTTCCCCCATTGGATCAATCCAAGTCCTGGACGGGTAGGAGGCCGGCGGCGGCTAAGGCGTTGAGGGGATTTATGGACCAGATGGGGGGGGGTGGATCCCTGGAGGTTTGCGAGGCCAAGGGCCAGGGAGTACTCGTTTTTCTCCCACGTGCATAAGGCCTATTCGAGGATTGATTTCTTTGTCCTGAGCAGGGGGCTGGTTTCGAGGGTGGAGGATGTGGAATACTCCGCCATTGCCATTTCAGATCATGTCCCGCACTGGGTGGACCTCGGGCTGGGGGAAGGGAGGGACCAACGTCCGCTCCGGCACTTGGAGGTGGGGCTGCTGGCAGACGAGGAGGTGGCTGAGAGGGTTCGGGGGTGTATCGAGAGGTACCTTGAGGCCAACGACAACGGGGAGGTCCGAGTGACTAGAGGGGAATTGATTTCCATCTGAACCCATAGGGAGAGGGGGGAGCAGAGGGAGAGGGAGAGACTGATAGGGGAGATGGTGAGGGTGGATAGGAGATATGCGGAGGCTCCAGAGGAGGGATTGCTGTGGGAGAGGCGTAGCCTTCAGGCCAGGTTCGACCTATTGACTACCAGGAAGGCGGAAGCTCAATGGAGGAAAGCACAGGGGGCGGTGTATGAGTATGGGGAGAAGGCGAGCAGGATGCTGGCACACCATCTCCGAAAGCGGGACGCGGTCAGGGAGATTTGGGGAGTGACGGATAGAGCTGGGAAGGTGGTGCGGAGGGGGGTAGATGTTAATGGGGTCTTCAGGGACTTCTATGGGGAACTGTACCGGTCGGAATCCCTGGTGGAGGGGGGTGGAATGGGGCGCTTCTTGGACAAGCTGCGATTTCCGAGGGTGGAGGAGGAGTAGGTGGAAGGACTGGGGGTGCCGATCGAGCTGGAGGAGTTGGTTAAAGGGATAGGGAGCATGCAGTCGGGGAAGGCGCCGGGGCCGGATGGGTTTCCGGCAGAATTTTATAAAAGGTATGTGGACCTGTTGGGCCCCCTGTTGGTCCGGACCTTTAATGAGGCAAGGGAGGGGGGGTCTTTGCCCCCAACTATGTCACGGGTGCTGATTTCCTTGATCCTGAAGCGGGACAAGGACCCTCTGCAGTGCGGGTCATATAGGCCGATTTCGCTGCTATATGTCGACGACAAGCTGCTGGCAAAGATCCTAGCCACAAGAATAGAGGATTGTGTGCCCGGGATCATTCATGAGGACCAGACGGGGTTTGTGAAGGGAAGGCAGTTGAATACGAACGTGCGAAGGCTCCTCAACGTTATTATGATGCCGGCTGTGGAAGGGGAGGCGGAGATAGTGGTGGCATTGGATGCGGAGAAGGCCTTTGATAGGGTTGAGTGGGAGTGTCTGTGGGAGGTGTTGGAGAGGTTTGGGTTTGGGGAGGGGTTTATCCGTTGGGTGAGGCTGCTCTACGAGGCCCCGATGGCGAGTGTAGCCACAAACAGGAGGAGTTCGGAGTACTTTCGACTGTACCGGGGGATGAGACAGGGGTGCCCCCTGTCCCCCTTGCTCTTCACGTTGGCGATTGAGCCCCTGGCCATGGCGTTGAGGGAGTCAGGGAACTGGAGGGGCCTGGTGCGGGTGGGGAGGAGCATCGAGTGTCGCTTTATGCGGACGACCTGTTGCTGTATGTGGCCGACCCGGTGGGGGGGATGCCGGAGGTGATGAGGATTCTTAGTGAATTCGGGGGTTTATCTGGGTATAAGTTGAACCTGGGAAAGAGCGAATTGTTTGTGGTACATCCGGGGGATCAGGAGGAGGGGATTGGTAGGCTCCCATTGAAGCAGGCAGGGAAGAGCTTCAGGTACCTAGGGGTCCAGGTGGCTGGGAGCTGGGGGGCCCTGCACAAGCTCAACCTCACAAGGTTAGTGGAGCAGATGGAGGAGGAGTTCAAGAGGTGGGATATGTTACCGCTGTCACTGGCAGGGAGGGTGCAGTCCGTTAAGATGACGGTGCTCCCGAGGTTTTTGTTCCTGTTCCAGTGCCTCCCCATCCTTATCCCGAAGGCCTTTTTTAGGCGGGTCAACAGGAGTATTACGGGATTTGTGTGGGCGCATGGGACTCCGAGGGTGAGAAGAGTGTTCTTGGAACGGGGCAGGGATGGGGGGGGCTGGCGTTGCCCAACCTCTGTGGGTATTATTGGGCTGCCAACGCAGCCATGGTGCGTCAGTAGGTAATGGACGAGGAATAGGCAGCATGGAAGAGGATGGAGGTGGCGCCATGTGTGGGCACGAGCCTGGAGGCGCTGGTAACGGTGCCGTTGCCACTCCCTTCAATGAGGTATACCACGAGCCCGGTGATCGCGGCTACCCTCAAAATTTGGGGCCAATGGAGACGGCATAGGGGAGAAGTGGGGGGCTCGAATGAGGCCCGATACGGGGGAACCATCGGTTTGTCCTAGGGAGCATTGATGGCGGATTTCTGGGCTGGCACAGGGTAGGGGTTAGGAGGTTGAGGGACCTGTTTGTGGAGGGGAGGTTCGCGAGCTTGGGGGAGTTAGAGGGGAAGTTTGGACTCCCCCGGGGAACATGTTTAGGTACATGCAGGTGAAGGCGTTTGCCAGGCAGCAGGTGGAGGGGTTCCCCTTGCTGCCCCCACGGGGGGTGCGGGACAGGGTGCTCTCGGGGGTGTGGGTTGGAGGAGGGAGGATTTCGGACCTATACCGGGTGATGCAGGAGGTAGATGAGGCATCGGTGAGGGAACTGAAGGGTAAATGGGAAGAGGAGCTGGGTGAGGAGTTTGAGGAGGGGATGTGGGCGGATGCCCTGGAGAGAGTGAATTCCTCCTCTTTCTGTGCGAGGGTTAGCCTCATACAGTTCAAGGTGCTGCATAGGGCCCACATGACTGGGACGAGGATGAGTAGGTTTTTCAGGGGCGAGGACAGGTGTGCTAGGTGCTCGGGGGGCCCAGCGAACCACACCCATATGTTTTGGGCGCGCCCAGTGCTGGGGGAGTTTTGGAAGGGTGTAGCAAGGACGGTGTCGAGGGTGGTGGGATCCAGGGTCAAGCCAGGCTGGGGACTCGCAATTTTTGGGGTTGCAGTGGAGCCGGGAGTGCAGGAGTCGAAAGAGGCCAGTGTTCTGGCCTTTGCGTCCCTAGTAGCCCGGCGGAGGATCTTGCTCCACTGGAAGGATGCGAGGCCCCCAAGCCTGGAGGCCTGGATCTCTGAATCTCTGATATGGCAGGGTTCATTAAATTGGAGAGGGTGAAATTTGCCCTGAGGGGATCAGTACAAGGGTTCTTTAGGCGGTGGCAGCCTTTCCTGGACTTCCTGGCGGAACGGTAGGGAAATAGGCCGGCAGCAGCAGCAACCCGGGGGGGCGCGGGGGAGGGGGGGGGGGGAGGAGGAGGGGGGGGAGAAGGAGGGGGGGGGAGGAGGGGGGGGGGGGTTGGTTCGTTGGGAGGGTTTGTGGGATGTGGCGGATGTTATTTCTTTCCCTTTTGTTGTTTGGGTGTTCTTTTGTTTTTTCTTTTGTTTGTAGTTGCTTTTGAAGTTGGGTGGGTATTGTTCTTGGGTTGTAACCGCGGTTGTTTTGTTAATATTGTTGTGATGTTTATATTTTGTAAAAATTTCAATAAAAATTATTTTTAAAAAAAAATACCTCCTGGTGCCTCAATTTAGCAATACTGGCGAGTTTCTGCTCCCCAGACTTGGAATACCTGACGCGGTTCAGCTAATGTTCAATACTAACGGAGTTCGTATACTAACAATACGGTTCAATACTAACGGAGTTCGTATACTAACAATACGGTTCAATACTAACGGAGTTCGTATACTAACAATACGGTTCAATACTAACGGAGTTCAGCTCCGTTATCCTGACGGCAGTTTACATCCCACCCCATGCGAATGTGAAAATCGCACTGGCTGAAATATTCACCACCACAAATAGCCGTGAAACGAAACATCCCAAGGCCTTGTTCATTGTAGCTGGGGACTTCAATCAGGCCACGCTCAAGAGCGTACTACCAAGTTACCACCAACACGTCACCTGTTCCACCAGAGGCCCAAACATCCTGGACCACTGCCACACAAATATCAAACCTGCCGACCGCTCTATCGCCCGCCCACACTTTGACAAATCTGACCACAAGGCTGTGCTCCTGCTCCCGGCCTGTAAGCAAAAACTGAAGCGGGAGAATCCATCAAAGAAAATCGTGCATTGTTGGTCTGAGGAATCGGATGATCTCCTTCAGGACTGCTTAGAGTCAGTGGACTGGTCAGTATTTAAAAACTCTGCGACCAGCCTGAATGAGTACGCCACTACAGTAACTGACTTCATTAGTAAGTGTGTAGAAGACTGTGTGCCAAAGAAGCAAATCCATGTGTTTCCCAACAGGAAACACTGGATGAACAGGGTTGCTGAAGTCTAGGTCTGAGGCATTCAAGTCAGATGACCCTGATCTCTGCAAGAAAGCCAGATATCCAAAGATGCCAAAAGACAGTATGAAATGAAAATGAAAATCGCTTATTGTCACGAGTAGGCTTCAGTGAAGTTACTGTGAAAAGCCCCTAGTCGCCACATTCCAGCGCCTGTCCGGGGAGGCTGGTACGGGATTCGAACCGTGCTTGCTGGCCTGCTTGGTCTGCTTTAAAAGCCAGCGACTTAGCCTAGTGAGCTAAACCGGCCCCTAGCTAAACCAGTACCGGACCAAGCTCGAGTCCCAGGCCAGGTACACGGATCCCCGCCGTCTATGGCAAGGTCTGCAAGACATAACAGGCTACAAAATGAAGGCATGTAAAATCGTCGGCTCCAACGCACCCCTCCCCGATGAGGTCAACGCATTCTATGTCCGCTTTGAGCAAGAGGTCAGCGAGAGCGAGCCCTCCACCCCAGAAGCCGCGGATGAACTTGTATCTGAGATCACCACTGCAGACGTCAGAGCAGCCTTCTCGAAGGTCAACCCACGGAAAGCCACTGGCCCGGATGGGGTACCCGGACTTGCGTGGATCAGCTGGCGGGGGTATTTTCAGACATCTTCAACCTCTCTTTACACCAATCTGAGGTCCCTATCTGCTTTAAGAAGACGACCATCATCCCTGTACCAAAAAAAGTCAAGCAGTGTGCCTTAAGACTATCGTCCAGTGGCTCTGACATCCATCATCATGAAGTGCTTCAAAAGGTTATTCATGGTACGAATCAACTCCAGCGTCCCGAATTGCCTTGATCCACTACAGTTCACCTACCGCTGCAACAGGTCCACAGCAGACGCCATCTCCATGGCCCTGCACTCTACCCTGGAACACCTAGATAACAAAGACACCTATGTCAGACTCCTATTTATCGACTACAGCTCAGGACACCATAGTTCCCACAAACCTCATCTCCAAACTCCGTGGCCTTGACCTCCACTCCTCCCTCTGCGACTGAATCCTGAACTTTCTAACCCACAGACCATAATCAGTAAAGATATGCAACAACACCTCCTCCACAATCATCCTCAACACCGGTGCCCCACAAGGCTGTGTCCTCAGCCCCTTACTATACTCCTTATCCACCTATGACTGTGTGGCCAAATTCCCCTCCAACTCGATTTTCAAATTTGCTGATGACACCACCGTAGTGGGTCGGATCTCAAACAATGACAAGACAGAGTACAGGAATGAGATAGAGAATCTGATGAACTGGTGCGACAATAACGATCTCTCCCTCAATGTCAACAAAACGAAGGAGATTGTCAGCGACTTCAGGAAGCGTAATGGAGAACATGCCCCTGTCTACATCAATGGGAATGAAGTAGAAAGGGTCGAGAGCTTCAGGTTTTTAGGTGCACAGATCACCAACAGCCTGTCTTGGTCCCCCCATGCCGACACTATAGTTAAGAAAGCCCACCAACTTTCTCAGAAGACTGAGGAAATTTGGCATGTCAGCTACGACCCTCACCAACTTCTACAGATGCACCACAGAAAGCATTCTTTCTGGTTGTATCACAGTTTGATATGGAGCCTGCTCTGCCCAAGACCACAGGAAACTACAAAAGGTTGTGAATGTAGCCCAGTCCATCACGCAAACCAGCCTCCCATCCATTAACTCTGTCTATAATTCCCACTGCTTCAAAAAGGCAGCCAGCATAATTAAGGACCCCACGTACCCCGGACATACTCTCTTCCACCTCCTTCCGTCAGGAAAAAGATACCAAAGTTTGAGGTCACGTACCAACCGACTCAAGACCAGCTTCTTCCCTACTGCCATCAGATTTGAATGGACTTACCTTGTATTAAGTTTATCTTTTTTCTATACCTTGCTATTACTGTAACATTATATTCTGCAGTCCCTTCTTCCTTCCCTATGTGCAGTATGCACTGTTTGTACAGCATGCAAGAAACAATACTTTTCACTGTATACTAATTTCATGTGACAATAATAAATCAAATCAAATCAACACCCTTTTTACAAAGACAGCAGGTTTAAATTCTCTACAGATACAGGTATTACTTTCACAAGTCGTGGTACACATCAGTACCAACGACATAGGTAAGAGAAGAGACGGGGATTTAAAACAGGAATGTAGGGAGCTCGGGTGGAATCTGAGAGCGAGGACAAACCATGTTGTCATCTCTGGTTTGTTGGGACTTCCGGTTGCGGCTATGCGGAGCTAAGCCGCACGTTCGGCAGCTCCTGCCAGGAACGGACTTTTGGGCTCTTTTAAGGGCCCCCAGTGGTACTTGCTCGACGGTTCCCAATGTGGGAAGGTGTCTGCAGCGGATCCCTAGTGGTCTATGGTCTTGACCAGGAGCGGGGCCAGCAGAATAGCGGTGGCAGCGCCTAAGAAAAAGCGGGGGAAGAGAATCAAGATGGCGGCCGGCGGAGGCCTCGATGAATGGAGGAAGTGGGCGCAGGTGCAGCAGGAGACTCTCCAGCCCTGTTTTCAGGAGCTCAAAGTGGAGCTGCTAGACTCGCTGAAGGCGAATACGGACAAGCTGCTAGCGACGCAGACAGCCCAGGGGGTGGAGATCCAGGGTCTTTGTTTTATGCTGTTTCATGCTGTTTTAAGCTGGTTGTGGGTTGTTCCTAGGGTGGTTGGGGTGCTGTTTTTTTTGCGGGGGCGGGGTCGGGCAGAGGGACAGCGCGGGCTTTTCTTCTGTTTCCCGCGCTGAAGGTGGATGGGGGTGGGGTCGGAGCTGAGAAGCACGGGCTTTTTTCCCATGCAAGAGCGGGAGGGGGAGGAGGAGAGTCTGCTGATGGGTCTGGGGGAGGAGGAGTAGCCCCACGTTGGGAGGGGTCGGAGGTGTGGCGGGAGGTGCAGAAGTCAGCAGAGGTTAGCTGGCTCACGGGAGTGCTACGGAGGGAGTAACGCGGCTGGGAGGGGTCCTAGCCTGGGGGGGGGGGGATACCGGGTTGCTGCTGAAATGGCCAGGAAGGAGCTGGAGTCTGCGGGGGGGCCGGGGTGGGGGTTTGCCGCCGTGGGGAACGGGCCGAGCGAGGGGCGCTGGCCTGGGGCGGGCAGGGGACGGGTTATGGCTAGTCGGCAGGGGAGGGGGGCAGGGAGCCCTCTGATCCGGCTGATAACTTGGAATGTGAGGGGGCTGAATAGGCCGGTCAAACGGGCCCGGGTGTTTACGCACCTGAAGGGGCTGAAGGCGGACGTGGCTATGCTCCAGGAGACGCACCTGAAGGTGACGGACCAGGTTAGACTGAGGAAGGGCTGGGTAGACCAGGTGTTTCATTCGGGACTGGATGCAAAAAATCGGGGGGTGGCGATTCAGTGGGAAAAAGGGTGTCGTTTGAGGCGTCAAAGGTGGTGGCTTACAGTGGAGGGAGGTACGTGATGGTGAGCGGCAAGTTGCAACGGGAGCGGGTGGTGCTGGTGAATGTCTATGCCCCAAATTGGGACGATGCGGGTTTTATGCGGCGTATGCTGGGCCGCATTCCGGATCTAGAGACGGGGGGGCCTGATACTGGGGGTGGGGGGGGGGGGGGATTTGGGGATGGGGGGGGGAGGAGGTGGGGGGTGGGAGAGGGGGGAAGGTGGAGAGGGGGGGGTTTGTTTTGGGGGAAGGGAGAAATGTGTATATGTGTTTATTGGATATGCCGGGTGTTTATCTATCTCTCCTTTTTGTAGTTACTGGGGGGGGGGGGGGGGGTGTTTAGTTTTGGGGGTTAGTGTGTTTTTCTTTTTGTTGTTGTTAATATTGTTTTCTTGTTGTTATTTTCTGTTTTTTGAAAATCTCAATAAAAATTATTTTTTTTAAAAAATCTCTGGTTTGTTGCCGGTGCCACGTGCTAGCGAG
Organism: Scyliorhinus canicula; assembly: GCF_902713615.1. Classification (NCBI taxonomy): domain Eukaryota; kingdom Metazoa; phylum Chordata; class Chondrichthyes; order Carcharhiniformes; family Scyliorhinidae; genus Scyliorhinus; species Scyliorhinus canicula. The sequence goes on along the minus strand of NC_052163.1, from coordinate 68,174,120 downwards.
GTGAGGAACAGGGAGAGAGTGCAGATAAACACGTGGCTGCAGGGATGGTGTAGGAGGGAGGGCTTCAGGTATGTGGATAATTGGAGCACATTCTGGGGAAGGTGGGACCTGTACAGACAGGACGGTTTGCACCTGAACCAGAGGGGCACCAATATCCTGGGAGGGCAATTTGCTACTGCTCTTTGGGGGAGGGTTTAAACTAATTTGTCAGGGGGATGGGAAAACGAGCTGTAGTCCAGAAGCCAGTATTGAGAGTAGTGAGGTACTGAGGAGGGTATCAAGGTCGCAGGACTGTACCGTTAGACAGAAAGGTGGGTTGAAGTGTGTCTACTTCAATGCAAGGAGCATCCGGAATAAGGTATGTGAACTTGGAACGTGGATTGGTACTTGGGACTACGATGTTGTGGCTATTACGGAGTCATGGTTGGAACTGGGACAGGAATGGTTGTTGGAAACTTCGGGGTATAGATGTTTCAGTAAGAGTAGGGAATGTGGTAAAAGAGGTGGAGGAGTAGCATTGTTAATTAAGGATAGTTTAATGGCTGCAGAAAGGCAGTTCGAAGGGGATCTGCCTACTGAGGTAATATGAGCCGAAGTTAGAAATAGGAAAGGAGCGGTCACATTGTTAGGAGTTTTCTATAGGCCCCCAAATAATAATAGAGATGTGGAGAAAGAAATTGCAAAACAGATTATGGATAGGTGTGGAGGTCTCAGGGTAGTTGTCATGGGTGACTTTAACTTTCAAATATTGATTGGAACCTCTATAGGTCGAACAGTTCGGATGGGGCAGTTTTTGTACGGTGTGTGCAGGAGGGTTTCCTGACACAATATGTGAATAGGCTGACAAGAGGGGGGGGCCACATTGGATTTGGTACTGGGTAATGAACCGGGCCAAGTGTTAAATTTGTTTGTGGGAGAGCACTTTGGAGATAGTGACCACAATTCGGTGTCTTTCACCACTGCAATGGAGAGGGATAGGGCCATACGGCAGGGCAAGGTTTATAATTGGAGGAGGGGTAATTATGATGCGATTAGGCAAGAATTAGGGAGCATAAGATGGGAACAGAAACTGTCAGGGAAAGGCACAAATGAAAAGTGGAACTTGTGCTTGATAGGTATGTCCCTGTCAGGCAGGGAGGAAATGGCCGTGTGAGGGAACCATGGTTCACAAAAGAGGTGAATGTCTTGTCAAGAGCAAAAAGGAAGAGTATGTAAGGATGAGAAAACAAGGTTCAGTTGGGTCGCTTGAGGGTTACAAAGCAGCAAGGAATGAGCTAAAAAAAAAAGGGCTTAGGAGAGCTAGGAGAGGGCATGAGAAGTCCTTGGCGGGTCGGATCAAGGAAAACCCCAAGGCTTTTTACTCTCATGTGAGAAATAAAAGAATGACCAGGGTGAGGGTCGGGCCGGTCAAGGACAGTAGTGGGAACTTGTGCATGGCGTCAGAAGAACTAGGAGAGGCGTTGAATGAATACTTTTCTTCAGTGTTCACCAAGGAGAGGGGCCATGTTTTTGAGGATGAGAGTGTGATCGAGGCGGGTAGGCTAGAGGAGGTAGATGTTCTGAGGAAGGATGTATTCGCAATTTTGAAAAACCTGAGGGTCGACAACTCCCTGGGCCAGATGGAATATATATCCAAGGATTCTTTGGGAGGCAAGGGATGAGATTGCAGAGCCTTTGGCTTTGATCTTTGGATCCTCACTGTCCACGGGGATAGTGCCAGAGGACTAGAGAATGGCGAATGTTGTTCCTCTGTTCAAGAAAGGGAATAGGAATAACCCTGGTAATTATAGGCCGGTTAGTCTTACTTCGGTAGTCGGTAAGTTAATGGAAAAGGCCCTGAAGGATAGGATTTATGACAATTTGGAAAGATGCAGCTTAATCCAGGATAGTCAACACAGATTTGTGAAGGGCAAGTCTTGCCTCACAAATTTGATTGAATTCTTTGAGGAGGTAACTAAGTGTGTAGATAAAGGTAGAGCAGTTGATGTTGTATACATGGATTTTAGTAAGACGTTTGATAAGGTTCCCCATGGTCGGCTCATGAAGAAAGTAAGGAGGTGTGGGAGAGAGGGAAATATGGCCAATTGGATAAATAACTGGCTGTCACATAGAGGACAGAGGGTGGTGGTGGATGGAAAATTTTCAGACTGGAGACCAGTTACCAGCGGTGTACCACAGGGATCAGTGCTGGGTCCTCTGCTATTTGTGATTTTTATCAATTACTTGAAGGAGGGGCTGAAGGGTGGGTCAGTAAATTTGCTGATGACACCAAGCTTGGTGGAGTAGTGGATGAGGTGGAGGACTGTTGTAGGCTGCAAAGAGACATTGATACGATGCAGAGCTGGGCCGAAAAATGGTAGATGGAGTTTAACCCTGATAAGTGAGAGATGATTCATTTTGGTAGAAAAAATTTGAATACGGATTACAGGTCAACGGCAGGGTTCTGAGGAATGTGGAGGATCATGTCCGCAGATCTCTGAAGGTTGCCACTCAAGTGGATAGAGCCGTGAAGAAGGTTTATAGTGTGTAAGCATTTATTAACAGGGGGCTTGAGTTTAAGAGCCGCGGGGTTATGCTGCAACTATACATGACCCTGGTGAGACCACATTTGGAGTATTGTGGGCAGTTCTGGTCACCTCATTATAGGAAGGATGTGGAAGCATTGGAAAGGGTGCAAAGGAGATTTACCAGGATGCTGCCTGGTTTGCAGTCTTTTGAGGAAAGGTTGAGGGAGCTAGGGCTTTTCTCTTTGGAGCGGAGGAGGATGAAATGTGACTTAATAGAGGTTTATAAGATGATGAGGGGGATAGATAGAGTGGACGTTCAGAGACTATTTCCTTGGGTGGATGTAGTTGTTACAAGGGGGCATAACTATAAGATTCAGGGTGGGAGATATAAGAGGGATATCCGAGGTAGGTTCTTTACTCAGAGAGTATTTAGGTTGTGGAATGGACTGCCTGCTGTGATTGTGGAGTCGGACATTTTAGGAACTTTCAAGCGGTTATTGGATAGGCACATGGAGCACACCAGACTGACAGGGAGTTGGATAGCTTGATCTTGGTTTAGGACAATGCTCGGCACAACATCGAGGGCCGAAGGGCCTGTTCTGTGCTGTACTGTTCTATGTTCTATGAAATCATCAAGTGAGCTGAAGACATTCTTTAGCTTGTCGAGAGAGAGATCATTACACAACTGCTTGCTTTGAATACAGCTCTCCAACTCTGAAAACAAAACCAGAAACAGAGCCACAAAGCAGCATTACAGCTAAAAATGAAAGCAAAAGACAGACAGACAGCCCAGCTCCACTCACACAGTGACATCACTGCAGCTATTTGATAAACACATTTCTTAAAGGTACATCCACCTGACACTGGTGAGGCAACAACATCGGACTACTTGTGCGGCAAACAACATAAGCAGCACGTAATAGACAGGGCTAAGCAATTATACAACCAACGGGTCAGATCTAAGCTCTGCAGTCCTGCTGCATCCAGCCATGAATGGTGGTGGACAATTAAACAACTCACTGGAGGAGGAGGTTCCACAAATATCCCCATCCTCAATGATGGAGGAGCCCAGCACATCAGTGCAAAGATAAAGCAGAAGCATTCACAACAATCTTCAGCCAGAAGTGCCGAGGGGATGATCCATCTTTGATTTATTTGATTTGATTCGATTTATTGTCACATGTACCGAAGTACAGTGAAAAATATTTTTCTGCAGCCGAGGAATTTACACAGTACGTACATAGTAGACACAAGAATAATCAACGGGGAGCACTGACAAATGGTACATCGACAAAACAGTGATTGGTTACAGTGCGGAATAAGGAGCCAAGCAAAGCAAACAAATGAGCTAGAGCAGCTTCGGGCGTCGTGAATAGTGTTCTTACAGGGAACAGATCAGTCCGAGGGGGAGTTGTTGAGGAGTCTTGTAGCTGTGGGGAAGAAGCTGTTCCTATGTCTGGATGTGCGAGTTTTCAGACTTCTGTACCTTCTGCCTGATGGAAAGGTCTGGAAGAAGGCAATGCCTGGGTGGGAGGGGTCTCTGATAATGCTGTCTGCCTTCCTGAGGCAGCGAGAGGTGTGTACAGAATCAATGTGGGAGTGGCAAGTTTGTGTGATGCATTGGGCTGAGTTCATCACAGTCTGCAGTTTCTTGCGATCTTGGACTGAGCAGTTGCCATACCAGGCTGGGATGCAGCTGGTCAGGATGCTTTCTATCGCACATCTGTAGAAGTTTGAGAGAGTTGATGCAGACATGCCAAATTTCTTCAGCTTCCGCAGGAAGTAGAGACATTGGTGGGCTTTCTTGACTGTTGCATCAATGTGAATGGGCCAGGACAGTCTGTTGGTGATGGTGACCCCCAGGAATTTAAAGCTATCGATCATCTGCACTTCAGAGCCATTGATGCAGACGGGAGTGTATATCGTGCTGCACTTCCTGAAGTCGATGATCAGTTCCTTGGTCTTTCCAACATTTAGAGAGAGGTTGTTTTCAGTACACCATGCAACCAAGTGACTTATCTCTCTTCTGTAGTCTGATTTGTCGTTGTTAGAGATGCGGCCCAACACATCCTCAAACTTATAGATTGAGTTGGAGTTAAATCTTGCCACACAGTCATGTGTGTATAGGGAGTACAGTAGAGGACTGAGCACACATCCTTGCGGGGCTCCGGTGTTGAGGACTATTGTGGAGGAGGTGCTGTTGCCAATCCTGACAGATTTCGGTCTGTTGGTGAGGATGTCGAGGATCCAGTTGCACAGGGAGGGGTCAAGTCCAAGATTGTGGAGTTTGGTTATTAGTCTTGTTGGGATAATGGTGTTGAAGGCGGGCTGTAGTCTATGAACAGCAGTCTAACATAGGTGTCCTTGTTGTCGAGGTGTTCGAGTGTTGATTGCCGAACCAGTGAGATAGCATCTGCTGTAGACCGGTTGCGGTGATGGGCAAACTGCAGTGGATCGAGACCATCTGGGAGGCTGGCAGTGATCCGTCTCATGACTAGCCACTTGAAGCATTTCATGATAACAGAAGTTAGGTCAGTAGTCATTGAGGCAGGCTACCTTGTTCTTCTTTGGTACTGGTATTATGGTGGGCTTCTTGAAGGAAAATGAAAATCGCTTATTGTCACGAGTAGGCTTCAATGAAGTTACTGTGAAAAGCCCCTAGTCGCCACATTCCGGCGCCTGTCCGGGGAGGCTGGTACGGGAATCGAACTGTGCTGCTGGCCTGCTTGGTCTGCTTTAAAAGCCAGCGATTTAGCTCAGTGAGCTAAACCAGCCCCTAAACCAGCCCCAGTCCCCAGGAGGTGGGGACCTCAGAGCGGAGGAGTGAGGTGGTGAATATATCTGCGAATACACTGGCCAGCTGGTCTGCGCAGGCTCTGAGTGCTCACCCAGGGACTCCGTCGGGGCCCGTCGCTTTCCGCGGATTCACTTTCAAGAAGGCAGCTCTTACCTCTGAAGCTGTAATAGTGGGTATGGGTGTGTCCAGGGCTGTTGGGGAGGGTGGCACTGATACATTGGCTGACTGCTCAAAGTGGGCATAGAACTTGTTCAAATCATCGGGTAGGGATGCTCCAGCCCCAGATATTCCACCTGGCCTTGCTTTATAGCCTGTGATCTTGTGTAGGCCCTGCCATAGATGTTGTGGGTTAGCGTTGTTGGCCTGGGACTCTAGTTTGATGTGGTATTGTCATTTTGCATCCCTGATGGCTTTCCGTACGTCGTACCTGGATTTCTTATATAGGTCAGGGTCATCAAACTCGAACACCTCTGTCCGGAACTTCAGCAGGGAGTGAACCTTTTGGTTGAGCCAGAGTTTCCAGTTGGGGAATACCTGTATTGTCTTCTTCGGTACACAGTCCTCGACACACTTACTGATAAAGTCTATGATGGTAGTTGCGTACTCGTCCAGCTTTACTGCCGCAGCCTTGAATATGGACCAGTCCACAGTCTCGGTCTCCTCCGGAGGTCCCCAGCATCACAGTACTGAACTGTACTCCAGAACTTGCCGTGTCTCTTCGACAAGTTGTTCCAATACAGCTACAACACTGGCATCTACTGGGCAATGTGGAAAATTGTCCGATAGATGCCTCTCCAGAGGTGAGGAGAGAGTGACTGCCCTTGACAAGAAGGCAGCATTTGACTGTATTTGACTGTGTTTGGCATCAAGGAGCCCGAGCAAAACTGGAATCAATGGGGATTGGGGGACACCCTCTGATTAGAGTTATACCGTGCTGGATATCTGTAGACTCACTTTAGCAGTTCACAAAAGACAAGGTGGACCTGAATCAACTCCAATCACAAAGGCAATTTGTACACAAGAAAAAGGACAAAACCAAACTGGCCAATTATCGCTCCATCAGTCCTCTGTCAATTATAAGTAAAGTGATGGAAGGGTGCTATCAAGTGGCACTTACTCAGCAATAACCTGCTCACGGATGCTCAGTTTGGGTTCCGCCAGCATCACTCAGCTCCTGACTTCATTACAATCTTGGTTCAAACATGGACAAAAGAGCTGAACCCCAGAGGTGAGGAGTGACTGCCCTTGACATTAAGGCAGCATTTGACTGTGTTTGGCATCAAGGAGCCCTAGCAAAACTGGAGTCAATGGGGATTGGGGGACACCTTCTGATTGGAGTTATACCATGCTGGATATCTGTAGACTCACTTTAGCAGCTCACAAAAGACAAGGTGGACCTGAATCAACCCTGATCACAAAGGCAATTTGTGCATGCTGATGTTGGGCTAAATGGCCTGTTTCTCTGTTGTAGATTGTATGCATATAATCGCAGGTGCGAATGCCCATAGATTTCATACTAACCTCGCACAAACCCTTACAAGTCAGCCAGCGTACACAGACATCATAGAATGCGCAGGGCAGCAGGGTAGCATGGTGGTTAGCATAAATGCCTCACAGCTCCAGGGTCCCAGGTTCGATTCCCGGCTGGGTCACTGTCTGTGTGGAGTCTGCACGTCCTCCCCCTGTGTGCGTGGGTTTCCTCCGGGTGCCTCCCACAGTCCAAAGATGTGCGGGTTAGGTGGAGTGGCCATGCTAAATTGCCCGTAGTGTCCTAATAAAAGTAAGGTTAAGGGGGGGTTGTTGGGTTACGGGTATAGGGTGGATACGTGGGTTTGAGTAGGGTGATCATGGCTCGGCACAACATTGAGGGCTGTAGGGCCTGTTCTGTGCTGTACTGTTCTATGTTCTATGTTCTAATAGATATCATAGAATCCTTACAGTGCAGAAGGAGGCCATTCAGCCCATCAAGTCTACACCGATCCTCGGAAAGACCACTGTAGGCCCACTCCCCCTCCCTATCCCTGCAATCCCATAACCTCAGCTAACCTTTGGACACTAAGGAACAATTTAGCATAGCCATTCCATCTAACCCGCACATCCTTGGACTGTGGGAGGAAACCGGATCACCCTGGGGAAACCCACGCAGACAAGGGAAGAAAGCGCAAACTCCACACAGACAGCAACCGTAGTTGGAATTGAACCTGGGTCCCTGGAGCTGTGAGGCAGCAGTGCTAATCACTGTGCCATTGTGCCACATGCCGCCTTTCCCATTTATGATACAGTTCTCAAAGTTGGAATCCCACTGACCAACCCAGTCCCTAATTTCTTGGCTGTTTTCCTGCAATAAACAACAGTGATGCTAACTGGGTGGCCCTAAGAGAAACCCAGCCACATACACAAACAATAACCATGTTATTTCATCAAGGTTTGTGATACCTGGTCTTTCTTCACAGCCCGTTGAACCATCTCCACCGAGTTGTTGTACACCATCTGTAACCACTTGGGTAAAGGTTCTCGGAACCATTTGTGGAAATCATCCAATGGCAGATCGCCTTTACTGAAAAAGACAGGGAACCAAGATTCAAACATACACGAAAGAGAAAATACTGGAAAATCTCAGCAAGTCTGGCAGTATCTGTAGGGAAAGAAAAGAGCTGACGTTTCGAGTCCGATAACTCTTTGTCAAAGCGTGTCAAAGCGTTCAAACATACACCGCGAGCTGAATTTCAGAAGTAGGAGATTTGGTCCATAATTGATAGATTTTAGCAGGTTTATGGCGTCGAGATAACAGTGATAATCCTGGGACGATTGTGCATGTTGCAAATACTGCTTCAGAGTGACTGAGGTTTTCCAATTATCCATTCTTGGGATGTGGCTACGACTGGTAATTTATTTATTGCCCAATCCTGGTTTCCCTGGATACAGCTGTCTTGTTGGGCCTCCGCCTAGGCCAACCAACACTGAACCACATTAGTATAGTAAGAACTGCTGCTTTCTTTCCTTAAAAGATATTTTAGGACACCTGGCAACTTCACACAACAAGCAAAATACTGCTGATGCTAGAACTCTGAAATAGAAACTGAAAATAGCTGCAGACAGAGGAACAGAGTTAACGTTTTGAGTCCGATGTGATTCTTGTTCAGAGCTGGGGTTTGAGATGCAACGAGTATTAAGCAAATGCAGAGAGAGGGAAATAACAAAAAAGAAGATCTGCGATAGGACAAAAAGCAGGAGAGATTAAAGGGATGATGGTGCAAGGCTTTCTTGATGGTAATGGGAAAAGTAAAGAAACAAAAGTATCCAGAGAAGGTGGAATGGGGACAGTAGAATCACCATCAACAGCTGAAAAAAATGGAGCTGGGTTTATGATCTGAACTTGGCATTGTGTCTGGAATAAGTGCCGAATTAAAAGTTGTGGTCTTGCTCCTCCAGTTAATGCTGAGCTTTCTGGAAATAATGCTGGAGGCTGAGGTCAGATAATTAAAATGAGAGCCGACTTGAAACTCAGGACACACTTACAAGGCAGCATGGGGGCACAGTGGTTAGCACTGCTGTCTCAAAGCTCCAGAGACTGGGTTCAATTCTGGCCTCGGGTAACTGTCTGTGTGGAGTTTGCACTTCCTCCGCGTATCTGCGTGGGTTTCCTCCGGGTGTTCCAGTTTCCTCCCACAATCCAAAGATGTGCAGGTTAGGTGGATTGGCCATAATAAATTGCCCTTCGTATCCAAAAGGTTAAGCGCGGTTATGGGTTACGGAGATAGGTGGAGGGGTGGGCTTAAGTAGGGTGCTCTTTCCAAGGGCTGGTGTAGATTCAATGGGCCCAATCGGCTCCTTCTGCATTGTAGATTCTTTGATTAGATCAAGGCCATTGGGGAAATGCTGGTTCCAACGGACAAGAAGGTGATTATGTGAATGCTCGGTGTGGTGAACTTCATGGGAAGTTCATTCCCAACTTATCAAGTCGCACACTGGCTCTAAGGAACCTCATAAAGAAAAATGTTGAATTTGAATGGACGTCTGAACATGCAGCGGAGTGGCAGGACATGAAGTCAGTCCTGACCACTGCTCCACTGTTAACGTTCTATGACTCTACGAGAGAGAGGAAGATCTCCACTGTCGCCACCAAACAGGGTATTGACGCAGTCCCCGTGCAGAAGGATGACCATGAGATGTGGAAACCAATTGCGTATGCGTCTCATAAGAACATAAGAACATAAGAACTAGGAGCAGGAGTAGGCCATCTGGCCCTCGAGCCTGCTCCGCCATTCAATTAGATCATGGCTGATCTTTTGTGGACTCAGCTCCACTTTCCGGCCCGAACGCCATAACCCTTAATCCCTTTATTCTTCAAAAAACTATCTATCTTTACCTTAAAAACATGTAATGAAGGAGCCTCAACTGCTTCACTGGGCAAGGAATTCCATAGATTCACAACCCTTTGGGTGAAGAAGTTCCTCCTAAATTCAATTCTAAATCTACTTCCCCTTATTTTGAGCCTATGTCTCCTAGTTCTGCTTTCACCTGCCAGTGGAAACAACCTGCCCGCATCTATCCTATCTATTCCCTTCATAATTTTAAATGTTTCTATAAGATCCCCCCTCATCCTTCTAAATTCCAACGAGTACAGTCCCAGTCTACTCAACCTCTCCTCATAATCCAACCCCTTCAGCTCTGGGATTAACCTAGTGAATCTCCTCAGCACACCCTCCAGTGCCAGTATGTCCTTTCTCAAGTAAGGAGACCAAAACTGAACACAATACTCCAGGTGTGGCCTCACTAACACCTTATACAATTGCAACATAACCTCCTTAGTCTTAAACTCCATCCCTCCAGCAATGAAGGACAAAATTCCATTTGCCTTCTTCATCACCTGTTGCACCTGTAAACCAACTTTCTGTGACTCATGCACTAGCACACCCAGGTCTCTCTGCACAGCGGCATGCTTTAATATTTTATCGTTTAAATAATAATCCCGTTCGCTGTTATTCCTACCAAAATGGATAACCTCACATTTGTCAACATTGTATTCCATCTGCCAGACCCTAGCCCATTCACTTAACCTATCCAAATCCCTCTGCAGACTTCCAGTATCTTCTGCACTTTTCGCTTTACCACTCATCTTAGTGTCATCTGTAAACTTGGACACATTGCCCTTGGTCCCCAACTCCAAATCATCTATGTAAATTGTGAACAATTGTGGGCCCAACACGGATCCCTGAGGGTCTCGATCAATGATTCCCAGAGATACGAGCAAATTGAAAAAGAGTGCCTTGGCATTGTAATAGGCATCACGAAATTTCACAACTATGTATGTTGGGAACCTTGGATAACGAGAGATATTGTAGGCCTCGTCAAACAGAAAAAGGAGGAATTTGTCAGGGCTAGAAGGCTGGGAACAGACGAAGCCTGTGTGGAATACAAGGAAAGGAGAAAGGAACTTAAGCAAGGAGTCAGGAGGGTGAGAAGAGGTCACGAAAAGTCAATGGCAAATAGGGTTAAGGAAAATCCCAAGGCTTTTTACATGTACATAAACCAGGGAAAGGGTTGGCCCACTGAAGGATAGGCAAGGGAATCTATGTGTGGAGCCAGAGGAAATGGGCGAGGTACTATATGAATACTTTGCATCAGTATTCACCAAAGGGAAGGAATTGGTGGATGTTGAGTCTGGAGAAGGGTGTGTAGATAGCCTGGGTCACAATAAGATCCAAAAAGACGAGGTATTGGGCGTCTTGAAAAATATTACAGTAGATAAGTCCCCAGGGCCGGATGGGATCTACCCCAGAATACTGAAGGAGACTAGAGAGGAAATTGCTGAGGCCTTGACAGAAATCTTTGGATCCTCACTGTCTTCAGGTGATGTCCCGGAGGACTGGAGACTAGCCAATGTTGTTCCTTTGTTTCAGAAGGGTCACAAGGATAATCCAGGGAACTACAGGCCGGTGAGCCTTACGTCAGTGGTAGGGAAATTACTGGAGAGAATTCTTCGAGACAGGATTTACTCCCATTTGGAAGCAAATGGACGTATTAGTGAGAGGCAGCATGGTTTTGTGAAGGGGAGGTCGTGTCTCACTAACTTGATAAGAATTTTTCGAAGAGGTCACAAAGATGATTGATGCAGGTAAGGCAGTGGATGTTGTCTATCTGGACTTCAGTAAAGCCTTTGACAAGGTCCCTCATGATAGGCTTGTACAAAAGGTGAAGTCACACAGGATGATACAAGGTGGATACAGAACTGGCTAGGTCATAGAAGGCAGAGAGTAGCAATGGAAGGGTGATTTTCTGATTGGAGGGCTGTGACTAGAGGTGTTCCTTAGGGATCAGTGTTGGGACCTTTGCTGTTCGTAGGAGGAAAATGTAACTGGTCTGATTAGTAAGTTTGCAGACGACACAAAGGTAGGTGGAATTGCGGATAGCGATGAGGACTGTCAGAGGATACAGCAGGATTTAGGTCGTTTGGAGACTTGGGCGGAGAGATGGCAGATGGAGTTTAATCCGGACAAATGTGAGATAATGCATTTTGGAAGGTCTAATACAGGCAGGGAATATACAGTGAATGGTAGAACCCTCAAGAGTATTGACAGTCTGAGAGATCTAGGTGTACAGGTCCACAGGTCAATGAAAGGGGCAACACAGGTGGAGAAGGTAGTCAAGAAGGCATACGGCATGCTTGCCTTCATTTACCGGGGCTATGAGTATAAAAATTGGTAAGTCATGTTGCAGCTGTATAAAACCTTAGTTAGGCCACACTTGGAGTATAGTGTTCTCTTCTGGTCGCCACACGACCAGAAGGATGTGGAGGCTGTAGAGGGGGTGCAGAAGAGATTTATCAGGATGTTGCCTGGTATGGAAGGCATTAGCTATGAGGAGCAGTTGAATAAATTCGGTTTGTTCTCACTGGAACGATGTAGGTTGAGGGGGCGACCTGATAGAGGTCTACAAAATTATGAGGGGCATAGACAGAGTGGGTAGTCAGAGGCTATTCCCCAGGGTATAGGGGTCAATTACTAGGTTTAAGGTGCGAGGGACAAAGGTTAGAGGAGATGTGCGAGGCAAGCTTTTTTACACAGAGGGTAGTGGGTGCCTGGAACTCGCTGCCGGAGGACATGGTGGAAGCAGGGACGATAGTGACTTTTAAGGGGTATCTTGACAAATACTTGAATAGGATGGGAAAAGAGGGATACGGACCCAGGAAGTGTAGAAGATTGTAGTTTAGTCGGGCAGCATGGTCGGCACGGGCTTGGAGGGCCGAAGGGCCTGTTCCTGTGCTGTACTTTTCTTTGTGAGAAGTCTTACAACACCAGGTTAAAGTCCAACAGGTTTGTTTCAACACGAGCTTTCGGAGCACTGCTCCTTCCTCAGGTGAATGAAGAGGTATGTTCCAGAAACATTTATATAGACAAAGTCAGAGATGCCAGACAATGCTTGGAATGCGAGCATTTGCGGGTAATCAAATCGTTACAGATCCAGAGATAGGGGGTAATCCCAGGTTAAAGAGGTGTGAATTGTCTCAAGCCAGGACAGTTGGTAAGATTTTGTAAGTTCAGGCCAGATGGTGGGGGGTGAATGTAATGCGACATGAATCCAAGATCCCAGTTGAGGCCGCACTCACCTTTGCGGAACTGAGCTATACGTTTTTGCTCGGCAATTCTGCGTTGTCACGTGTCCTGAAGACCGCCTTGGAGAACACTTACCCGAAGATCAGAGGCTGAATGCCCTTGACTGCTGAAGTGTTCCCCGACTGGAAGGGAACATTCCTGCCTGGTGATTGTCGCACGATGCCCGTTCACGCGTTGTCGCAGTGTCTGCATGGTCTCGCCAATGTACCACGCTTCGGGACATCCTTTCCTGCAGCGTATAAGGTAGACTATATTGGTCGAGTCGCACGAGTATGTGCTGCGTACCTGGTGGGTGGTGTTTCCACGTGTAATGATGGTATCCATGTCGATGATCTGGCATGTCTTGCAGAGATTGCCCTGGCAGGGTTGTGTGGTGTCGTGGTCGCTGTTCTGAAGGCTGGGTAATTTGCTGCAAACAATGGTTTGTTTGAGGTTGTGCGGTTGTTTGAAGGCCAGTAGTGGGGGTGTGGGGATGACCTTGGCAAGATGTTCATCTTCATTGATGATGTGTTGAAGGCTGCAAAGAAGATGTCGTAGTTTCTCCGCCCCAGGAAAGTACTGGACGAAAAAGGGTACTCTGTCAGTTGTGTCCCGTGTTTGTCTTCTGAGGGGGTCGGTGCGGTTTTTTGCTGTGGCGCGTTGGAACTGTCGATCGATGAGTCGAGCGCCATATCCCGTTCATACGAAAGCCACTTTCAGCATCTGTAGGTGTCTGTTACGCTCCTCCTCGTCTGAGCAGAACCTGTGCACACGGAGGGCTTGTCCATAGGGGATGGCTTCTTTAATGTGTTTCGGGTGAAAGCTGGTGAAGTGGAGTGCGGCCTCAACCGGGATCTTGGATTCATGTCGCATTAAATTCACCCCCCACCATCTGACCTGGACTTGCAAAATCCTACCACTGTCCTGGCTTGACAATTCACACCTCTTTAACCTGGGATTACCCCCTATCTCTGGATCTGTAATGATTTGATTACCCGCAAATGCTCGCATTCCAAGCATTGTCTGGCATCTCTGACTTTGTCTATATAAATGTTTCTGGAACATACCTCTCCATTCACCTGAGTAAGGAGCAGTGCTCCGAAAGCTAGTGTTTGAAACAAACCTGTTGGACTTTAACCTGGTGTTCTAAGAATTCTTACTGTGCTCACCCCAGTCCAACGCCGGCATCTCGACATCATGGCTACTTTAGAAATATAAGAGCTGATCTTTCTGCAACAGATGATTTCCTGCTCAAGGGAGATAGGATTGTGGTTCTTGCCAGTTTACTTTTAAGAATTCTGCAGCAGATTCACGAGGGTCATCGGGGTATAGAAAAGTGTCGTAAGAGAGCCATACAGTAGGTGTATTGGCCGGAAATCAATAGAGATATTGACCAACATGTACAAGAATGCACACTCTGCCAGATGCATGAGCCAGTACAGAGTAGAGAAAGCATGAAAGAGATGGAAATAGTTACCAGTCCATGGAGCAAAGTGGATATGGATTTGTTTTATTTCCAAGGTTGTGACTATTTAGTGGTCATAGACTATTACTCCAACTATCCAGAGGTGATGATGCTGAATGATTCGACTGCCAGATCTGTCATAAGGGCAACAAAACCAATTTTTGCAGGCCATAGGCTACCTTTAAATATGGTCTGTATTTTTCAAGTTGGGAGTGGACACAGTTTGCAGAGCAATACAACTTCAATCACATTACTTCAAGCCCATGTTATCCTCAGTCAAATGGCAAAGCAGAGAAAGGAGTAGGAATAATAAAGAAATTGTTCCACAAAGTGATTGATGATAATCAAAATCTATTGTTGGCGTACAGAGCATCACCACTGTCAACTGGATTATCACCTGCTCAGATGCTAATGCTTTGCACCACATAACCACATTACCTAAGTTAACCATTCCAGATATGGATAATCAAGAGATACACAAATTATCACATCAAAGAAAAAGAAACAAAAAGAGGACAATGAAAAATGATCCAAACCTCTGTCTGAACTAAAAGAAGGTGACTTTGTACGGATTGAGAATCCTGAAGGAGGATGGCACCACTTATGGAACCATCAATTCTATGGACACGTGCTTGTAGGATTAGAATAGCGGTTTTAATATACTTACAACAGAGCCAGCCTGTTAGCCGTTGAACTTTCGATGAACTGGCTGGCTGGCTCTGTGGCACGGATCTTTATACAGCAGCTCCAGGGGGAGGAGTTCTGGGCGGAGCCAAGGGGGGAGCCCAGTACAAACTCTCGAGTACTCCCAGAGCTACTCCCCCTGGTGGTCAGGTAGTGCGACTGCACTTAGAATATCGGTACATATATACAATGGGAACAGAGTGACATTGGTAACTTATAATACCGTGTGAATCTCATTCACCACATTCACCCCCTGTGAAAAAAATCAAGTCCGGCGGGGGTGGTGGCTCACAGAGTTAGTCTGTCCGGTGGACGAATTGTTCGTTGCGATCTGCGGAGCACCGGGGTTGCAGCCTCTTGCGGTGGCTGGGTGGGTGTTGAGAGCTGGGGTACAATGGCAGACTCCGGGGCGGGTCTCGTCCAAACTTCATACACCTCTGGCTCGACCGGAGACTGGGGGCGCTGGGGGCGGGCTGGTGCTGGCACGTGGAACAGGTGGGGCGAGCTTGCGGGATCGGGGGCGTGAGGGGGCGGCAGCATAGGGAACAGGGTAAGGGGTTCCTCAGTGGGGGTAGGGGGGGGCTAGATCCAGCGGGTGCCAGGTCCCGAAGGGATACTGTGTCCTGGCGACCGTCCGGGAACTCCACGAATGGGTACTGGGGGTTGGAATGGAGGAGGCGCACCTTTTCAACAAGGGGGTCGGTTTTGTGCGCCCTGACGTGCTTCCTCAGGAGAACCGGGCCTGGTGTCCTCAGCCACGCCAGAAGTGAGACCCCCGTGGTAGTGCCCCTAGAAAAAATGAAGAGCCGCTCGTGAGGGGTTTGATTGGTCGCTGTACAGAGGAGGGATCTAATTGCATGGAGCGCGTCTGGGAGGACTTCTTGCCATTGGGAGACTTGGAGTTTTCTGACCGGAGGGTAAGTAGGACGGTCTTCCAGACCGTCACGTTCTCCCTCTCCACCTGCCCGTTCCCCCTGGGGTTGTAGCTGGTTGTCCTGCTCGAGGCGATGCCCTTGTCGAGCAGGTACTGACGCAGCTCGTCGCTCATAAAGGACGAACCCCGGTCGCTGTGCACGTAGCTGGGGAAACCGAACAGGGTGAAGACACTATGCAGGGCCCTAATGACTGTGTGGGGGGTCATGTCGGGGCACGGGATGGCAAAAGGGAATCGGGAGAACTCGTCTATGATGTTGAGGAAATAAATGTTCTTGTTAGTGGAGAGGAGTGGCCCTTTGAAATCGATCGCAAGGCGTTCAAAGGGCATAGAAGCCTTGACCAGGTGGCCCTGTCTGGTCTATAGAAGTGCGGTTTGCACTCTGCACAGATCGGGCAGTCCCTGGTGACCGCTTTTACCTCCTCGTTGGAGAAAGGCAGGTTTCGGGCTCTGATGTAGTGGGCGAGCCGGGTGACCCCTGGATGGCAGAGGTCATCGTGGATGGCTTTCAGACGGCTGATCTGTGCGCTGGTGTATGTCCCGCGGGATAGGGCATCCGAGGGCTCGTTGAGCTTCCCCGGTCGATATTTAATATTGTAACTATAGGTGGAGAGTTTGATCCCCCACCGAAGGATTTTATTGTTTTTTATTTTGCCCCTTTGCGAGTTGTCAAACATAAAGGCAACCGATCGTTGGTCGGTGATGAGGGTGAACCTCCTACCTGCGAGGTAGTGCCTCCAGTGACGAACAGCCTCCACGATGGCTTGTGCTTTCTTCTCGACTGAGGAGTGTCGGAGTTCTGAAGCGGATAGGGTACGGGAGAAAAATGCAATGGGCCTCCCTGCCTGATTTAAAGTGGCTGCTAGAACTACCTCTGAGGCGTCGCTCTCAACCTGAAAGGGAGTGGATTCATCCACCGCCCGCATGGCTGCTTTGGCGATGTCCTCCTTGATGCAGCTGAAGGCCTGGCGTGCCTCAGCAGACAGGGGAAATCGTGTGGCCTTAAAGAGTGGGCGGGCTTTGTCCGCATATTGAGGGACCCACTGGGCGTAGTATGAAAAGAACCCCAAGCACCGTTTGAGGGCCTTGGGGCAATGAGGGAGGGGGAGTTCTAAGAGCGGGCGCATGCGGTCCGGGTCTGGGCCCAGGACTCCGTTCTCCACGACGTAGCCAAGGATGGCCAGTCTGTTTGTGCGGAAAACGCATTTCTCCTTGTTATAAGTGAGATTTAATTTCTGTGCCGTTTGGAGAAAACGGTGGAGGTTGGCGTCGTGGTCCTGCTGGTCATAGCCGCAGATGGTAACATTGTCCAGATACGGAAACGTGGCCCGCAGCCCGTACTGGTCTACTATTCGGTCCATTGCTCGTTGGAACACCGAAACCCCGTTAGTGACGCCGAAGGGAACCCAGAGGAAATGGAAGAGGCAGCCATCGGCCTCGAACACCGTGTAGTAGCGGTCCTCCGGGCGGATTGGGAGCTGGTGGTCTGCAGACTTCAGATCCACCGTGGAAAATAGCCGATATTGGGCGATCTGGTTAACCGTGTCTGCAATTCTGGGGAGGCGATACGCGTCTAGGAGCGTAAAGCGATTTATGGTCTGACTATAGTCGACGACCATGCGATATTTTTCCCCGGTCTTGACGAGCACCACCTGAGCTCTCCAGGGACTATTACTGGCCTCTATGATCCCCTCACTGAGCAGCCGTCGGACCTCCGATCGGATAAAGACCCTATCCTGTAGGCTGTATCGCCTGCTGCGAGTAGCTACTGGATGGAATCTGGAGTGAGATTGGCGAAGAGAGAAGGGGGGGGGAGATGCGCAAGCATGGCTAGGCTGCAGATAGTGAGTGGGGGCAGGGGCCTACCGAAGCTGAGGGTGAGGCTCTTGAGGTTGCACTGGAAATCCAGGCCTAATAAGAGTGGCACGCAAAGGTCAGGCAGGACATAAAGTTTAAATTTCGAATAACTAGCGCCTCGAATTGTGAGCGTAGTGACGGTGCGTCCTTGGATTTGGACTGAGTGGGAGCCCGAAGCGAGGGCGATAGTTTGGCTCACAGGAAAAATAGGAAGCGAACAGCGTCTTACCAGCTCTGGGTGTATGAAACTCTCGGTGCTCCCGGAGTCAAAGAGGCATGGCGTGCTGTACCCGTTGATCTGGACCTCCGCCATCGAACTTCGTAGGTGCTTGGGGCGGGATTGATCTAGTGTGACCGTGTTGAGTTGCGGGCCGCGTGATGGGTGCCCGGGGAAGTCGTAGTCTTCCGAGTGGGCATCCGGTCGAGTAGATGCCGGTACGTTCTGGCGAGCTGGATGCAGGATCGCTGCGCTGAGTTGCGGGCCGCGTGATGAGTGCCCGGGGAAGTCGTAGTCTTCTGATGAGCTATCTGAGCATGGCGATGCAGATGGGGCCCGTGGATCGCACGTGGTGAGCGGCGAGGAAGATGGCGTTCAAGATGGCGGCCCCCATGAGTCGCACGTGGCCGGCCGCATGGTGGGGATTTGCCAAGATGGCTGCCCCCATGGATCGCACGTGGCGGGAGGGGGCGGAGTCGGGGCGTAAGCTGCAGCGTTTCGGGGCCCCACGGGCCCGCTGGTGCTGGGAGCGATTTGTTCTCTCTATTGGGGAGTTAGAAACTGGGGCCCTTTTCGTGAGGCACACTCTGGCATAGTGGCCTTTCTTTCCGCAGCTGCTGCAGGTCGCGGATCGGGCTGGGCAGTGCTGCCACGGGTGCTGACTTTGTCCACAGAAATGGCAGGCTGGGGCAGCTGAGTAGCTGGCTGGGGCAGCAGAGTGACTGGTTGGGGCCGCAGAGTAACTGGTTTTGGCAGCGCGGTAGCTGGGGGGCCGTGTGGCACAGGCCTGGGGGAGTTGTTGGGCGGGGGCCCACGATGAGGTCGCAGGGAACGAGGTGAGGCTGCGGTAGGAGACTTCCATAGTGGTAGCAGCCTCTACAGTAGTATCTGAGTCCTGGGCCCCCTTTTCTAGCAGTCTTTGGCGCACATAGTTAGATCTAAGGCCCGCTACGAAAACGTCCCGCACAGCAAGCTCCCTATGTTCAGCCGCGGTAACGGCTTGATAATTACAGTCATTAGAAAGATTGTTCAGTTCACGTACAAACTCGGTTAGCATTTCTGTAGGCCGCTGACGGTGAGTCGTAAACACGTGGCGTGCATAAACCTCGTTAATGGGCTTAACGTACGTTTTGTCCAATATCGCCAGCGCTGCGGTGTAAGAACCGGCCGGGTTTAGCTGCGTGGAGATTCTGTGGCTTACCCTCACGTGCAGTAGGCTGAGCTTTTGTTCCTCCGTTGTTTCAACGGTGCTGGCTTCTGCCAGGTAGGCCTTAAAACTTCTCAGCCAGTGGGATAAAATTTCTTTAGCCTCTGCATCCTGCGGGTCGAGTTCTAGGCGTCCGGGCTTGAGGGCTGCTTCCATGATTTACTTCGACTGTTTCGTAAGTATATTAAATTGATGGAACCATCAATTCTATGGACACGTGCTTGTAGGATTAGAATAGCGGTTTTAATATACTTACAACAGAGCCAGCCTGTTAGCCGTTGAACTTTCGATGAACTGGCTGGCTGGCTCTGTGGCACGGATCTTTATACAGCAGCTCCAGGGGGAGGAGTTCTGGGCGGAGCCAAGGGGGGAGCCCAGTACAAACTCTCGAGTACTCCCAGAGCTACTCCCCCTGGTGGTCAGGTAGTGCAACTGCACTTACAATACCGGTACATATATACAATGGGAACAGAGTGACATTGGTAACTTATAATACCATGTGAACCTCATTCACCACAACCACGTCACAAAAGTTCTGAGACAAGTCGCACCAAGGTTGTACTTAGTCAATACTGAACAAGGATCTCTGTTCAGAAGAAACAGAAGAGCACTATTGTGCATCAACGTAATGCTAAATCTCAACCTCAGAATGTTATTGATCCAGTTAACATCTTCAAGGACATTGACTTTCCTAATCCTTACTTGATACAGACACAGTGAGAAGATGTAGCACAGCAATTGAATACCTTGAAGACACTGTTAAGGAGGTCCACAAGAAGAAGACTGCCTGAAAGACTTAATTTGTGATGTCTGTATAATTAATCATTTTATCATCTAAATGATAGAACAGCTATTTACAAATTAATGAACAAAAGTTATAATAATTTTCTTTGACAAAGAAAGGGGATGTGGTATTAACATAACTGTAAGAACTTCAAGTGTGAAGTAATGAAGTGTCTAGAGTAGCCATGAGAGGGAGTTACAAGTATATAAGGCAGTGATGCTAAGCCTTGTGTGAGAGTGTGTGTAGGAGCTAGCACGAGAGAGTCAGAATACAAATAGAGAGAGTGAAAGCCGATCATAGATTATATCAGTATTTAGATTAACTTTCTAGAGTGTAGTTTAAATGTTAATAATCAATAGTATTCTTTAGGAATAGGTGTCGAGTCAAAAGTAGAAGTGTTGATAAATTTATAGCTTTGTTTAAGTTCAAGTTATTTTGTGGTCTTTGTGAACTACGCCAACTATCCTGAAATAAACAATACAAAGAACACCACAGTAGTGTGATGTATAGTGTTGGAAATCTACAGTATGAGTACTGCGAATAAGTTAGTGTTGCTGGTACATACTTTGTGACTAGCACTTGTTATGGGTCAGGGTTTGATAACTGCAAAATATATTACGTAGTCCACCTGGCCTATAACTTATTATTGATTTTGGCTAGGATGAGCACAAGAGGCTGCCTTTCAGGTGTTATTCAACAGACTTCTTCGGCACTTTTAATCAAAAAACAAGCTTTATTCTAAGAATTTAGTTAACATTTGCATAAACACACACAGCAATAATTTTTATCAATTGCAAACATAAATACCCCCCACACAACTACTACAGTAATCTATGTATAACCTTAATGAATTCCCCCTTAAGTATTCCAATTTAATAACAAAATCCAAGTAAAACCAGAAACCCCTTTTCAAAGGTGTGGCCCAGCTCACTGATATAAGACTGTTGTCATTGATACTCTGTTCCCCTTTTCAAACAAAGATTTGAATTTCTTCCAGAAAGCAATTATCTCTGTTAAGTTACCAAGCAGTCTGGAACAGCTTTTGAAGTAAAGATCTAGAAAGACTCTTCTTTCATCCTGTGCAGTTCAAACCAGTCCAAAAACTCAAAGCGAAAGTAAAAACTCCGAGCCACAGCCCAGCTCCACCCACACAAGACATTACTGAAGCCATGTAATAAGACAAAACCCTTAAGCCATGTGATAAAGCCATGTCCCTTTCTTAAAGGGACACGCCCATGACACAATGTACATGTTTCAAGAGTAGGCTGAAAATACATGTGAATTAATAGACTACCTGAATGTGTAGATTTGGATTGCCAGATACAGTATGAGTATATAAGAACATAAGAACATAAGAACTAGGAGCAGGAGTAGGCCATCTGGCCCCTCGAGCCTGCTCCACCATTCAATTAGATCATGGCTGATCTTTTGTGGACTCAGCTCCACTTTCTGGCCCGAACACCATAACCCTTAATCCCTTTATTCTTCAAATAACTATCTATCTTTACCTTAAAAACATTTAATGAAGGAGCCTGAACTGCTTCACTGGGCAAGGAATTCCATAGATTCACAACCCTTTGGGTGAAGACGTTCCTCCTAAACTCAGTCCTAAATCTACTTCCCCTTATTTTGAGCCTATGTCCCCTAGTTCTGCTTTCACCCGCCAGTGGAAACAACCTGCCTGCATCTATCCTATCTATTCCCTTCATCATTTTAAATGTTTCTATAAGTTCCCCCCTCATCCTTCTAAATTCCAACGAGTACAGTCCCAGTCTACTCAACCTCTCCTCATAATCCAACCCCTTCAGCTCTGGGATTAACCTAGTGAATCTCCTCTGCACACCCTCCAGTGCCAGTATGTTATTTCTCAAGTAAGGAGACCAAAACTGAACACAATACTCCAGGTGTGGCCTCACTAACACTTTATACAATTGCAACATAATCTCCCTAGTCTTAAACTCCATCCCTCTAGCAATGAAGGACAAAATTCCATTTGCCTTCTTAATCACCTGTTGCACCTGTAAACCAACTGTCTGTGACTCATGCACTAGCACACCCAGGTCTCTCTGCACAACGGCATGCTTTAATATTTTAACCAATCGACATGTAGATTAAAATCCCCCATGATAACTGCTGTACCATTTCTACATGCATCACTTATTTCTTTGTTTATTGCCTGCCCCACCATAACGTTACTATTTTCTGGACGATAGACTACAGTTACTTTTTCGCCTTACTATTCCTGATTTCCACCCAAATGGATTCAACCTTATCCTCCATAGCACCGATGTCATCCCTTACTATTGCCCGGATGTCATCCTTAAATAACAGAGCAACACCACCTCCCTTACCATCCACTCTGTCCTTCCGAATAGTTTGATATGTGAGTTGCTGGTATCCTCTGTGAGTATATAATGTGCTAGAGGCACACTGTTGTACTTACTCTGGTAATAGGTATATCCGTTGATGTTGTAGCTGTTTGAGTTTCTGGTAGAGCTGGAATAGACCCTCAACTGTTGCCTTGGACTTGCCACCTCTAATATTTGCCACTTGTTCCTGGAGATCTTCAGCAACCTGGTGATAAGTAGATGATATTCACAATTCATTAAGGAAGCACAACTTCATATTTTGTGTCAATTCACTTCACTTTTGTCTGCTTTTCCCCTGAGGTACTGACCCTTGTTAAGAGATTGTTTTAGGAAATTAATTAACTTCAAAACCTAAGAGACCATTGTTCACTAGTGAGCCTAGTTGAAATGTCATAAAACTATTCAACCATGGGCCAGACAGACAGGCCCATCGTGGACTTCACTTTATGCTCACAGATCAAGATTCAGTAATAATGACAGGAGTGGACAGCCTGCCTGATTCTATTTCCTCCCCATTATCTCTCTGAACAGGCGGCGGAATGTGGTGACTAGGGGCTTTTCACAATAACTTCATTTGAAGCCTACTTGTGACAATAAGCGATTTTCATTTCATTTTCATTCATCTGGGATGCTGAAGTTGGTTGTGGTGACTTCACTTGCTTCATCTGAGATCAGTCAGCTGAGCATAGAACTGAACCACACCCTACATTTTTTGGTATGTATGGTTTACTACAACAGCAAGCAATGGTTTTTGACCTTGTAAAATGAAAAGATCATTACAACCCCTTGATGAGAGTAGTGGAATAATTGAGGCTTTATTGAGCAAAGATGTTGTGCCTCCTGTAGCTGCTACCAAAATGACTGCAGCACCGGCGAACACACACATTTATACGCCGCCTTCTTGGCCGAGCCAGCAGGCAGGGATTTACCCATGTACCTCTAGTATATGTGTCTTACCGTAATACATATAATACAGCTAGTGGTGACTACCACATTCACCCCCTGTTAAAAAAAAAGAGTACGGCGGGGTGGTGGAAAAAAAATTTACAAGTTCAGTCTGTCGGGGGCCTTGATCCTCCTCTGTGATCGCCTCAGTCCTGGTGGTGATGTGAGCGTCGACTTGGTCACCTGTAACTCCGGGAGCGTGTTGTCCTTGTCTTCGTCACCCCTGAGTGGAACCAGTGGGAGGATGGATCCTCCTGGGGCGGGGGCTGCCCTGAGTGGGAAGGCCTTGTCTGCATAGTTAGGGACCCACTGAGCATAGTAGGAGAAAAACCCCAGGCATCGTTTCAGGGCCTTGGGACAGTGGGAGTTCCATGTGGGGGCGCATGCGGTCAGGATCGGGCCCTAGAACTCCATTTTCCATGACATAGCCAAAGATGGCTAAGCAGTTGGTGCGGAACACGCATTTCTGCTTATTGTACGTGAGATTAAGGAGATTGGCAGTCTGGAGAAATTTTAGGAGGTTAGCGTCGTGGTCCTGCTGATCGTGGTCGCAGATGGTGACGTTGTCTAGGTACGTGAAGGTGGCCCACATTACGTACCGGTCAACCATTCGGTGCATCTCACGTTGGAAGACTGAGACCCCATTAGTGACGCCAAAGCGAACCCTGAGGAAATGATAGAGGCAGCCATCTGCTTCGAACGCAGTGTATTGGTGGTCCTCTGGGAGGATGGGGAGCTGGTGTTAGGCAGACATCAGGTCCACTGTGGAAAAGACCCGATACTGTGCAATCTGATTGACCATGTCAGATATGCATGGGAGGGGCTACACGTCGAGCTGCATGTACAGATTGATGGTCTGACTGTAGTCAATGACCATCCTGTGCTTCTCCCCAGTTTTTACTACTGCCACTTGGGTTCTCCAGGGGCTGTTGCTGGCCTCAATGATGCCTTCCCACAGAAGCCGTTGGACCTCCGACCTGATGAAGGTCCTGTCCTGGGCTCTGTACCATCTGCTCCTGGCGGCGACGGGTTTGCAATCCGGGGTGAGGTTCGCAAACATGGAAGGCAGATCGGCCATAAGGGTCGTGGGCGGGGGGGGGGGGGGGGGAGGTTGCTAAACTCTACGCCTTGGACGGTGAGGGTCGCGATGCAGTACCCCTGGGTTTCCACGGAATGGGATCCGGACGCCAGGGACATTTTCTGGGTAACGGGGTGTACCGCAAGGGAGCAGTGCCTTACCGTCGTGGGGTGGATGAAGCTCTCTGTGCTCCCGGAGTCAAAAGGAACAAAGCAAAAATGATCCCACCTATAGCCTGAAACATTGACTTGCAAATTCCAAATATAAGTTAAAAAACAGAAACAGAAAAAACAAACCAACCCCCCCCCCCCCCCCCCCCACCCCCCCCCCCCCCCCACCACCACTCTCCCCCACCCTGTGTTCATTGGCAACAATTTCCTGAAAGTCTATGATAAACAAACCTCATGAACTGTAGAAACCCTCCTTCGCATCCCTTAGCTCAAGTTTCACCTTCTCCAGGGAGAAGAATTCCAACAGGTCCCCCCACCACAACGAGGCACAGGGCGGAGAAGCTGGCCTCCACCCCAGCAGGACCTGCCTACGAGCAATCAGCGAGGTGAAGGCTAAAACATCTACCCTCATACCCGCCTGCAACTCGGGCAGGTCCGACACCCTAAAAATGGCTTCGAGGTGTAACACCCCGAAATGATGTCTCTCCAATACCTTTCCAGCTTTGGGCAGGACCAAAACATATGTTCATGGTTTGCGGGTCCCCCCCACATCACTCACAGACATCCTCCATCCCCTCAAAGAGCAGCCTCATCCTTGCTTTTGTGAGGTGGGCCTGAAACATTGTATCAGCCCCAACCGCGCGCATGAGGTTGAGGCATTCACCCTTCGAAGCACCTTGCACCATAGACCTTATTCCATTACCTCCCCCAATTCTTCCTCCTATTTGGCCTTCATCCACTCCATGGACACATGGATACCAGGTCCAGTACAGCCCCTTCCCTAGTTGGACTATCTACATATTGTTTTAAGAAGCCCTCATGGATTCTCCTTGTAAACTCTGCCCCGTCGAAGCCCGTAGCACTAAGTGAGTCCCAGTCAATATTGGGGAAGTTAAAATCTCCCATCACAACACCCCTGGTGCTTTTACTCCTTTCCAAAATCTGTCTACCTATCTGCTCCTCTATCTCCCGCTGGCTGTCGGCAGACCTGTAGTAAACCCCAACATTGTGACTGCACCCTTCTTATTCCAGATCTCTACCCATATAGCCTCACTTCCCTCTGAGGTGACCTCCCGCAGTACAGCTGTGATATTCTCTCTAACCAGTAGCGCAACTCCTCCACCCCTTTTACATCACCCTCTATCCCGCCTGAAACATCTAAATCCTGGAATGTTTAGCTGCCAATCTGTTCTTCCCTCAACCAGGTCTCTGTAGTGGCAACAACATTATAGTTCCAAGTACAAATCCAAGCTTTAAGTTCATCTGCCTCACCTGTTATACTTCTTGCATTAAAACATATGCACTTCAGGCCACCAGTCCCGTTGTTTTCAGCAACATCTCCCTGTCTGCTCTTCCTCAGAGACATAGTGGCCCTATTTCCTAGTTCTCCCTCAATGCTTTCACCTTCTGACCTATTGCTCCTGTACCCACCCCCCCGCCATACTAATTTAAACCCTCCCGTGTGACACTAGCAAACCTCGCGGCCAGGATATTTATGCCTCTCCCGTTTAGATGCAACCCGTCCTTCTTATACAGGTCACACCTGCCCCGGAAGACCTCCCAGTGGTCCAGATAACTGAAACCTACCCTCCTACACCAGCTGTTTAGCCACGTGTTTAGCTGCTCTATCTTCCTATTTCAAGCCTCACTGGCATGTGGCACAGGAAGTAATCCCGAGATTACAACCCTAGAGGTCCTGTCTTTTAACTTTCTGCCTAGCTCCCTGAACTCCTGCTGCAGGACTCATCCCCCTTCCTTCCTATGTCGTTAGTACCAACATGTACCACGACCTCTGCTTGTTTGCCCTCCCCCTTCAGGATGCCCACCACCCGTTCTGAGACATCCTGGACCCTGGCACCAGGGAGGCAAAATACCATCCTGGAGACTCTTTCACGTCCACAGAAGCGCCTATCTGTGCCCCTGACCATAGAGTCCCCTATGACATCCGGAGCCACAATGCACGAGGATAATAAAGTTGTTGACATTGCACTCAGTATAGAAGCACAAGCCAACTTCATCACAGCAAATCTACCTGTCACAGATGCTAAACTACAAATGATCAAGGCAGAAACTCTACGAGATACAACACTTCAGCAAGTGATACGATATCTACGAACTGACTGGCCAAAAGGAAAATGTGCAAACTTTCACAATATCAGAAAAGACCTGACAATCATAGATGACTTTCTATTGAAAAGGGACTGCATTGTAATTCCATCATGTCTTAGACAAGATATTCTCACACAAATTCACGAAGGACATCAAGGCATTGAGAAATGTAGAAGAGCACGGCAATCGGGATATAGACAACGATATTCAGTAGTGTTGGATGTGCTAAATGCACCAACCAGCACAATGTAAGCAAACCTTGGTGGAAAGCTAACTAGTTACTCAACCATGGACAAGTGTCGCCATGGATATATTTTATTTTCAAGGCTGTGATTATTTGATAATCATTCACTATTACTCAAATTTTCCCGAGGTTATCAAATTATTCGACTCAACGATGCATTCAGTAATCAGGGCAACGAAAAACATATTTGCCAGACATACTGTACCAGTTACTGTTGTCACAGACAATGGACCGTGTTTTAGCAGCCTGGAGTGGTTAAAAATTTTCAACAACGATAATTTCACGCATGTAACTTCTCGCCCACTATACCCGCAGGCAAATGAGAACGCTGAGAAAGGGGTGGGAATTGTGAAGCAGCTTTTCAAGAAAGCAATTGAGGATGAGAACGACTTTGATTTAGCACTGTTAGCATACAGGGCTACACCATCGTCATTGGGGCTTTCTCCAGCACAACTCTTGATGGGACGGAAAATACGTACGATATTACCTACTTTAATTGTTCCAAACAAAGATGAGCAAGTCGGGCAGCAAACAAATGCAGCAACTGAACAACAAGCAAAAGACATATTATGACAAAAACTCCAAACCACTACCTACACGCAGAGAAAGTGATATTGTACGCATTCGTAATCCTTAAGGTGGATGGATGGACATTGCAAAGGTACTCAATAAACTCACACCAAGATGATCAGAAAAGAATCTGGAAAGATTTTTCGTAGAAACAGAAGAGATCACTTGAAACTTAAATAACCTGTTACATTCACAGAATCAGCTACGAGTGAACAACTCATATTTCCTACAAATGACTTTCTAAAAGCTATATTGTCACATGTTCCAGGCAATGCAAATCACAATGTTGTAACATTAAGCAAGTCTACAAGATGTAGGAAACCTCCAAATAGATTAAATCTGTAAATCTAACATTAGTTCTATCATTGTTGACATGCTGCATGATGCTTTAAACAAGAAAATGTATAACCATTCAACCTTGTATGGAAAAGGAAAAAAAATGGAACATTCTTTCTCAAAGAAAGAGGGATGTGATGTTATACAAATGTACTGCTTGTGGAGAATTATGTTATGTTAAGCCTAGCCACTAGAGGGGGCTAATGGACAGTACTATAAATTGCACTGGCTCTTGGGCTCGGGTAGGTGAAAGATTTGGAGCTGAAGAAGATAAGATTCACAGTGCATTGCAGAGCTAGTTAAGATATAATAGTTATAGTTAGCAGATTGGGATACTGTTAGTGTATGCTTGTGATGAGACCATCAATTCACGAGACTCGTGCTTTAAGATATGAACAGTGGTTTTAATCTACTTACAACAGAGCCAGCCTGTAACACGATGAACTCTGGATGAACTGGTCGGCTGGCTCTCGGCATCAATCTTTTATACAGCAGTCCAGGGGGAGGAGCCGTGGGCGGAGCCAAGGGTGGATCCCTGTACAAACTTCTATGCATTCCCAGTGCTACTCCCCCTAGTGGTAGGGCAATGCAACTGCTCGTATGTCGAGCTTACAGTGACATGGTATAATATGTATTACAGTGTGAATTACATTCATCACAGTTTGCCATTCAGAATAAGTATCGAACTCAAATTTAGTAGTGTTAATAAAATTAGTTTAGTTCTTCAAGAGCTTTGTGTGTCTTCCTGATCACTGCGCCTTCCATCGTAGTAACCCCTCACAAAGATCACCACACCGGGCTGACCTGTTTGCTCGACAAAGAACCTTCGCTTGCCCCTTCTTCTCAATGGCTTTTTTTTGGTTCTTCGACATCCCCCTCCTTCCTTATGTCATCCTGCACCTGTTCATCCAAAAACCTCCCCTGGAAATGGACATTAAATTCCAGAAAACCAAGCCTTGAGCAGGAACCACCCAACGTGCGACTTTGACCTACATGAAGCAACCGGAAATACGTGCTGAAAATGAGCCTCCACGAGTGGCTTGCCATTACTGGCTGTCTCGCCATCTGATTCGCCAGATTCATGCCTCAGTGTCTCGCTGCAAACAAAAGCGAGGCGATGCAGTAAAACGCTCCCTCACCACTCACTCCCAGTCAACACACAAGCATGGCCACGGCAGACCTGCTCCTCATTTTTGGGATGCTGACCTGGACAGGCTTCTCGATGCTATGAATGAGAGACAGGGCATCCTGCTCCAAAGAGGGGGTCAGAGGGCCAGCAGCAGGGTCAGCAATGTTGCCTGGGTGGCAGTGGCAGTGAGTATCAATGTGGGTAGCATGACCAGGAGGACTAGCTTCCAATATCAACCTTCAGCAAGCTGCAAGGGTACGTTACCACCTCTTTCCTGGCATCAGTTCCACCTTCCATCCCTCAAATTTCCAAACCACCCCCCACCCCCACAAATCACTGGCTGACACCTTGCACCCTTCCCATATCTGATCATCGTGCTTGTTCCTGGGCACTCACCAGCATAATCCCTTCATGTCCAGGTGTTGTGCCCACACATGTCACCTGCTATAGACTTCCTGGTCCATCGAACGCGAGGCTCACAAAGCCCTCTTTTTGCCTTCGCAGGAGAATATAGCCCATAATTAGTGGAAAAGGGCCAAGATGGGGGGTCGAGGGGTAACAGAGATCCAAGACCTCACCCCATATGAGGAAAGAGGGGAATGGGAGGAAGGACGGGAATTGGGGGGGAAGGGGGGAGCTGACGGACAAAGCCTAGTCCTGTGAAAGTCGTGTGAGGATGAGGGCATCCCTGCATCGCCCGACAGGCCAGATCCTCGCCGCCTTAATCCTCCGTCATCCTCCCCGGGCTCGACCTCCAGGCCTTCCCGTCTCCTTCTCCGATGAGGCCACAAGTCCCTTCTCCTCCACTTCTAGCATGTCGTCCTGCTGCTGTGCCAGGTTGTGGAGGGCACAACAGACCATCACAAAACAGGAGGCCCTCTGGGGGGTGTATTGCACTGCACCACTAGAGCGGTCCAGACATCAGAATCACATTTTGAGCAGTCTGATGCACTGCTCAATGACAGCAGGGGTGGGAACATGGGCCTCGTGTATCGGGTCTCTGCATCGGTCTCCGGCCTCCACATTGACGTCATCAGGCAGGACCTCAGCCGGTTCCCCCTATCCCCCAAGAGCCAACTCATCACGCTTCCTTGGAAGTGTGCATAAAGGTGCTTGATCCGAAAGCGGTGGTGGTACTCAAGTTTAACATTCAGGGAGTGGATCTCCTTCCTGTTACATAGATACATAGAAGACAGGAGCAGGAGGAGGCCTTTTGGCCCTTCGAGCCTCCTCCGCCATTCATCACGACCATGGCTGATCATCCAACTCAATAGCCTAATCTTGCTTTCTCCCCACAGCCTTTGATCCCATTCTCCCCAAGTCCAGCCGCCTCTTGAATATATTCAAAGTTTTAGCACCAACTACTTCCTGTGGTAATGAATTCCACAGACTCACCACTATTTGTGTGAAGAAGTGTCTCCTTATCTCTGTCCAAAATGGTTTACCACTGAATCCTCAGGCTGTGACCCCTGGTTCTGGACACACCCATCATTGGTAACACCTTCCCTGCATCTACCCTGTCTAGTCCTGTTAGAATGTTATGTCTCGATGAGATTCCCCCATCATTCTTCTGAACTCCAGTGAGAACAATCTCAATCTAGTCAATCTTTCCTCGTATGACAGTCCCCCCATCCCTGGAATCAGTCTGGTAAACCTTTGCTGCAAGAACATCCTTCCTCAGAGAAGGAGACCAAAACTGCATACAATACTCCAAATGTGGCCTCACCAAGGCCCTGTACAATTACAGCAATACATCCCTGCTTCTATACTTGAAACCTCTTGCGATGAAGGCCAACATACCATTAGTCTTCTTTACCATCTGCTGCACCTGCATGCTTACCTTCAGCGAATGGTGCACAAGGACACCCAGGTCCCGCTGCACACTCCCCTCTCCCAATTTACAATCATTCAGGTAGTAATCTGCCTTCCTGTTTTTGCTTCCAAAATGAATAACCTCACACTTATCCAGATTATACTGCACCTGCAATTGGTTTCCCACTCGCCCAACCTGTCCAGATCTTGCTGCAGGATCCCTGCATCCTCGTCACAATTCGCCCTCCCACAAATTTGATATCATCTGCAAACTTTGAGATGTTATATTTTGTTCCCTAATCCAAATCATTCATATATATTGTGAATAGCTGGGGTTCCAGCACCGATCCCTGTGATACCCCATTGGTTACTGCTTGCCAATTTGAAAAGGACCCATTAATCCTGACTCTTTGTTTCCTCTCTGCCAACCAGTTTTCTATCCACCTCAATATATTTCCCCCAATCCCATGCACTTTAATTTTGCACAATAATTTCTTATGCGGGACTTTGTCAAACACCTTCTGAAAGTCCAAATATACCACATCGACTGGCTCCCCCTTGTCAACTGTACTGGTTACTTCTTTAAAGAATTCCAACAGATTTGTCAAGCATGATTTTCCCTTCATAAATCCATGCTAACTCTAACTGATCCTGCCACTGCTTTCTAAATGTTCCGCTATAAAATCCTTGATAACGGTTGCAAGCATTTTCCCCACTACCGATGTTAGGTTTACTGGTCTGTAATTCCCTGCTTTCTCTCTACCTCCCTTTTTGAATATTGGAGTGACGTGAGCTACACTCCAGCTGCAGGGACAGTTCCAGAGTCTATCGAATCCCGGAAGATGACCACCAATGCATCCACTATTTCCAGACTCGTCACCTTAAGCACTCTGGGTTGCAGATTCTCAGGCCCTGGGGACTTATCCGCCTTCAATCCCATCAATTTTCCCAGCACCATTTCTCTACTAATGTTGATCTCCCTCAGTTATTCCCTCTCACTAAACTTTTTTTTCTCCAACATTTCTGGGAACAGATTTGTGTCCTCATTTGTGAAGACCGAACCAAAGTATGTATTTAATTGCCCAGCCATTTCTCTGTCTCATATTCTGCATTCCCCTGTTTCTGTCTGTAATGGGCCTACATTTCCCTTTACCAATCTCTCTTCACATATCTGTAGAAACTCTTAGTGTCAGTCGTTATGTTCCCTGCAAGCTTCCTTTCGTACTGTACTTTCCCCTTCTTACTCAATCCCTTCGTCCTTCTTTGCTGAATTCTAAACTGCTCCCAACCCCAGACATATTATTTTTCTTGGGCAATCTGTATGCTTCTTCCTTGTTTAGGATACTGCTTCTAATTTCCTTTGTAAGCCATGGATTGGTCCCCATACCCCCTTTGCTTTTGTGCCAGACAGGAATGAACAATTAGGGCGGCACAGTGACGCAGTGGGTTAGCCCTGCAGCCTCACAGCGCCGAGGTCCCAGGTTCGATCCCGGCTCTGGGTCACTGTCTGTGTGGAGTTTGCACATTCTCCCCGTGTTTGCGTGGGTTTCGCCCCCACAGCCCAAAGATGTGCAGGGTAGGTGAATTGGCCACGTTAAATTGCCCCATATTGGAAAAAATGAATTGGGTACACAAATTTTTTTTAAAAAGGAATGAATAGTTGCTATAATTCCTCCATGCATTCTTTGAATGTTTTCCATTGACTATCCACTGTTATCCCTTTAAGTAACTCTCCCCAATATATCAAGGCCAACTCACGCCTCATATTCTCATAGTTCCCTTTATCAAGATCCAGCACCCTAGCCTCCGAATCAACTACTTCACTCTCCACCTTGATAAAAAATTCTATCATATTATGGTCGCTCATCCCCAAGGGGCCTCGTTCAGCCAGATTGGCAATGATTCCCTTCTCATTACACAGTACCCAGTCTAAGATGGCGTGATCTCTAGTTGGTTCCTCCACATATTGAACAAAGAACAAAGAAAAGTACAGCACAGGAACATAAGAACATAAGAACATAAGAACTAGGAGCAGGAGTAGGCCATCTGGCCCCTCGAGCCTGCTCCGCCATTCAATGAGATCATGGCTGATCTTTTGTGGACTCAGCTCCACTTTCCGGCCCGAACACCATAACCCTTAATACCTTTATTCTTCAAAAAAACTATCTATCTTTACCTTAAAAACATGCAATGAAGGAGCCTCAACTGCTTCACTGGGCAAGGAATTCCATAGATTCACAACCCTTTGGGTGGAGAAGTTTCTCCTAAACTCCCTCCAAGCCCGAGCCAACCATGTTGCCCGTCTGAACTAAAATCTTCTGCACTCCCTGGGTCCGTATCCCTCTTTTCCCATCCTATTCATGTATTTGTCAAGTCCCTGCTTCCACCACGTCCTCCGGCAGCAGGTTCCAGGCACCCACTACCCTCTGTGTAAAAAAACCTGCCTCGTACATCTCCTCTAAACCTTGTCCCTCGCACCTTAAACCTATGTCCCTGAGTAATTGACCCCTCTACCCTGGGGAATAGCCTCTGACTATCCACTCTGTCTATGCCCCTTATAATTTTGTAGACCTCTATCAGGTCGCCCCTCAACGTCCATCATTCCAGTGAGAACAAACTGAGATTATTCAACTGCTCCTCATAGCTAATGACCTCCATACCAGGCAACATCCTGGTAAATCTCTTTTGCACCCTCACTAAAGCCCCCACACCCTTCTGGCCGTGTGGCAGCCAGAATTGAACACTATACTCCAAGTGTGGCCTAACTAAGGTTCCATACAGGTGCAACATGACTTACCAATTTTATACTCAATGCCCCGGCCAATGAAGGCAAGCATGCCATATGCCTTCTTGACTACCTTCTCCACCTGTGTTGCCCCTTTCAGTGACGTGTGGACCTGTACACCTAGATCTCTCTGACTTTCAATACTCTTGAGGGTTCTACCATTCATTGTGTATTCCCTACCTGCATTAGACCTTCCAAAATGCATTACCTCACATTTGTCCGGATTAAACTTCATCTGCTAACTCTCCGCCCAAGTCTCCAAACGATCTAAATCCTGCTGTATCCTCTGACAGTCCTCTTCACTATCCGCAATTCCACCAACCTTTGGGAATAGCGATCACAATTCCGTAAGTTACTTTGGGAATAGCGATCACAATTCCGTAAGTTTTAGAATACTCATGGACAAAGATGAGAGTGGTCCGAAAGGAAGAGTGCTAAATTGGGGAAAGGCCAACTATAACAAAATTCGGCAGGAGCTCGGGAATGTGGATTTGGAGCAGCTGTTTAAAGGTAAATCTACATTTGAAATGTGGGAGTCTTTTAAGGAAAGGTTGATTAGAGTGCAGGACAGACATGTCCCTGTGAAAATGAGAGATAGAAATGGCAAAATTAGGGAACCATGGATGACGGGTGGAATTGTGAGACTAGCTAAGATGAAAAAGGAAGCATATGTAAGATCGAGGCGACTCAAAACTGATGAAGCTTTGGAGGAATATCGGGAAAGTAGGACAAATCTCAAACGCGCAATAAAGAGGGCTAAAAGGGGTCATGAAATATCTTTGGCAAACAGGGTTAAGGAAAATCCCAAAGCCTTTTATTCGTATATAAGGAGCAAGAGGGTAACTAGAGAAAGGATTGGCCCACTCAAAGACAAAAGAGGGAATTTATGCGTGGAGTCAGAGGAAATGAGAGAGCTTCTTAATGAGTACTTTGCATCGGTATTCACCAAGGAGAGGGACATGATGGATGTTGAGGCTAGGGATGGATGTTTAAATACCCTAGGTCATGTTGGCATAAGGAAGGGGGAGCTTTTGGGTATTCTAAAATGCATTAAGGTGGACAAGTCCCCAGGACCGGATGGGATCTATCCCAGGTTACTGAGCGCAGCGAGTGACGAAATAGCTGAGGCCTTAACAGATATCTTTGCAGCATCCTTGAGCACGGGTGAGGTCCCGGAGGACTGGAGAATTGCTAATGTTGTCCCTTTGTTTAAGAAGGGTAGCAGGGATAATCCCGGGAATTATAGACCTGTGAGCTTGACGT
The DNA here is from genome assembly GCF_902713615.1 of Scyliorhinus canicula. NCBI lineage: Eukaryota > Metazoa > Chordata > Chondrichthyes > Carcharhiniformes > Scyliorhinidae > Scyliorhinus > Scyliorhinus canicula. The sequence continues at coordinate 68,139,263 of NC_052163.1, read as the reverse complement.
CAGTGGTAGGCAAACTGTTGGAGAAGATACTGAGGGATAGGACCTATTCACATTTGGAAAAAAATAGACTTATCAGTGATAGGCAGCATGGTTATGTGCAGGGAAGGTCATGTCTTACAAACCTAATAGAATTCTTTGAGGAAGTGACAAAGTTAATTGATGAGGGAAGGGCTGTAGATGTCATATACATGGACTTCAGTAAGTCGTTTGATAAGGCAGGTTGATGGAAAAAGTGAAGTTGTATGGGGTTCAGGGTGTACTAGTTAGATGGATAAAGAACTGGCTGGACAACAGGAGACAGAGAGTAGTGGTGGAAGGGAGTGTCTCAAAATGGAGAAGGGTGACTGGTGGTGTTCCACAGGGATCCGTGCTCGGATCACTGTTGTTTGTGATTATACATAAATGATCTGGATGAAGGTATAAGTGGTCTGATGAGCAAGTTTGCAGATGATACTAAGATTGGTGGAGTTGCAGATAGCGAGGCGGACTGTCAGAGAATACAGATGATAGATAGATTGGAGAGTTGGGCAGAGAAATGGCAGATGGAGTTCAATCCAGGCAAATGCGAGGTGATGCGTTTTGGAAGATCTAACTCAATGGAAGAGTCCTGGGGAAAATTGATATCCAGAGTGATCTGGGAGTTCAGGTCCATTGTACCTTGAAGGTGACAACGCAAGTCGATACAGTGGTCAAGAAGGCATACAGAATGCTTGCCTTCATCGGACGGAGTATTGAGTACAAGAGTCGGCAGGTCATGTTACAGTTGTATCGGACTTTGGTTAGGCCACATTTGGAATACTGCGTGCAGTTCTGGTCACCACATTACCAGAAGGATGTGGATGCTTTAGAGAAGGTGCAGAGGTTCACCAGGATGTTGCCTGGTATGGAGGGTGCTAGCTATGAAGAAAGGTTGAGTAGATTAGGATTGTTTTCGTTGGAAAGACGGAGATTGAGGGGAGACCTGATTGAGGTCTACAAAATTATGAGAGGTATGGACAGGGTGGATAGCAACAAGCTTTTTCCAAGAGTGGGGGTGTCAGTTACAAGGGGTCACGATCTCAAGGTGAGAGGGGAAAAGTTTAAGGGAGATGTGCGTGGAAAGTTTTTTACGCAGAGGGTGGTGGGTGCCTGGAATGCTTTGCCAGCGGAGGTGGTAGAGGCGGGTACGATAGCATCATTTAAGATGCATCTGGACAGATATATGAACGGGTGGGGAACAGAGAGAAGTAGACCTTGGTAAATCGGCAACAGGTTTAGATAAAGGATCTGGATCAGCGCAGGCTGGGAGGGCCGAAGGGCCTGTTCCTGTGCTGTAATTTTCTTTGTTCTTTGGTGTTCTTTGTGTCGTCTGCAAATCAGACCAGTTACATTTTCCCTCCAAATCATTTATATATACTACGAACAGCAAAGGTCCCAGCACTGATCCCTGCGGAACACCACTAGTCACAGCCCTCCAATTAGAAAAGTACCCTTCCATTGCTACTCTCTGCCTTCTATGACCTAGCCAGTATCCATCTTGCCAGCTCATCCCTGATCCCGTGTGACTTCACCTTTTGTACCAGTCTGCCATGAGGGACCTTGTCAAAGGCCTTACTATATGGACCTTGTCAAAGGTCCATATAGACAACATCCGCTGCCCTACCTGCATCAATCGTCTTTGTGACCTCTTCGAAAAACTCTATCAAGTTAGTGAGACACGACCTCCCCTTCACAAAACCATGCTGCCTCTCACTAATACGTCCATTTGCTTCCAAATGGGAGTAGATCCTGTCTCGAAGAATTCTCTCCAGTAATTTCCCTACCACTGACGTTTAGCTCACCGGCCTGTAGTTCCCTGGATTATCCTTGCTACCCTTTTTAAAAAAGGAACAACATTGGCTATTTTATTGTCCTCCGGGACATCACCTGAAGACAGTGAGGATCCAAGGCCTCAGCAATTTCTTCTCTCCTTGAGTATTCTGGGGTAGATCCGATAAGGCCCTCGGAACCTATTTTTCAAGACGCCCAACAGCTCGTCTTTTTGGATCTCAATGTGAACCAGGCTATCTACACACCCTTTTCCACACTCAACATCCACCAATTCCTTCTCTTTGGTGAATATTGAGGTATTCATTTCGTACCTCGTCCATTTCCTCTGGCTCCACACATAGATTCCCTTGCCTATCCTTCAGTGGGCCAACCCTTTCCCTGGCTACCCTCTTGCTTTTTATGTATGTGTAAAAAGCCTTGGGATTTTCCGTAACCCTATTTGCCAATGACTTTTCGTGACCCCTTGTGGCCCTCCTGATTCCTTGCTTAAGTTCCTTCCTACTTTCCTTATATTCCACACAGGCTTCGTCTGTTTCCAGCCTTCTCGCCCTGACAAATTACTCCTTTTTCTTTTTGACGAGGCCCACAATATCTCTCATTATCCAAGGTTCTCGAAATTTGCCATATTTATCCTTCCGCACAGGAACATGCCTGTCCCGAATTCCTTTCAACTGACATTTGAAAGCCTCCCACATGTCAGATGTTGATTCAACCTCAAACATCTGCCCCCAATCTAGGTTATTCAGTTCCCTCCTAATATTGTTATAATTAGCCTTCCCCCAATTTAGCACATTCACCCTTGGACCACTCTTATCCTTGTCCAGCAGCACTTCAAAAGTTACTGAATTGTGGTCAGTGTTCCCAAAATGCTCCCCTACTAAAACTTCTATCACGTGGCCGGGCTCATTTCTCCAATACCAGGTCCAGTACAGCCCCTTCCCTAGTTGGACTATCTACATATTATTTTAAGAAGCCCTCCTGGATGCTCCTTACAAACTCTGCCCCATCTAAGCCCCTAGCACTAAGTGAGTCCCAGTCAATATTGGGGAAGTTGACGTCTCCCACCACAACAACCCTGTTGCTTTTGTTCGTTTCCAAAATCTGTCTACCTATCTGCTCATCTATCTGCCGCTGGCTGTTGGCAGGCCTGTAGTAAACCCCCAACATTGTGACTGCACCCTTCTTATTCCTGATCTCTACCCATATAGCCTCACTGCCCTCTGAGGTGTCCTCCCATAGTACAGCTGTGATATTCTCCCTAACCAGTAGTGCAACTCCTCCACCCCTTTTACATCGCCCTCTATCCCGCCTGAAACATCTAAATCCTGGAATGTTTAGCTGTCAATCCTGTCCTTCCCTCAACCAGGTCTCTGTAACGGCAACAACATCATAGTTCCAAGACTAATCCAAGCTCTAAGTTCATCTGCCTTACCCGTGATTCTTCTTGCATTAAAACATATGTACTTCAGGCCACCAGACCCACTGTTTGCAGCAACATCTCCCTGTCTGCTCTTCCTCAGAGCCATACTGGCCCTATTCCCTAGTTCTCCCTCAATGCTTTCACCTTCTGACCTATTGCTCCGGTACCCACCCCCCTGCCATACTAGTTTAAACCCTCCCTGTGACACTCGCAAACCTCACGGCCAGGATATTTATGCCTCTCCAGTTTAGATGCAACCTGTCCTTCCTATACATGTCACACCTGCCCTGGAAGAGCTCCCAGTGGTCCAGATAACAGAAACCCTCCCTCGTACACCAGCTGTTTAACAACGTTTTTAGCTGCTCTATCTTCCTATTTCTCGCCTCACTGGCACGTGACTCAGGGAGTAATCCCAAGATTACAACCCTAGAGGTCCTGTCTTTTAACTTTCTGCCTAGCTCCATGAACTCCTGCTGCAGGACCTCATGCCCCTTCCTACCTATGTCATTAGTACCACTATGTACAATGTAGGCCTGTTTGCCCTCCCCCTTCAGGATGCCCGCTACCCTTTCAGAGACATCCTGGACTCTGGCACCAGGGAGGCAACATACCATCCTGGAGTCTCTTTCATGTCCACAGAATCGCCAATCTGTGCCCCTGACTATAGAGTCCCCGATGACTATTGCTCTTCTGCACTTTGACCCTCCCTGTTGAACATCAGAGCCAGCCGTGGTGCCACTGCTCTGGCTGCTGCTGCTATCCCCCCACAACAGTTTCCAACCTGGGCTGCCACCACCACTGGGGGACCATTTTGGTATCTGTAAGGAATTGGAGAAGAAGAGAGACCGATAATCAGTTAGGCTTCCACCCCGGGACATTCAAATCTCCCAAACCTCCCCCACCATTATGTTTTCCACCTTCTCTCAGAGTTCCATGCAGCGAGCCATTTATCTTGGGGAACTTCATCTGTACACTCACCCCATGCCACATCAGGAGCCCCGACACCCAGACCCTACCGGGAACATTAGGGAGACTGTGCTCAGGTGCTCCCCTGGTGTTTTACGCCAGTATATATGGCTCAAAATGGCCAACGATTCCCCGTTTCTGCGGGGCTAGCAGGACGGCAGCTTAGATCACCCAGCTCTAGCTGCTGATATACCCCGGAGAATTGCCGGGTCAGGGGTCGCGCATGCACATGGCGGCGTCCTGCAGCAGCCACGCTGTGCTACATGGCACGGCTGCCCGCGGACCCGGTCCGCAAAATAATCCCCCCTTCAACCGACTCGAATGCCCTTGACAACCCCCACACAGTGCCCCCAGCCCCGAATAATGTCCCCCCCCCGCCCGCAGATCAGCACTCCCCCCGAGTCCACAGCCACCACGCTGAGTTCCCGACGGGTGAGACCACATGTTCCCATGCCATCAGAACTCAGCCAATCGGGGGCAAAACATCGTGGGCAGTATGCCACGCCACCTATCGTTGCCTGAGGCCGTTGATAGGTGCCGTGGCATACTCTGAGAGTACGTCGCTTTGGAGGGGTGGATCATTGCGAAAGCTGTGCCGTCCCCGTTTTGGTCGGGAACTCGGATTCTTCCGCCGATCTCTGAATGTGATTTCAGCGTCGGCGACCGGAGAATCCAGACCACTGTATCACCCCTCACAGGTCCTCAACAGAATGCAGGATCCTTAGTGTTCGGTCATTTTTCTTTTCAGTCTCTGTCCATGAGCCTCTGATGTACAGACCTTCTGATATGGTCTAAATACATCAGAACCAAAGTTTGGTATCCACATTTTCGACTGGCGATCAAGGTGCAGTAAAGCAGCCTCAACATCCAGCGTATTTGTGTCGCGAAGATGTGCTAATTGACATACATCACTCATCACACTTGCAATAAAGTCACCAGCAATCTGAAAAAGCATTTCTTCAACACATTCATCAAGTTGCTCATTCCGATCAATATGCCTCTCTCCCTCCTTCCTGCAGCTCCCAGCAGCAGATTTCACAGCAGTAGAAAATTGCACCAACCCAGAGCACGCTAGAAGAGAAAAAGAGCTCCCCTTCCCCTTCTACAGCCCAGGCAGCAGGCCATTTTACCATCCTCCCTTTCTTCCTCCAGGCCACAAAAGCAAAGAGGCACCAGCAACAAACACACAGCTTCCTGGCAGCTGCACCTGCATGCAGCAACAAGCAACACATACTGTTCATTCAGATCAATCTGCCTCTTCCTTCCCGTCCTGCAGCTCTCAGCAGCAGACTCCCCAGGAGTGGAAAGTCCTACTGACCCAGAGCATCCCAGAAGAGAGAAAGAGCTCACCTTTCCTTTCTCCAGAATACAGAAACTGGTGGAAACAGTAGCAGCCGCCTCCAGACATTTGCAGTTACAAGCAGGAGCAAGCAGCAAACACAACCTGTAGCTGTGTAGTGCTCTCAAAACTAACTAATTCCTCATTAGAAATAGCCTTGAGCTGTGAAACTAGCGGTTGCTCACAGTCAAAGGGAGTTAAAGTGACCTTCAGCACCGGACCAAAAACAGGGCTCTGACCTGGAAATGTTTGGTAGGACAGACAAGCAGCAGCAGTATTTGCCCATTATGGGAATGCACAATATTTAAAGACAGCTTGGAGGCCTCACAGACAGAAAGCCCCTCAATCCACACCTCCGGCCCAGGAACGATGCCCGACCACCCCCCCCCCCCCCCCCCCCCCCCGCCGCCAGTGCCCTTGAGCTGCATGCTGGAAAATGGAAAGTGCTACTCACCTCCTCAGTTTCCCTCAGAAACCATTGCACCAGCTTCATGTTTTTGAGTACTAAATGGCGTCTGTGTGATTTCTCGCTGGGGAGCTGGTTACTTCCCTTATGGCTGTTACATTTGACTTCAATCTCACTAATGAGATTGAAATTAATACACATTAGGGTTAATTATATGCCCAAATAATTATATTTGGGTGAAATCCCAAACTCGCCATTTGGAACACGGCAGTTAGATAGCAAACTGATTTGCGCTTAGTGCAAATTTTGATTTTTGTTTTTCAACAAAAGAACAAACAAAGAACAAAGAATAATACAGCACAGGAACAGGCCCTTCAGCCCTCCAAGCCTGTACCAGTCATGATACTAACCTTGGCCAAAACCCTCAGCACTTCCTTGTACCGTATCCCTCTATACCCATCCTATCCATGTATTTGTAAAGATGCCTTTTGAACGCCGTTAATGAATCTGCTTCCATAACCTCCCCGGCAACGCGTTCCAGGCACTCACCACCCTGTGCATAAAAAACCCTCAGCACTTAATGTTCTCCAGCTTAATGAATCCCACCATGTCATTGATCCAGGTCTCCACGCTTGGGGGTCTCGCATCTTTCCATTGCAACAAGATCCTCCGCCGGGCTACTAGGGACGCAAAGGCCAAAACACTGGCCTCTTTCGCCTCCTGCACTCCCGGCTCCACCCCAACCCCAAATATCGCGAGTCCCCAGCCTGGCTTGACCCTGGACCCTACCCACCCTCGACACTGTCCTCGCCACCCCCTGCCAGAATTCCCCCAGTGCCGGGCATGCCCAAAACTTATGGGCATGGTTCGCTGGGCTCCCCGAACACCTAATGCACCTGTCCTCACCCCCAAAAAATCTGCTCATCCTCGTCCCGGACATATGAGCCCTGTGCAGTACCTTGAACTGGATGAGGCTAAGCCTCGCACATGAAGAGGAGGAGTTCACCCTCTCTAGGGCGAAACACTGCTAATTCTGATCAGCAATCGTGAGTCCATGCCTATGACAATGGATTGGCAAGAATTGGGAAAACTATTGATTCTATTGATTCTGGATAGGAGCGAAAATAACAGGGTAGTTGTTATGGGGGACTTTAACTTTCCAAATATTGACTGGAAACACTATAGTTCGAGTACTTTAGATGGATCCGTTTTTGTCCAATGTGTTCAGGGGGGTTTCCTGATGCAGTATGTAGATAGGCCAACAAGAGGCAAGGCCATATTGGATTTGGTACTGGGTAATGAACCAGGACAGGTGTTAGATTTGTAGGTAGGTGAGCATTTTGGTGATAGTGACCACAATTCAATTACATTTACTTTAGTGATGGAAAGGGATAGGTATAAACCGCAGGGCAAGAGTTATTGCTGGGGGAAAGGCAATTATGATGCAATGAGGCAAGACTTAGGATGCATCGCCTGGAGAGGAAGACTGCAGGGGATGGACACAATGGAAATGTGGAGCATGTTCAAGGAACAGCTACTGCGTGTCCTTGATAAGTATGTACCTGTTAGGCAGGGAGGAAGTGGTCGAGTGAGGGAACCATGGGTTACTAAAGCAGTTGAATCACTTGTCAAGAGGAAGAAGGAGGCTTATGTGAAGATGAGACGTGATGGTTCAGTTGGGTCGCTTGAGAGTTACAAGTTAGCTAGGAAGGCTCTAAAGAGAGAGCTAAGAAGAGCCAAGCGAGGACATGAGAAGTCGTTGGCAGGTAGGATCAAGGATAACCCTAAAGCTTTCTATAGGTATGTCAGGAATAAAAGAATGACTAAGGTAAGAGTAGGGCCAGTCAAGGACAGTAGTGGGAAGTTGTGCATAGAGTCCGAGGAGATAGGAGAGGGGCTAAATGAGTATTTCACGTCAGTATTCACACAGGAAAAAGACAAAGTTGTCGAGGAGAATACTGAGATAAAGGCTACTAGACTAGAAGGGCTTGAGGTTCATAAGGAGGAGGTGTTTGGAATGTGTAAAAATAGATAAGTCCCCTGGGCCGGATGGGATTTATCCTAGGATTCTCTGGGAAGCTAGGGAAGAGATTGCTGAGCCTTTGGCTTTGATATTTAAGTCATCTTTGTCTACAGGAATAGTGCCAGAGGACTGGAGGATAGCAAATGTTGTCCCCTTGTACAAGAAGGGGAGTAGAGATAACCCCGGTAACTATAGGCCAGTGCGCCTTACTTCTGTTGTGGAAAGGTTTATAAGAGATAGGATGTATAATCATCTGGAAAGGAATAATTTGATTAGAGATAGTCAACATGGTTTTGTGAAGGGTAGGTCGTGCCTCACAAACCTCATTAAGTTCTTCGAGAAGGTGACCAAACAGGTGGATGAGGGTAAAGCAGTTGATGTGGTGTATATGGATTTCAGTAACGCGTTTGATAAGGTTCCCCACGGTAGGCTATTGCAGAAAATACAGAGGCATGGGATTCAGGGTGATTTAGCAGTTTGGATCAGAAATTGGCTAGCTGATAGAAGACAAAGAGTGGTGGTTGATGGGAAATGCTCTGACTGGTGTCCAGTTACTAGTGGTGTGCCACAAGGATCTGTTTTGGGGCTGTTGCTGTTTGTCATTTTGTCATTTTTATAAATGACCTGGAGGAGGGCGTAGAAGGATGGGTGAGTACATTTGCAGATGACACTAAAGTCGGTGGAGTTGTGGACAGTGCAAAAGGATGTTACAAGTTACAGAGGGACATGGATAAGCTGCAGAGCTGGGCTGACAGGTGGCAAATGGAGTTTAATGCAGAAAAGTGTGAGGTGATTCATTTTGGAAGGAATAACAGAAAGGCAGAGTACTGGGCTAATGGTAAGATTCTTGGTAGCGTGGATGAGCAGAGAGATCTCGGTGTCCATGTCCATAGATTCCTGAAAGCTGCCACCCAGGTTGAGAGGGTTGTTAAGAAGGCGTACGGTGTGTTAGCTTTTATTGGTAGAGGGATTGAGTTTCGGAGCCATGAGGTCATGTTGCAGTTGTACAAAACTCTGGTGCGGCCGCATTTGGAGTATTGTGTGCAGTTCTGGTCGCCACATTATAGGAAGGATGTGGAAGCATTGGAAAGGGTACAGAGGAGATTTACAAGAATGTTGCCTGGTGTGGAGGGAAGATCATATGAGGAAAGGCTGAAGGACTTGAGGCTGTTTTCGTTAGAGAGAAGAAGGTTAAGAGGTGACTTAATTGAGGCATACAAGATGATCAGAGGAATATATAGGGTGGACAGTGAGAGCCTTTTTCCTCGGATGGTGATGGCTAACACGAGGGGACATAGCCTTAAATTGAGGGGAGATAGATATAGGACAGATGTCAGAGGTAGGTTCTTTACTCAGAGAGTAGTAAGGGCGTGGAATGCTCTGCCTGCAACAGTAGTGGACTCGCCAACACTAAACGCATTCAAATGGTCATTGGATAGGCATATGGATGATAAGGGAATAATGTAGAGGGACTTTAGAGGGGTTTCACAGGACGGCGCAACATCGTGGGCCGAAGGGCCTGTACTGCGCTGTAATGTTCTATGTTCTATGTTCTATATTCAGTGATTTGGACATACCTTAATGGATTAGATTAGTGAAGTGAAATATAAATGATTCTCTACTGGCTGATGTAATTTAGGCACTATACATCCCACACATAGATTGGGTAGTAATCCCGAATTGTTATCATAGAATCCCAACAGTGCAGAAGGATGCCATTCGGCCCATCAGGTCTGCACTGACCCTCTGAAAGAGCACTCCACCTAAGCCCACTCCCCCGCCCTATGCCAATAACTCCTTAACCTAACCTACACATCCTTGGACACCAAGGGGCAATTTATATGACCAATCCACCTAACCTGCACATCTTTGGACTGTGGGAGGAAGCCGTAGCACCCATAGAAAACCCACGCAGCCACAGGGAGAATGTGAAAACATCACACAGTCACCCAAGGCCAGAACTGAACCTGGTCCCAGATGCTGTGAGGCAGCAGTGCTAGCCACTGTACCACCATGCCACCCTTGGTGCAGAGTTAAGTGAGGGATCAAGGATTTATCTGTTGCCATTGATGAACGTTCCTGACTGGGTTCCATCTCAGTTCTCAAATTCACACATGGCCCTGAAGAAGATGTTATCAAGGATGCTCACTGCTTTATTTACAGCCTGGGATAAGTCCTCAGGTGTTGGTGTGACTGAATTTATCCTTACCAATTCCAGGAACTGTCGGTAGGCAATGCTGAACAGATCCGCTTTGATAGTTCTGTAAAAAGAGAAAAAAATCAGACAGTAAGATTTTAGAAAACTAAGAATCAGAACACAATCATAAAACAAATCCAATTCACATCAATTGACAATTCTAACTTTCTAATCCTTGGTTTTCCTAGGTTTTATAGACAAATGGCTTAATTACGTGAGTGCATGGAGAGCACCAACAAATTAATTAAATGAGATGGCACTGAGAGTGATAGGAGGTTAATTATTTGAGTGAGAATGGGTTATTTAAACAAGATCACAGTGTGAGAATGGGCTAATTAAACAAGATCACAGAGAAGAATGGGTTAATTAAACAAGATCGCCCAGTGAGAATGGGTTAATTAGTGGAACAGCTATTGCATGTTCTTGATAAGTACGTACCAGTCAGGCAGGGAGGAAGGGGTCGAGCGAGGGAACCGTGGTTTACCAAAGAAGTGGAATCTCTTGTTAAGAGGAAGAAGGAGGCCTATGTGAAGATGAGGCGTGAAGTTTCAGTTGGGGCGCTTGATAGTTACAAGGAAGCAAGGAAGGATCTAAAGAGAGAGCTGAGACGAGCAAGGAGGGGACATGAGAAGTCTTTGGCAGGTAGGATCAAGGAAAACCCAAAAGCTTTCTATAGGTATGTCAGGAATAAAAGAATGACTAGGGTAAGAGTAGGGCCAGTCAAGGACAGTGGTGGGAAGTTGTGTGTGGAGGCTGAGGAGATAAGCGAGATACTAAATGAATACTTTTCGTCAGTATTCACTCAAGAAAAAGATAATATTGTGGAGGAGAATGCTGAGACCCAGGCTATTAGAATAGATGGCATTGAGGTGCGTAGGGAAGAAGTGTTGGCAATTCTGGACAAGGTGAAAATAGATAAGTCCCCGGGGCCGGATGGGATTTATCCTAGGATTCTCTGGGAAGCCAGGGAAGAGATTGCTGAGCCTTTGGCTTTGATTTTTAGGTCATCATTGGCTACAGGAATAGTGCCAGAGGACTGGAGGATAGCAAATGTGGTCCCTTTGTTCAAGAAGGGGAGTAGAGATAACCCCGGTAACTATAGGCCGGTGAGCCTAACGTCTGTGGTGGGTAAAGTCTTGGAGAGGATTATAAAAGATACGATTTATAATCATCTAGATAGGAATAATATGATTAGGGATAGTCAGCATGGTTTTGTGAAGGGTAGGTCATGCCTCACAAACCTTATCGAGTTCTTTGAGAAGGTGACTGAACAGGTAGACGAGGGTAGAGCAGTTGATGTGGTGTATATGGATTTCAGTAAAGCGTTTGATAAGGTTCCCCACGGTCGGCTATTGCAGAAAATACGGAGGCTGGGGATTGAGGGTGATTTAGAGATGTGGATCAGAAATTGGCTAGTTGAAAGAAGACAGAGAGTGGTAGTTGATGGGAAATGTTCAGAATGGAGTTCAGTTACGAGTGGCGTACCACAAGGATCTGTTCTGGGGCCGTTGCTGTTTGTCATTTTATAAATGACCTAGAGGAGGGCGCAGAAGGATGGGTGAGTAAATTTGCAGACGACACTAAAGTAGGTGGAGTTGTAGACAGTGCGGAAGGATGTTGCAGGTTACAGAGGGACATAGATAAGCTGCAGAGCTGGGCTGAGAGGTGGCAAATGGAGTTTAATGTGGAGAAGTGTGAGGTGATTCACTTTGGAAAGAATAACAGGAATGCGGAATATTTGGCTAATGGTAAAATTCTTAGTAGTGTGGATGAGCAGAGGGATCTCGGTGTCCATGTACATAGATCCCTGAAAGTTGCCACCCAGGTTGATAGGGTTGTGAAGAAGGCCTATGGTGTGTTGGCCTTTATTGGTAGAGGGATTGAGTTCCGGAGCCATGAGGTCATGATGCAGCTGTACCAAACTCTGGTACGGCCGCATTTGGAGTATTGCGTACAGTTCTGGTCGCCTCATTATAGGAAGGACGTGGAAGCTTTGGAACGGGTGCAAAGGAGATTTACCAGGATGTTGCCTGGTATGGAGGGAAAATCTTATGAGGAAAGGCTGATGGACTTGAGGTTGTTTTCGTTAGAGAGAAGAAGGTTAAGAGGTGACTTAATAGAGGCATACAAAATGATCAGAGGGTTAGATAGGGTGGACAGCGAGAGCCTTCTCCCGCGGATGGAGGTGGCTAGCACGAGGGGACATAGCCTTAAATTGAGGGGTAATAGATATAGGACAGAGGTCAGAGGTGGGTTTTTTACGCAAAGAGTGGTGAGGCCGTGGAATGCCCTACCTGCAACAGTAGTGAACTCGCCAACATTGAGGGCATTTAAAAATTTATTGGATAAGCATATGGATGATAAGGGCATAGTGTAGGTTAGATGGCCTTAGTTTTTTTTCCATGTCGGTGCAACATCGAGGGCCGAAGGGCCTGTACTGCGCTGTATCGTTCTATGTTCTATGTTCTAATTAAACAAGATCACAGAGTGAGAATGGGTCAATTAGTTAAGATCACACAGTGAGAATGGGATAAGTAAACAAGGTAACAGATTGAGAATGGGTCAATTACTCAAGTTCACAGAGTGAGAATAGGTTAAATAAACAAGATCACAGAGTGAGAATAGGTTAATTAAACAAGATCACTGTGTGAGAATGGGTCAATTACTTGAGATCACAGAATGAGACTGGGTTAATTAACAAGGTCACTGTGTGAGAATGGGTCAATTACTTGAGATCACAGAGTGAGACTGAGTTAATTAACAAGATCACAGAGTGAGACTGGCTTAATTAACAAGATTACAGAGTGAGAATGGGTTAATTAAACAACATCACTGTCTGAGAATGGGTTAATTGCTCAAGACCACAGTTTGAAATTGGGTTAATTACTTGAGAACACAGCGTGAGATTGGGTTACTTACTTGAGAACACAGTCTGAGATTGGGTTAATTAAAAAAGACCACTGAGAGTGAGTCTGGGTAAATTAAATGAGATCTCAGAATGATAATGGGCTTGTAATGCAGAACAGGGCCAGCAGCGCGGGTTCAAGTCCCATACCGGCCTCCCCGAACAGGTGCCGGGATGTGGCGACTAGGGGCTTTACATAGTAATTTCATTGAAGCCTACTTGTGACAATAAGCTATTATTATTATTATTCCTCCCCTCTAATGGTGAGTTGAGGTTAGACAATGAGGTGCTCTATGATTCACCCCGTGTGATTACGTGTGTAACGGGCCCTACCCGGTGTAAATCTTTGACCGTGTTTTCCGGCTGTCCAACAGATCAATATTCAGTTGCTCTATGAATATCACCAGTGATTTCACAATTTCTTCCTCAGTCTGTGAAGACAGAAAATAATTAAGCTCAAATTTTGAATGCAGTATTCATAAAATGATCATTTTTAGATAGATGTTAGATCAAATAAACTGTGTGAGTGGCATGAATCACCAATGGCATGGCATATTGATAAAGATGGAATGTAATTGGGCTACGGAACTTGGTCAAGTTTGTGCTGAGTCATTTGGGATGATAGCACATTATTGCTACTCCTCCCTGGGTTATAGAAACTAAGATCACGTATCAGGGTAAGGGGCAAATCACTTAGTTGGGAGAAATTTCTTCAAAGGGTTGTGAATATTTGGAATTCTTTCCCCAGAGGGTTGTGGATGCTCCATCACTGAATAGATTTCAGGTTGCGGCAGGCAGATTTTTTGTCTCTCGGTGAATCAAGGGCGAGTGAGCGTGACAATCGAGCAGGGCATGAAGATCAGCCACAATTGTATTGAATGGTGGAGCAGCTTAATGGGTCGTGTGGTTTACTCCTGCCCCTATTTCTTATGTTCTTATATACTTATGTGTTCTGCTCAATTGAATATGATTAGCCTAACAAATGAAGAATGGTATTTGATGAAGGGACCAAAGAGACATTGGAGCCTGAAAGATTGAGGGCTAACATTCAACTATATTAAGAAAAGAGGAACAATATCTGTGAGCTGTTGGTTTCATGTTGGCCCATGTGTGTTTTGATTTTTCTCATGCTTGGTACTGGACTTGTCACTGGTCAGTGATCCTAAATGGAAAGGAATGTGACAGTGTGTGGGGAACTACAGAAGGTGTGGCTATACTGCAAAGGGAATGTGACTCTATCTAATCCATGTTGTACCTGCCTTGGGCGTGTTTGATAGTGTTTGTTACGACATCCTGACCTAGAGCGTGGTCAATTCCAGCCCCCCTTGACCAGGAATGGTAACACAATTGAATTAACAAATAATTCTGAGAAAAATTCCCAAAGTCTTTCATCCTTAGCAGCCCAATAAGTACAGTCACCAGGTTTGTAAATTTAAATGTAATTGCTTTTTATTAATAACTATGAACGGCAATGAAATATGGAACAAATTCAACTGGTTAATCATAATGCAACTGGTTAATCATAATTCAACTGGTTAATTATAATTCAACTGGTTATAATTCAAATGGTTAATCATAAGTAAAAGGAAATAAATAGTCCTTGTTTCAAAGTAAGATTTCAGATCCAGGTTTCAGTTTTCAGCCTGTAATGGTTTCACTGCAGATTCATTCATCCAAATTCACTGTGGGTTCAAAAACTTACAGCCTTTTGGGAGAGAGATAGATGGAAGAATGGGAGCAGGTCCTTTTCCTTGTATGCCCAGGTCTCAACTCTGCTTTCTTTAGGTCTCTGGAAATCATCTCACTCAGACAGGATTAATCACCACCTATTGTTGGGCAGAATACAGTCTGTTCGCTAAATCATTGGCCGCCAACCAACCAATCGAACTGATTCCCACCCCATCTCTCACTTGCAACAAAGTCTGGGTTCTACTGTCCAATGATAGCAGCACCACATACTATGTTTCAATTTCTTGAATCCCAAATTGTCTCCGCTGCCTGGCTTAAAGATACATGTCAATTAAGCATCCATGGGTCAAAAATGATAACAGCAAAATAAAACAAAAGGGAAATAAGGGAACCAACAAGAAGGACCCTTACAGTGTACGGTATGCTATAGTTTCCATCACATTTTTGTTTGAGACTGTAGTGGGTGTGCAAAGTGCAAAGCATTTCGAGTCCACACATTTTTATCCTGAGCGCATAACATCCATCAACTATATTGTACCTTAATCATGGGCTCCAATAGCTGTTTATGGCTTTGATACCATTCAATGTTGCCAGCCTGCAAGGAACAGAGATGAATATTCAAAAAAAAATCCATTCTGTCCTTCTCTATTCAATCCAATCCAGGCATTCCCTACTCAATCCAACCCCCACATTCACTAAACAATCCAATCCCATTCCCTCCCCACCCCAATACCCCGTTCGCTCCCCAATCCAATACACCCCAGTCGCTCCCCAATCCAATACCCCCATTCACTCCCCAATCTAATACCCGCATCCACTCCCCAATCCAATCCCCCCCCCACTCACTCCCCAATCCAATCACTCTCATTCACTCCCCATCTAATACCCCCATTCACTCCCCAATCCAATCCTCCCCATTCACTCCCCAATCCAATCACCCTCATTCACTCCCCAATCTAATATCCCTATCACTCCCCAATCCAATCCCCCCCCACTCACTCCCCAATCCAATCACCCCCATTCACTCCCCAATCTAATACCCCCTATCACTCCCCAATCCAATCCCCTGCATCCACACCACAATCCAATCCCCCAATGTAATACCCGCATCCACTCCACAACCCAATACCCCCTATGACTCCCCAATCCAGTACCCCCATTAACTCCCTAATACAATCCTCCCCATTCAGTCCCCGATCCAATCCCCCCCCACTCACTCCCCAATCCAATATCCCCATTCACTCCCCAATCCAATCCCCCATTCACTCCCCAATCCAATATCGCCATTCACTCCCCAATCCAATATCGCCATTCACTCCCCAATCCAAGACCTTAATTCGTTCCCCAATCCAATATCCCATTCACTCTCCAATCGAATCCCCCATTCACTCCCCAATGCAAGACCTTCATTCACTTCCCAATCCAATCCCCCCATTCACTCCCCAATCCAATATACCCATTCACTCCCCAATCCAAGACCTTAATTCGTTCCCCAATCCAATATCCCATTCACTCTCCAATCGAATCCCCCATTCACTCCCCAATGCAAGACCTTCATTCACTTCCCAATCCAATCCCCCCATTCACTCCCCAAACCAATATCCCATTCACTCCCCAATCCAATCCCCCATTCACTCCTCAATGCAAGTCCTTCATTCACTCCCCAATCCAACCCCCCCCCATCCACTCCTCAATCCAATCCCTCCATTCACTCCCCAATCCAATATCGCCATTCACTCCCCAACCCAATATCCCCATTCACTCCCCAATCCAATATCCCCATTCACTCCCCAATCCAATATCCCCATACACTCCCCAATCCAATATCACCATTCACTCCCCAATCCAATATCCCCATTCACTCCCCAATCCAATATTGCCATTCACTCCCCAATCCACTATCCCCATTCACTCCCCCATCCAATATGCCCATTCACTCCCCAATCCAATATCCCCACTCACTCCCCAATCTAATACCCCCATTCACTCCCCAATCTAATGAAATACCCCCATTCACTCCCCAATCCAATCCCCTGCATCCACACCCCAATCCAATCCCCCCCTTTCACTCCCCAATCTAATACCCACATCCACTCCCCAATCCAATCCCCCCATTCACTCCCCAATCCAATATCCCATTCACTCCCCAATCCAATCCCCCATTCACTCCCCAATGCAAGACCTTCATTCACTCCCCAAACCAGTCCCCTCCTTCCACTCCCCAATACAATCTCCCCATTAACTCCCCAATCCAATCCCCCCATTCACTCCCCAATCCAATCCCCCCATTCACTTCGCAATCCAATCCCCCCCATTCACTCCACAACCCAATACCCCCTATCACTCCCCAATCCAATACCCCCATTCACTCCCCAATCCAATCCTCCCCATTCACTCCCCAATCGAATCCCCCCCCACTCACTCCCCAATCCAATATCCCCATTCACTCCCCAATTTAATCCCCCATTCACTCACCAATCCAATATCCCCATTCACTCCCCTATCCAATATCCCCATTCACTCCCCAATCCAATATCCCCATTCACTCCCCAATCCAATATCCCCATTCACTCACCAATCCAATATCGCCATTCACTCCCCAATCCAACATCCCCATTCACTCCCCAATCCAATATCCCCATTCACTCCCCAATCCAATATCCCCACTCACTCCCCAATCTAATACCCCCATTCACTCCCCAATCTAATACCCCCATTCACTCCCCAATCCAATCCCTTGCATCCACACCCCAATCCAATCCCCCCATTCACTCCCCAATCTAATACCCACATCCATTCCACAACCCAATACCCTCTATCACTCCCCAATCCAATACCCCCATTCACTCCCCAATCCAATACCCCCATTCACTCCCCAATCCAATACCCCATTCACTCCCCAATCCAATCCCCCCACTCACTCCCCAATCCAATATCCCCACTCACTCCCCAATCCAATCCCCCATTCACTCCCCAATCCAATACCCCCCCATCCACTCCCCAAACCAATCCCCCATTCTTTCCCCAATCCAAGACCTTCATTCACTCCCCAATCCAATAACCCCATGCACTCCCCAATCCAATAGCCCCCATTCACTCCCCAATCCAAGACCTTCATTCACTCCCCAATCCAATCCCCCCATTCACTCCCCAATCCAATTCCCCCATTCACGCCCCAATCCAAGACCTTCATTCACTCCCCTATCCAATATCCCATTCACTCCCCAATCCAATCCCCCATTCGCTCCCCAATGCAAGACCTTCATTCACTCCCCAATCCAATCCCCCCCATCCACTCCCCAATCCAATCCCCCCATTCACTCCCCAATCAAATACACCCATTCTATCCCCAACCTCATACCTCTATTCACTCCCCAAACCAATACCCCCATTCGCTCCCCAATCCAATCCCCCATTCACTCGCCAATCCAATCCCCCATTTATTCCCCAATCCAATCCCCCCATTCGCTCCCCAATCCAATCCCCCATTCGCTCCCCAATCCAATCCCCCATTTATTCCCCAATCCAATCCCCCCATTCACTCCCCAATCCAATCCCCCATTCACTCCTAATCCAATCCCCCATTCACTCCTAATCCAATCCCTCCATTCACTGCCAAATCCAATTTCTCATTCATTCCCAATGCAATCCCACCATTCAATGCCCAACTTCAGTTTTTAAGCGGTAGCCGCGAGAGCAGTAACCAGGGGGCTGTCGGGAAGGTAAGTTTCCCACTTTAAAAACTTACCTTACAGGAGAAGCGGCTTCAGTTGCTCAGCGGTATCAGCGACAGCAGTAACCAGGAGGCTGTCGGGAAGGTAAATTGCCCTGTTTAAAAACTTACCTTACAGGAGTGGTGAGAGAGAGGAGCTGTGTGGGAGCGGTCGAATTGCGCTCTGGGAAGGCGAGTGAACTGATATATTTGGGCAGCGGCTGAACCCGAGAGACTACACATATAGTGTCTCCCACCCGCCCTCTTCCTCTAACAAAAAAAAAAGACTGTGATGTGTTGATAAGGTAAGGTTTTTCTATCTGTATTTCTTTTTATCGTGTGATTTGTAACAATTTTTCTTTTTCTTTTCCTTGTTCATTTATCTATTATTTGATATTATAGTTGAACAAAGTTAAGCTTAAGATTAAAAATGGCAGGAGATCTCAGACCCGTGTTATGTTCCTCTTGCTAAATGTGGGAGCCCAGGGATGTGGCTAATGTCCCTGGCTCCTTCACTTGCGGGAAGTGTGTACAGCTGCAGCTCCTGTTAGAGCACATGACGGCTCTGGAGCTGCGGATGGACTCACTTTGGAGCATCAATGATGCTGAGGAGGTCGTGGATAGCACATTTAGCGAATTGGTCACACCACAGATTAGGATTGCTGAGGGAGAAAGGGAATGGGTGATCAAAAGGCAGAGAAAAAGCAGGAAGGCAGCGCAGGTGTCTCCTGCGGCCATCTCCCTCCAAAGCAGGTATACCGTTTTGGATACTGTTGGGGGAGATGGCTCACCAGGGGAAGGCAGCAGTAGCCAGGTTCATGGCACCGTGGCTGGCTCTGCTGTGCAGAAGGGCGGGAAAAAGAGTGGAATGCCTATAGTCATAGGGGATTCAATTGTAAAGGGAGTAGATCGGCGGTTCTGTGGTATGTTGCCTCCCAGGTGCATGGGTCAGGGATCTCTCAGATAGGCTGCAGAACATTCTGAAGGGGGAAGGTGAACAGTCAGTTGTCGTGGTGCATATAGGCACCAATTATATAGGTAAAAAACGGGATGAGGTCCTACAAGCAGAATTTAGGGAGTTAGGAGCCAAGTTAAAAAGTCAGACCTCAGGAGGTAGTAATGTCAGGATTGCTCCCAGTGCTTCGTGGTAGTCAGAGTAGAATAGAATAGAATAGAACAGTACAGCACAGAACAGGCTCTTCGGCCCTCGATGTTGTGCCGAGCAATGATCACCCTACTTAAACCCACGTAACCCGTATACCCGTAACCCAACAATCCCCCCATTAACCTTACACTACGGGCAATTTAGCATGGCCAATACACCTAACACGCACATCTTTGGACTGTGGGAGGAAACCGGAGCACCCGGAGGAAACCCACGCACACACGGGGAGGACGTGCAGACTCCACACAGACAGTGACCCAGCCGGGAATCGAACCTGGGACCCTGGAGCTGTGAAGCATTGATGCTAACCACCATGCTACCGTGAGGCCCCTAGTAGAAACAAAAGAATAGGCAGGATGAATGCGTGGCTTGAGAGAAGGTGCAGGAGGGAGGGGTTCAGATTTTTGGGACATTGGGACCGGTTCTGGGGGAGGTGGGACTACTACAAGTTGGACGGTCTACACCTGGGTTGGACTGGAACCAATGTCCTTGGGGGTGCTTTTGCTAACGCTGTTGGGGAGGGTTTAAACTAATGTGGCAGGGGGATGGGAACCAAATGAGGAGGTTAGTGGACAGTAAGGAGGTAGTAACTAAAGCCTGTAAGAAACTAGATCATGAAGTCAGCGGGACTAAGGGGAAGAGAAGGCAGGGAGCAGATGATGAATGCAAAGGGACTGGTGGTCTGAGGTGCATTTGTTTTAATGCAAGAAGTGTAGTAGGTAAGGCAGATGAACTTAGGGTTTGGATTAGTACCTGGGAGTATGATATTATTGCTATTACTAAGACTTGGTTGAGGGAAGGGCATGATTGGCAACTAAATATCCCAGGATATTGATACTTCAGGTGGGATAGAGAGGGAGGTAAAAGGGGTGGAGGAGTTGCATTACTGGTCAGAGAGGATATCACAGCTGTGCTGAAGGAGGGCACTGTGGAGGACTCGAGCAGTGAGGCGATATGGGCAGAGTTCAGAAATAGGAAGGGTGCAGTAACAATGTTGGGGCTATACTACAGACCTCCCAACAGCGAGCGTGAGATAGAGGTACAAATATGTAAACAGATTATGGAAAGATGTAGGAGCAACAGAGTGGTCATGATAGGAGATTTTAATTTTCCCAACATTGACTGGGATACACTTAGTGTCAGAGGTCTAGATGGAGCAGAATTTGTAAGGAACATCTAGGACGGTTCTCTAGAGCAGTATGTAAATAGTCCAGCCCGGGAAGGGGCAATGCTGGACCTGGTATTGGGGAATGAGCCCGGCCAGGTCGTTGAAGTTTCAGTCGAGGATTACTTTGGGAATAGTGCTCACAATTCCATAAGTTTTAGAATACTCATGGACAAAGACGAGAGTGGTCCTAAAGGAAGAGTGCTAAATTGGGGGAAGGCCAACTGTACCAAAATTCGGCAGGAGCTGGGGAATGTGGATTGGGAGCAGCTGTTTGAAGGTAAATCCATATTTGACATGTGGGAGTCTTTTAAAGAGAGGTTGATTAGAGTGCAGGACAGACATGTCCTTGTGAAAATGAGGGATAGAAATGGCAAGATTAGGGAACCATGGATGACAGGTGAAATTGTGAGACTAGCTAAGAGGAAAAAGGAAACATACATAAGGTCTAGGCAACGAAAGACAGACAAAGCTTTGGAAGAATATCAGGAATGTAGGACCAATCTGAAACGAGGAATCAAGAGGGCTAAAATGGGTCATGAAATATCTTTAGCAAACAGGGTAAAGGAAAATACCAAAACCTTTTATTCATATAAAAGGAGCAAGAGGGTAACTAGAGAAAGGGTTGGCTCACTCAAGGACAAAGGAGGAAAGTTATGCGTGGAGTCAGAGAAAATGGGTGAGATTCTTAACGAGTACTTTGCATCGGTATTCACCGAGGAGAGGGACATGACGGATGTTGAGGTTAGGGGTAGATGTTTGATTACTCTAGGTCAAGTCGGCATAAGGAGGGAGGATATTTCATAGAATTTCATAGAATTTACAGTGCAGAAGGAGGCCATTCAGCCCATCGAGTCTGCACCGGCTCTTGGAAAGAGCACCCTACCCAAGGTCAACAACTCCACCCTATCCCCATAACCCAGTAACCCCACCCAACACTAAGGGCAATTTTGGACACTAAGGGCAATTTATCATGGCCAATCCACCTAACCTGCACACCTTTGGACTGTGGGAGGAAACCGGAGCACCCGGAGGAAACCCACGCACACACGGGGAGGATGTGCAGACTCCGCACAGACAGTGACCCAAGCCGGAATCGAACCTGGGACCCTGGAGCTGTGAAGCAATTGTACTATCCACAATACTACCGTGCTGCCCAGTATGTTGGGTATACTAAAAGGCATTAAGGGGGACAAGTCCCCAGGACCGGATGGGATCTATCCCAGGTTACTGAGGGAAGTGAGAGAGGAAATAGCTGGGGCCTTAACAGATATCTTTGCAGCATCCTTGAACATGGGTGAGATACCAGAGGACTGGGGAATTGCTAATGTTGTCCCCTTGTTTAAGAAGGGTAGCAGGGATAATCCAGGTAATTATAGACCTGTGAGCCTGACGTCAGTGGTAGGGATGCTGCTGGAGAAGATACTGAGGGATAGGATCTATTCCCATTTGGAAGAAAATGTGCTTATCAGTGATAGGCAACATGGTTTTGTGCAGGGTAGGTCATGTCTTGCAACTTAATAGAATTCTTTGAGGAAGTGACAAAGCTGATTGATGAGGGAAGGCATTACTGAAATGCCTTCAGTAAGGCATTTGATATGGTTCCCCATGGTAGGCTGATGGAGAAAGTGAATTCTCATGGGGTCCAGGGTGTATTAGCTAGATGGATAAAGAACTGGCTGGGGAACAGGAGACAGAGAGTAGTAGTGGAAGGGAGTTTCTCAAAATGGAGAACTGTGACCAGTGGTGTTCCACAGGGTTCCGTGCTGGGACCACTGTTGTTTGTGATATACATAAATGATCTGGAGGAAGGTATAGGTGGTCTGATTAGCAAGTTTGCAGATGACACTAAGATTGGTGGAGTAGCAGCGAGTGAAGGGGGCTGTCAGAGAATACAGCAGAATATAGATAGATTGGAGAGTTCGGCAGAGAAATGGCAGATGGAGTTCAATCCGGGAAATGCGAGGTGATGCATGTTGGAAGATCGAATTCAAGAGCGAACTATACGGTAAATGAAAAGCCCTGGAGAATATGGAGGTACAGAGAGATCTGGGTGTTGAGGTCCATTGTACCCTGAAGGTGGCTGCACAGGTCGATAGAGTGGTCAAGAAGACATATGGATTGCTTTCCTTCATCGGAAGGGATATTGAGTACAAGAGTTGGCAGGTCATGTTACAGTTGTCTCAGACTTTGATTCGGCCACATTTGGAATACTGCGTTCAGTTCTAGTTGCCACATTACCAAAAGGATGTGGATGCTTTGGAGATTGTGCAGAGGAGGTTCACCAGGCTGTTGCCTGGTATGGAGGGCGCTAGCTATGAAGAGAAGTTGAGTAGATTAGGATTATTTTCATTTGAAAGACGGAGGTTGAGGGGGTACCTCATTGAGGTCTACAAAATCCTGAGAGGTATAGACAGGGTGGATAGCAAGAAGCTTTTTCCCAGAGTGGGTGACTCAATTATTAGGTGTCACGAGTTCAAGGTGAGAGGAGAAAAGTTTCAGGGAAGATATACGTGGAAAGTTCTTTACGCAGAGAGTGATGGGTGCCTGGCATTGCCGGCGGAGGTGATAGAGGCGGGCACGATAGCATCATTTAAGATGTACCTAGACAGATATATGAATGGGCAGGGAGCAGAGGGATACAGATCCTTAGAAAATAGGCGACAGTTTTAGATAGAGGATCTGGATCGACCCAGGCTTGGAGGGCCGAAAGGCCTGTTCCTGTGCTGTAATTTTTCTTTTCTTTTCATTTCTTTCAGTCCCCCCCCCCCCCATTCGTTCCCCAACCCAATCCCCCCATTTTCTCCCCAACCCAATCCCCCATTCGCACCCCAACCCAATACCCCCATTTGCTCTCAAACCCAACACCCCCATTCGCTCCCCAACCAATCCCCCCATTAGCTTCCCAACACATTCCCTATTCTCTCCACAATCCAATGGCTGAGCATATTTTTTTAACATGTAGCTATGCATCTACAAATAGCTTTTAAGATTACAATGAAGTGCATAGCCTCTTTGCACTGAGACATGTCACACTGCTATCATCAAAAGTCAAGCAATTGCTTTTTTCTGCTGAACTCTACCTTAAGAGCATCCATGAGTCTGTCACAGAGGTCAGGAACTGAAGGGCAAAGTTTGTGAAAAGCCTTCATTTTACAGATCTGTTCCAGCACCCTGTAATGAATGGACAGAGATTCAGAGGAATATGGTGTATTAACAGAACCAATAGATAGTACAGAAAATGGACCATTCCAAACACACCATCCTAATTGGGAATCATGCTGCTAGGTCAAAATTCTGAAACTCCCGAGAGAACATTGGCAGTAAAGTACAGGAAAGCCAGTGATGCAGACATATGGAAATTGAAAAAAGTGAGTCTTAATCCTCCTACAACACATCTAAAATAAATTCTGTACAACTTGTTTAATTTCCCGAGTCCATGTGCAACTGAACTGTGTAAAGCATTTAATCTCCTAGTTACAGGATGGAATTAAGTCATTCTACTTGTCTGTTTCATAGTAAATTGTGACAATTACCACTGTTCCAACCTTTAACCCATTTTAATCCATCCCACTGTTGAATCTGATCTTTAATGAAAACATAAGAACATAAGAACATAAGAACTAGGAGCAGGAGTAGGCCATCTGGCCCCTCGAGCCTGCTCCGCCATTCAATTAGATCATGGCTGATCTTTTGTGGACTCAGCTCCACTTTCCGGCCCGAACACCATAACCCTTAATCCCTTTATTCTTCAAAAAACTATCTATCTTTACCTTAAAAACATGTAATGAAGGAGCCTCAACTGCTTCACTGGGCAAGGAATTCCATAGATTCACAACCCTTTGGGTGAAGAAGTTCCTCCTAAACTCAGTCCTAAATCTACTTCCCCTTATTTTGAGGCTATGCCCCTTAGTTCTGCTGTCACCCGCCAGTGGAAACAACCTGCCCGCATCTATCCTATATATTCCCTTCATAATTTTAAATGTTTCTATAAGATCCCCCCTCATCCTTCTAAATTCCAACGAGTACAGTCCTAGTCTACTCAACCTCTCCTCATAATCCAACCCCTTCAGCTCTGCGATTAACCTAGTGAATCTCCTATGCACACCCTCCAGCGCCAGTACGTCCTTTCTCAAGTAAGGAGACCAAAACTGAACACAATACTCCAGGTGTGGTCGCACTAACACCTTATACAATTGCAACATAACCTCCCTAGTCTTAAACTCCATCCCTCTAGCAATGAAGGACAAAATTCCATTTGCCTTCTTAATCACCTGTTGCACTTGTAAACCAACCTTCTGTGACTCATGCACTAGCACACCCAAGTCTCTCTGAACAGCGGCATGCTTTAATATTTTATCGTTTAAATAATAATCCCGTTTGCTGTTATTCCTACCAAAATGGATAACCTCACATTTGTCAACATTGTATTCCATCTGCCAGACCCGAGCCCATTCACTTAACCTATCCAAATCCCTCTGCAGACTTCCAGTATCCTCTGCACTTTTCGCTTTACCACTCATCTTAGTGTCATCTGCAAACTTGGACACATTGCCCTTGGTCCCCAACTCCAAATCATCAATGTAAATTGTGAACAATTGTGGGCCCAACACTGATCCCTGAGGGACACCACTAGCTACTGATTGCAAACCAGAGAAACACCCATTTATCCCAACTCTTTGCTTTCTATTAATTAACCAATCCTCTATCCATGCTACTACTTTACCCTTAATGCCATGCATCTTTATCTTATGCAGCAACCTTTTGTGTGGCACCTTGTCAAAGGCTTTCTGGAAATCCAGATATACCACATCCATCGGCTCCCCGTTATCTACTGCACTGGTAATGTCCTCAAAAAATTCCACTAAATTAGTTAGGCATGACCTGCCTTTAACGAACCCATGCTGCGTCTGCCCAATGGGACAATTTCTATCCAGATGCCTCGCAATTTCTTCCTTGATGATAGATTCCAGCATCTTCCCTATTACCGAAGTTAAACTCACTGGCCTATAATTTCCTGCTTTCTGCCTACCTCCTTTTTTAAACAGTGGCGTCACGTTTGCTAATTTCCAATCCACCGGGGCCACCCCAGAGTCTAGTGAACATTTGTGTCTCACCCAGTAACCATTAATCCTGGAAGTGTATTCTACAAATTCACAAATCTCTGTATGAAGAAGTTTCTCCTGCTCCGCATTCTATCTAGTTAAATATTGTACAGATGGTTACCCATTCTAAATGATGGAAAAAAGAGTCAACTTCGAACCATGCTGTTCGATCCTATGTAAATTCCAAAGACTTCAATCAAACATGTGGGGCTGGATTCTCCATTAGCTGACACCGAGAGCTGAAAACAAAATCGGGCGGAGAATGGGCGGAATTCTCCAATCCCGCAGCAGAGTGTCCATGCCGTCGTAAATGGCGTCACATTTTCCAATGCCGTGAATGGGCCGCTCTCACATCTAATTCTGGCCCCTACAGTGGGCCAGCACGGCGCTGGAGCAGTTCGCGCCGCTCCAGCTGCATATCCCAGCATGAACTGGGCGCCGCGGGATCCGCACATGCGCAGTGGCGCCGGCACGTGCATGCACAGTGGCCTCCTTCAACACGCCGGCCCCGACACAACATGGCACAGGGCTACAGGGGCCTGCGAGTAGGAAAGGAGGCCCTCAGCCACAGAGACCTGCCCGCCGATCGGTGCGCCCCGATCACGGGCCAGGCCACATCGGTCGCCCCCCCCCCCCCCCCCCCCCCGTCCCCCGTCCCCCGCCACAGGCTGTCACCCGACCTTTACACATTGAGGTCTCACCAGCCCATAGCAGATTAGAACCGCGCCGGCGGGACTCGGCTCTTTTCCTAAGGCCACTCGGCCATCCGGGCCGGAGAATCGGAGGGCTGGCCGCGTAGAGCGACCCGCGACCCGCGCCGTGCCAACCACGCTGGCGCCAATGGCGCCGATTCTCCACACTGTGAAGAATCGCGTGCGTGCTTTGGGGCGGTGTGGCCCGTTCACGAGGATTCTCCAGCCCGGCGGGGGGCTGGGAGAATCCCACCCAATAGCTTCCGGCGCTGAAATCGAGGTAAATGTCGGTTTGATGCGAAATCTGGATTCTCTGGCTGCTCAAAGACGACGTAAACCCAGCTCCCACCGTGTGGCCTATAAGTACAGTACACATATCATTAGCGGGCCTGACACGCGATTCTCCGGGGCCTCCGCGATTCAGCGCCTCGGATGGGCTGATTTCCCGATGGTGTATTTCTCATTTGGTTTAAAAAATCCTGAACTTGGCGTCCTGGCAGATGAGCGAGAGAGAGGAGATAGGAAATTACATGGGGTGACTGCGGGCTGCTGGCTCAGACACTGGCCATGCTGGCTGAGACGGGGGGGGGGTGGGTGCCAGGGTCAGGGGAGGGGAAAGATGGAGGTGGAGTAGCCGGGGCCCACACGACAGGGGTGGTGCCAGGCACCGACCGCGATTATGGCGGCCATCTTGCTGACCACTCACCCCGGTCCCTGGGTCTGCACAGTGACAACGGCTGTATGGATGGGCTGCCCCAGCACCCGAACACCCCATCCAACCAGCACCCACCAACGGGGGGATCACCCAGGGCCACAGCGACGGCAGCCCCCAGTGAGGGCAGTGCCAGCCAATGGTGCACGTGGCAGCAGGGCTTGACACCAAGAGAGGGGGCACCGACGGAGCCGGGGTGTGGGGGTGGGGATTTGTGTGGTTGTGGCCCGCGGTGCCAAATGGGGGCCACCGTGTAGCCCATGCTACCTGGTTGGGCACAGGAGAATGCGCCATGACAACATGTTTGCCTTTCACCCCCTGCAGAAAAAAATGGCTAAGAATCTCACCCATTTCCTCTGAGTCCACGCATAAATTCCCTCTTTTGTCTTTGAGTGGGCCAATCCTTTCTCTAGTTACCCTCTTGCTCCTTACATACGAATAAAAGGCTTTGGGATTTTTCTTAACCCTGTTAGCCAAAGATATTTCATGACCCCTTTTAGCCCTCTTTATTGCGCGTTTGAGATTCGTCCTACTTTCCCGATATTCCTCCAAAGCTTCATCAGTTTTGAGTTGCCTCGATCCTATGTATGCTTCCTTTTTCATCTTAGCTAGTCTCACAATTTCACCCGTCATCCATGGTTCCCTAATCTTGCCATTTCTATCTTTCATTTTCACAGGAACATGTCTGTCCTGCACTCTAATCAACCTTTCCTTAAAAGACTCCCACATTTCAAATGTGGATTTACCCTTAAACAGCTGCTCCCAATCCACATTCCCTAGCTCCTGCCGAATTTTGTTATACTCTGCCTTTCCCCAATTTAGTACTCTTCCTTTCGGACCACTCTTGTCCTTGTCCATGAGTATTCTAAAACTTACGGAATTGTGATCGCTATTCCCAAAGTAATCACCGACTGAAACATCAACCACCTGGCCGGGATCATTCCCCAATACCAGGTCCAGTATGGCCCCTTCCCGAGTTGGACTATTTACATACTGCTCTAAAAAACTCTCCTGGATGCTCCTTACAAACTCTGCTCCACCTACGCCTCCAACACTACACGAATCCCATTCAATGTTGGGGAATTAAAATCTCCCATCACAACCACCCTATTGCTCCTACATTTTTCTATAATCTGTCTGCATATTTGTACCTCTACTTCATGCTCGCTTTTGGGAGGCCTGTAGTAAAGTCCCAACAATGTTACTGCACCCTTCCTATTTCTCAGCTCCACCCATATTGCCTCAGTGCTCAAATCCTCGAATCCTCCATCGTGCCCTCCTTAATCACAGCTGCGATTTATTTTCATTTCTCGGCCTCATAAACTATTGTGGATAGTTCCTCCCCAATCTTGTAACTACGCTGGCCCCGTTGCACCTTCTGCAAGAGAAGAATCACACCTGGGTTTGGGGTCAGACGCAAGAAACCGGTAAAACAACAATTGTCGTCGTCTGGGTTACTAACCCACTATAATCCAGGAAAGTCTTTGCTCATCACGTGTGATGCATCCCCGTATGGTATTGGGGCCGTCCTGTCTCACAAAGTGGAGAAAGAGGCTGAGCGGCCAAAAGTTTTTGCCTCCCGTACATTGACTGCAGTGAGAAAAAAGTATGCGCAGATCGAGAAGGAGGGCCTGGCGGTGGTCTTTGCGGTGAAATGCTTCCACCAGTATGTGTATGGCCGTCACTTCACTATCGTGACTGATCATAAGCCTCTATTGGGACTTTTCCGAGAGGATAAGCCAATACTGCCCATTGCTTCCGCACGGATCCAGCGCTGGGTTTTGTTGCTCGCTGCCTACGAGTAGTCTCTGGAGCGCAAACCAGGAACCCAGATAGCGAATGCCGACGCACTGAGCCGATTGCCTTTATCGGTCGGCCCCATGTCGGCCCCATGATCGGTGATGTGATAGCAACCCTAAATTTAATGGACTCCTTGTCTTTCACGGCATCACAGATCCGTGACTGGACCCAGACAGAGCCAGTCCTGTCAAAGGTTCGGCACATAGTCCTGTATGATGGGCAGCATAGACAGCTCCCAGGCGAGTTGCGGGCATTCTCCTCCAAGCTGTCAGAATTTAGCGTGGAAGATGGCATCCTCTTGTGGGGGATGCGTGTGATTTTCCCGGAAAAAGGACAGGAACTGATACTGAGGGACAATGGGCTCCGGGTGTGACCAAAATGATGTTGGCACGGAGTTATGTCTGGTGGCCAGGCCTCGATACCGACATTGCGAAGGTGGCCCAAAACTGCTCCATATGCCAGGAGCATCAGAAGCTTCTGTTGGCAACACTCCTACATCACTGGGAATGGTAGGGCGGCCTTGGGCGCGCTTGCATGCGGATTTTGTCGGCCCTTTTCAAGGATCCATGTTCCTTCTATTAATTGATGCCCAGTCTAAATAGTTAGAGGTGCATAAGATGGTAGGCACAACGTCCTGCGTAACAATCGAGAAGATGCATTTGTCTTTCAGTACCCGTGGCCTCCCAGAGGTGCTGGTCACGGACAACAGCACTCCATGAGGAGGTTGCGAGGTTCATGA
Source organism: Scyliorhinus canicula (assembly GCF_902713615.1). NCBI lineage: Eukaryota > Metazoa > Chordata > Chondrichthyes > Carcharhiniformes > Scyliorhinidae > Scyliorhinus > Scyliorhinus canicula. Next base: position 68,109,419 of record NC_052163.1, on the reverse strand, counting down.
AGATGAACGGCATATGCCATTATCCACACCACTCCAAGCTTCCAAGGGGTTGGCGGTTCATTCAAACGAGGCATAAAGAAGCAGTCCTCGGTCACAAGACTGGCTTGTTTTTTGTTTTCATACAGGACCACCCCCATGCAGTGACTGGGGTAACTCCCGCAGAACTCCTAATGGGCCGGAGACTTCGCACCCGCCTTAGCATGCTTTTCCCAGAAATTGGCGCAAAAGTATGCCGCACACAAGAACATCAGGGGCAGGGTTTTTTTCGGCATCGGTTGATTCGGCAGTTTGTGCCCGGTGACCCAGTGTTCATTTGAAATTTTGCTGGTGCTGCCCAGTGGGTCCCTGGTGCTATCTTTCGCTGAACGGGCCCTATCTCTTTCCAGGTGCAAGCCCAGGGTCGTCTCCTGAGCAAGCATGTAGACCACGTTTGGTCCAGAAGACTATCCCTGCCAAAGATTCCCCATCCCCGGAGCTCATTTCTGCAGCCACAGAGACCAGACACAATGGAGAGTATTCCTCACAATCTTCCTCTGGTGCCGCACGCAAAGCCTGCGCAGATCGTTGCAGAACCGCGTGGAGATAGAGACGTCAAGATGATGGAGGCAGCGGACTCTGACTCCAAGATGGAGACACAGGACGCCTCAGAGGGCCCACAGGCCATGGATGGACAATCGTTACGCCGTTCATCACGGAAGCGCCATTCTCCGTCTCATTACACGCCACCTGATGGTGTCCGGCCTGCGGCAAAACGAGTCCGATGCCCTCCTTTGCCAGAGTCTTCGGTGGATGCCTTGGACTTTGGCAGGGGAGGGATGTTATAACCTGTTATAATCCTTAGGGAGTGTGAGCTTTCCCAATGAGTTGGGCGGAGAAATAATTTGCAGATTCCCTGCATAAATTAGAGCTGGCCAGTTTGGAACCAGTTACAGAGGAGTGAGCAACAAGGGAGCTGCTGCTGCTGTGTTATTGAAAATAAATGTTATTTCTTTCTATTCTTCAACTCGTGCTGGATTTTTTGTGTACCTCACAAAAGGGAGTGAAAACTGTTACAGTGTGAGGCTTGGGGAGGGGTCTCTGTTACAGTGTGAGGCTTGGGGAGGGGTCACTGTTACAGTGTGAGGCTTGGGGAGGAGTCTCTGTTACAGTGTGTGAGATTTGGGGAGGGGTCACTGTTACAGTGTGTGAGATTAGGGGAGGGGTCTCTGTTACAGTGTGTGAGATTTGGGGAGGGGTCACTGTTACAGTGTGTGAGGCTTGGGGAGGGGTCTCTGTTACAGTGTGTGAGGCTTGGGGAGGGGTCTCTGTTACAGTGTGTGAGATTTGGGGAGGGGTCTCTGTTGCAGTGTGTGAGATTTGGGGAGGGGTCGCTGTTAGTGTGTGGGTTTTTGGGGAGGGGTCTCTGTTGCAGTGTGTGAGATTTGGGGAGGGGTCACTGTCTGAGTATGTAGGTTTGGGGAGGGGTCTCTGTTACTGTGTGTGAGATTTGGGGAGGGGTCACTGTTACAGTGTGTGAGATTTGGGGAGGGGTCACTATTACAGTGTGTGAGATTTGGGGAGGGGTCTCTGTTACAATGTGTGAGATTTGGGGAGGGGTCTCTGTTACAGTGTGTGAGATTTGGGGAGGGGTCTCTGTTACAGTGTGTGAGGCTTGGGGAGGGGTCTCTGTTACAGTGTGTGAGATTTGGGGAGGGGTCTCTGTTACAGTGTGTGGGATTTGGGGAGGGGGTCACGTTTACAGTGTGTGAGAATTGGGGAGGGGTCTCTGTTACAGTGTGTGAGATTTGGGGAGGGGTCTCTGTTACAGTGTGTGAGAATTGGGGAGGGGTCTCTGTTACAGTGTGTGAGTTTGGGGAGGGGTCTCTGTTACAGTGTGTGAGATTTGGGGAGGGGTCACTGTTACAGTGTGTGAGGTTTGGGGAGTGGTCTGTTACAGTGTGTGAGGTTTGGGGAGGGGTCTCTGTTACAGTGTGTGAGAATTGGGGAGGGGTCACTGTTACAGTGTGTGAGATTTGGGGAGGGGTCTCTGTTACAGTGTGTGAGGTTTGGGGGAGGGTCTCTGCTACAGTGTGTGGGTTTTTGGGGAGGGGTCTCTGTTGCAGTGTGTGAAATTTGGGGAGGGGTCTGTTACAGTGTGTGAGATTTGGGGAGGGGTCTCTGTTACAGTGTGTGGGTTTTTGGGGAGGGGTCTCTGTTACAGTGTGTGAGATTTGGGGAGGGGTCTCTGTTACAGTGTGTGAGGTTTGGGGAGTGGTCACTTTTACACTGTGTGAGGTTTGGGGTGGGTCTCTGCTACAGTGTGTGGGTTTTTGGGGAGGGGTCTCTGCTACAGTGTGTGAGGTTCAGGGATGTTCATGTTTTGCTTCGATAAGACGGTCCAGAATGATTTATAGAAATGTCTCACCTGAGTAAAGATTGCTGATGTTCAGCAGACTTGGGGTCAGTCATTGGAAAAACATCTCTGTATTTCTGGAGAATTGAGATTCCATAGTCCAGGAAAGACATGAACGACTTGGCTAATTCATCTTGCTGCCAAGGGAAACAGAAGTCAGGCAATTAATCGAAAGCCCTATAACAATTCAAAACCATGTGAACATACCAGAGATCCCTCGCCAAATCTCACACACTGCAACAGAGACCCCTCCCCAAACCTCACGCACTGTAACAGTGACCCCTCCCCAAACCTCACGCACTGTAACAGTGACCCCTCCCCAAACCTCACACACTGTAACAGAGACCCCTCCCCAAATCTCGCACACTGTAACAGTGTCCCCTCCCCAAGCCTCACACACTGTAACAGAGACCCCTCCCCAAGCCTCACACACTGTAACAGAGACCCCTCCCCAAATCTCACACACTGTAACAGAGACCCCTCCCCAAAACCCACACACTGCAACAGAGACCCCTCCCCAAATCTCACACACTGCAACAGTGACCCCTCCCCAAACCTCACACACTGTAACAGAGACCCCTCCCCAAATCTCACACACTGTAACAGTGACCCCTCCCCAAATCTCACACACTGCAACAGAGACCCCTCCCCAAATCTCACACACTGTAACAGTGACCCCTCCCCAATTCTCACACACTGTAATAGTGACCCCTCCCCAAATCTCACACACTGTAACAGAGACCCCTCCCTAAACCTCACACACTGCAACAGAGACCCCTCCCCAAAACCCACACACTGCAACAGAGACCCCTCCCCAAACTCACACACTGCAACAGAGACCCCTCCCTAAACCTCACACACTGCAACAGAGACCCCTCCCCAAACCTCACACACTGCAACAGAGACCCCTCCCTAAACCTCACACACTGCAACAGAGACCCCTCCCTAAACCTCACACACTGCAACAGAGACCCCTCCCCAAACCTCACACACTGTAACAGAGACCCCTACCCAAACCTCACACACTGCAACAGAGACCCCTCCCTAAACCTCACACACTGTAACAGAGACCCCTCCCCAAAACCCACACACTGCAACAGAGACCCCTCCCCAAATCTCACACACTGTAACAGTGACTCCTTCCCAAATCTCACACACTGTAACAGAGACCCCTTCCCAAATCTCACACACTGCAACAGAGACCCCTCCCCAAATCTCACACATTGTCACAGTGACCCCCCCAAATCTCACACATTGTAACAGAGACCCCTCCCCAAATCTCGCACACTGTAACAGTGACCCCTCCCTAACTCTCACACACTGTAACAGAGACCCCTCCCCAAATCTCACACACTGCAACAGAGACCCCTCCCCAAACCTCACACACTGCAACAGAGACCCCTCCCCAAACCTCACACACTGCAACAATGACCCCTCCCCAAGCCTCACACACTGTAACAGAGACCCCTCCCCAAATCTCACACACTGTAACCGAGACCCCTCCCCAAATCTCACACACTGTAACAGTGACCCCTACCCAAATCTCACACACTGCAACAGAGACCCCTCCCTAAACCTCACACACTGTAACAGTGACCCTTCCCCAAGCCTCACACTGTAACAGAGACCCCTCCCCAAATCTCACACACTGTAACAGAGACCCCTCCCCAAACCTCACACACTGGGCGAAATTCTCCCAGAGGCCCGACGCCGTCTTGAAACCCGGAGAGGTTCACGACGGCGTCGGAGGCCTCTCCCGGCCCCTATTCTCCCCTCCCCGGGGGGATAGGAGGCCTGTGCCAGGAAACTCGGCCGTGGGGCCTTGTTGCTGGCGTCAAGGCCCGGCGCACTGAAACTGACGCGGCTGACGCGCCTAAAGACGTCAGCCGCGCATGCGCGGTTGCCGTCTTCCCCTCAGCTGCCCCGCAAGACGTGGCAGCTTGATTTTGCAGGGCGGCGGAGGGGAAATAGTGCATCCGATTGAGACGCCGGCCCGACGATCGGTGGGCACACAGTCGTGGTGCTCATTCCCTTCTAGGCGCACCACAAGCCCCAAACGGGCATATCACGTCGTCGTGAAACGGTCGCGAACGGCAGGCCGCTCAGCCCATCGGGATCGGAGAATCGCGGGCTGCCGTCAAAACGTCAAAGAGCGGACCTCCCACGATTCTCCCACGTGAGGAGCGGAGAATTCCGCCCACGGTAACAGAGACCCCTCCCCAAATCTCACACACTGTAACAGAGACCCCTCCCCAAATCTCACACACTGTAACAGAGACCCCTCCCCAAATCTCACACACTGCAACAGTGACTCCTTCCCAAATCTCACACACTGCAACAGAGACCCCTCCCCAAACCTCACACACTGTAACAGAGACCCCTCCCCAAATCTCACACACTGTAACAGTGACCCCTCCCCAAATCTCACACACTGTAACAGAGACCCCTCCCTAAACCTCACACACTGCAGCAGTGACTCCTTCCCAAATCTCACACACTGTAACAGAGACCCCTCCCCAAATCTCACACACTGCAACAGAGACCCCTCCCCAAACCTCACACACTGTAACAGTGTCCCCTCCCCAAATCTCACACACTGTAACAGAGACCCCTCCCCAAATCTCACACACTGTAACAGTGACCCCTCCCCAAATCTCACACACTGTAACAGAGACCCCTCCCTAAACCTCACACACTGCAGCAGTGACTCCTTCCCAAATCTCACACACTGTAACAGTGACCCCTCGCCAAACCTCACACACTGTAACAGAGACCCCTCCCCAAATCTCACACACTGTAACAGTGACCCCTTCCCAAATCTCACACACTGTAACAGTGACTCCTTCCCAAATCTCACACACTGTAACAGTGACTCCTTCCCAAATCTCACATATTGTAACAGAGACCCCTCCCCAAATCTCACACACTGTAACAGTGACCCCTTCCCAAATCTCACACATTGTAACAGTGACCCCTTCCCAAATCTCACACATTGTAACAGTGACTCCTTCCCAAATCTCACACATTGTAACAGTGACCCCTCCCCAAATCTCACACATTGTAACAGAGACCCCTCCCCAAATCTCACACTTTCTAATAATAATCTTTATTATTGTCACAAGAAAGCTTACATTAATACTACAATGAAGTTACTGTGAAAATCCCCTCGTCACCACAATCCGCACCTGTTCAGGTACTATGAGGGAGAATTCAGAATGTCCTATTCACCTAACAGCACGTCTTTCGGCACTTGTGGGAGGAAACCGGAGTACCCGGAGGAAACACTGGCAGAAATGGGGAGAACATGCAGACTCCACACAGACATTGACCCAAGCCGAGAATTGAACATTACGAAATCCCAGTCCTCTAGTCTCCCACTAATCTTTGCTCTTTGAATACATTTTCCTTCAATTTGATATTCTCCCTTATTTCCTTAGATATCCACGGTCGGTTTTCCCTCTTTCTACCGTCCTTCCTTTCTGTTGGTATAAAACTTTGCTGAGCGCGCTTGGAAGGTTCTCCACTGCTCCTCAAGTGTTCCACCATAAAGTGTTTGCTCCCAGTCTACCTTAGCTAGTTCTTCTCTCATCCCATTGTAATCTCCTTTGTTTAAGCACAAAACACGAGTATTTGATTTTACCTTCTCACCCTCCATCTGTATTTTAAATTCCACCATATTATGATCGCTCCTTCCGAGAGGATCCCTAACTATGAGATCATGAATCAATCCTGTCTCGTTACACAGGACAAGATCTAGGACTGCTTGTTCCCTCGTAGGTTCCACTACATACTGTTCTAGATACATTCTATAAACTCCTCCTCAAGACTGCCTTGACCGACCTGGTTAAACCAATCGAGATGTAGATTAAAATCCCCCATGATAACTGCTGTACCATTTCTACATGCATCAGTTATTTCTTTGTTTATTGCCTTCCCCACCATAATGTTACTATTTGGTGGCCTGTAGACGACTCCTATCAGTGACTTTTTCGCCTTACTATTCCTGATTTCCACCCAAATAGATTCAACCTTGCCCGGATGTCATCCTTAAATAACAGAGCTACACCACCTCCCTTACCAGCCACTCTGTCCTTCCGAATAGTTTGATACTCTCGGATATTTAACTCCCAGTCGTGACCATCCTTTAACCATATTTCAGTAATGGCCACTAAATCATAGTATTCTGAATACTACCAGCATTCAGGTAAAGTACACTTATGTTGGCTTTTATACCTCTGTTTTGAACCTTAACACCTCGATCAGTAACCTCTCCTAAGTTATATTTCCTCTTAACTTTTCTCCTAATTTCCTTGTCGTTCAACCCATATCTTCATGTAACAACCAGCCGCGTCGCTTACCATTAATGTTTTGACTTCCAGTTTTATTCCTTTTAGTATTACTGGGTCTATTCACTGAGCTCCCCTCAGTCATTGTACCTTGTAGTGTTGCCCTTTTTTATTTTTGACTACGGCTTCTCTGCCTAACACTTACCCCCTTCCTTTTGCTTCTGTCCCTGTTTTACTACCTTAGTTAGGTAGTATAGTGTTAGTGGAAGGGGAAATCTTTAGTTAAAGGGAAATCTAGAGGGGACAACAGAAAGCTACTAAAATAGCTATAAAGAAGAGTAAGATAGATCATGAGAGTAAACTTGCTCAGAATATCAAACCAGATAGTAAAAGTTTTGACAAATATATAAAACAAAAAAGAGTGGCTAAGGTAAATATTGGTCCTTTAGAGGAGGAGAAGGGAGTTTTAATAATGGGAGATGAGGAAATGGCTGAGGAACTGAACAGGTTTTTTGGGTCGGTCTTCACAGTGGAAGACACAAATAACATGCCAGCGACTGATAGAAATGAGGCTATGACAGGTGAGGACCTTGAGAGCATTGTTATCACTAAGGAGATAGTGAAGGGCAAGCTAATGGGGCTAAAGGTAGACAAGTCTCCTGGCCCTGATGGAATAGGGCCAGTCAAGCACAGCAGTGGGAAGTTGTGTGTGGAGTCCGAGGAGATAGGAGAGGAGCTAAATGAATATTTTTTGTCAGTATTCACACAGGAAAAAGACAATGTTGTCGAGGAGAATACTGAGATACAGGCTACTAGACTAGAAGCGCTTGAGGTTCATGAGGAGGAGGTGTTGGCAATTCTGGAAAGAGTGAAAATAGATAAGTCCCCTGGGCCGGATGGGATTTATCCTAGGATTCTCTAGGAAGCTAGGGAGGAGATTGCTGAGCTTTTGGCTTTGATCTTTAAGTCATCTTTGTCTACAGGACTAGTGCCAGAAGACTGGAGGATAGCAAATGTTGTCCCCTTGTTCAAAAAGGGGAGAAGAGACAACCCCGGTAACTATAGACAGGTGAGCCTTACTTCTGTTGTGGGCAAAATCTTGGAAATGTTTATAAGAGATAGGATAATCATCTGGAAAGGAATAATTTGATTAGAGATAGTCAACACGGTTTTGTGAAGGGTAGGTCGTGCCTCACAAACCTTATTGAGTTCTTTGACAAGGTGACCAAACAGGTGGATGAGGGTAAAGCAGTTGATATGGTGTATATGGATTTCAGTAAATCATTTGATAAGGTTCCCCACGGTAGGCTATTGCAGAAAATACAGAGGCATGGGATTCAGGATAATTTAGCAGTTTGGATCAGAAATTGGTTAGCTGGAAGAAGACAAAGGGTGGTGGTTGAAGGGAAATATTCAGACTGGAGTCCAGTTACTAGAGGTGTACCACAAGGATCTTTTTTGGGGCCACTGCTGTTTGTCATTTTTAAAATGACCTGGAGGAGGGCGTAGAAGGATGGGTGAGTAAATTTGCTTATGCCACTAAAGTCGGTGGAGTTGTGGACAATGCGGAAGCATGTTACAAGTTACAGAGGGACATAAATAAGCTGCAGAACTGGGCTGAGAGGTGGCAAATGGAGTTTAATGCAGAAAAGTGTGAGGTGATTCATTTTGGAAGGAGTAACAGGAAGACAGAGTACTGGGTTAATGGTAAGATTATTAGTAGTGTGGATGAGCAGAGAGATCTCGGTGTCCATGTACATAGATCCCTGAAAATTGCCATCCAGGTTGAGGGGGAGTAAGTTTCGGAGCCATGAGGTCATGATGCAGCTGTACAAAACTCTGGTGCGGCCGCATTTGGAAAATTGCGTGCAATTCTGGTCGCCGTATTATGGGAAGGATGGGGAAGCATTGGAAAGGGTGCAGTGGAGATTTACCAAAATGTTGCCTGGCATGGAGGGAAGATCTTATGAGGGAAGGCTGAGGGACTTGAGGCTGTTTTCATTAGAGAGAAGAAGTTTAAGAGGTGACTTAATTGAGGCCTACAAGATGATCAAAGGATTAGATAGGGTGGACAGTGAGAGTCTAATTCCTCGGATGGTGATGTCTAGCACAAGGGGACATAGCTTTAAATTGAGGGGAGATAGATATAGGACAGATGTCAAAGGTAGGTTCTTTACTCAGAGAGTAGTGAGGGCGTGGAATGCCCTGCCTGCAACAGTAGTGGACTCGCCAACACTAAACGCATTCAAATGGTCATTGGATAGACATATGGATGATAAGGGAATGGTGCAGATGGGCTTTAGAGTGGTTTCACAGGTCGGCGCAACATCGAGGGCCAAAGGGCCTGTACTGCGCTGTAATGTTCTATGTTCTATGTTAATTAATAGAAAACAAAGAGTAGGGATTAATGGGTGTTTCTCTGGTTGGCAGATGTCCCTCAGAGATCAGTGTTGGGCCCACAATTGTTCACAATTTACATAGATGATTTGGAGTTGGGGACCAAGGGCAATGTGTCCAAGTTTGTAGATGACACTAAGATGAGTGGTAAAGCGAAAAGTGCAGAGGATACTGGAAGTCTGCAGAGGGATTTGGATAGGTTAAGTGAATGGACTGGGGTCTGGCAGATGGAATACAATGTTGACAAATGTGAGGTTATCCATTTTGGTAGGAATAACAGCAAATGGGATTATTATTTAAACGATAAAATATTAAAGCATGCTGCTGTGCAGAGAGACCTGGGTGTGCTGGTGCATGAGTCGCAAAAAGTTGGTTTACAGGTGCAACGGGTGATTAAGAAGGCAAATGGAATTTTGTCCTTCATTGCTAGAGGGATGGAGTTTAAGACTAGGGAGGTTATGCTGCAATTGTATAAGGTGTTAGTGAGGTCACACCGAGAGTATTGTGTTCAGTTTTGGTCTCCTTACTTGAGAAAGGACGTACTGGCGCTGGAGGGTGTGCAGAGGAGATTCACTAGGTTAATCCCAGATCTGAAGGGGTTGGATTACGAGGAGAGGTTGAGTAGACGGGGACTGTACTCGCTGGAATTCATAAGGATGAGGGGGGGATCCTATAGAAACATATAAAATTATGAAGGGAATAGTTGGATAGATGCGGGCAGGCTGTTTCCACTGGCGGGTGAAAGCAGAACTAGGGGACATAGCCTCAAAATAAGGGGAAGTAATGATGTGGAGATGCCGGCGTTGGACTGGGGTGAGCACAGTAAGAAGTCTTACAGCACCAGGTGAAGGGGAAGTAGATTTAGGACTGAGTTTAGAAGAAACTTCTTCACCCAAAGGGTTGTGAATCTATGGAATTCCTTACCCAGTGAAGCAGTAAAGGCTCCTTCATTAAATGTTTTTAAGATAAAGATAGATCGTTTTTTGAAGAATAAAGGGATTAAGGATTATGGCGTTCGGGCCGGAAAGTGGAGCTGAGTCCACAAACGGTCAGCCATGATCTCATTGAATGGCGGAGCAGGCTCGAGGGGCCAGATGGCCTACTCCTGCTCCTAGTTCTTATGTTCTTATCTTATGTTCTATGCAGCTGCAACATGACTTGCCAATTCTTATACTCAATGCCCCGGCAAGCATGCCGTATGCCTTTTTGACTACCTTCCCCACCTGTGTTGCCCCTTTCAGTGACCTGTGGACCTGTACACCTAGATCTCTCTGACTTTCAATACTCTCAAGTGTTCTACCATTCACTGTATATTCTCTACCTGTATTAGACCTTCCAAAATGCATTACCTCACATTTGTCCTGATTAAACTCCATCTGCCATCTCTCCGCCCAAGTCTCCAAACGATCTAAATCTGACAGTCCTCATCGCTATCCGCAATTCCACCAACCTTTGTGTCATCTGCAAACTTACTAATCAGACCAGTTACATTTTCCTCCAAATCATTTATATATACTACGAACAGTAAAGGTCCCAGCACTGAGCCCTGCGGAACACCACTAGTCACAGACCTCCAATCAGAAAAGCACCCTTCCGTTGCTACTCTCTGCCTTCTATGACCCAGCCAGTTCTGTATCCACCTTGCCAGCTCACCCCTGATCCCGTGTGACTTCACCTTTTGTAGCAGTCTACCATGAGGGACCTTGTCAAAGGCCTTACTGAAGTCCATATAGACAACATCCACTGCCCTACCTGCATCAATCATCTTTGTGACCTCTTCGAAAAACTCGATCAAGTTAGACATGACCACCCCTTCACAAATCCATGCTGCCTCACTACTATGTCCATTTGCTTCCAAATGGGAGTAGATCCTGTCTCAAAGAATTCTCTCCAGTAATTTCCCTACCACTGACGTAAGGCTCATCGGCCTGTAGTTCCCTGGATTATCCTTGCTACCCTTCTTAAACAAAGAAACAACATTGGCTATTCTCCAGTCCCCCGAGACATCACTTGAAGATGGTGAGGATCCAAAGATTTTTGTCAAGGCCTCAGCAATTTCCTCTCTAGCCTCCTTCAGTATTCTGGGGTACATCCCATCAGGCCCTGGGGACTTATCTACCTTAATATTTTTCAAGACGCCCAACACCTGGTCTTTTTGGATCTCAATATGACCCAGGCTATCTGCACACCCTTCTCCAGACTCAACATCCACCAATTCCTTCTCTTTGGTGAATACTGATGCAAAGTACTCATTTAGTACCTCGCCCATTTCCTCTGGCTCCACACATAGATGCCCTTGCCTATCCTTCAGTGGGCCGACCCTTTCCCTGGATACCATCTTGCTTTTTATGTATGTGTAAAAAGCCTTGGGATTTTCCTTAACCCTATTTGCCAATGACGTTCATGACCCCTTCTCGCCCTCCTGACTCCTTGCTTAAGTTCCTTCCTACTTTCCTTACATTCCACACAGGCTTCGTCTGTTCCTAGCCTTTTAGCCCTGACAAATGCCTCCTTTATCTTTTTGCCGGGGCCTGCAATATCTCTCGTTATCCAAGGTTCCTGAAATTTGCCCTATTTATCCTTCTTCTGCACAGGAACATGCCGGTCCTGAATTCCTTTCAACTGACACTTGAAAGCCTCCCACATGTCAGATGTTGATTTACCCTCAAACATCTGCCCCCCATCCAGATTCTTCAGTTCCAGCCTAATATTGTTATAATTAGCCAATTTAGCAGATTCACCCTAGGACCACTCTTATCCTTGACCACCAGCACTTTAAAACTTACTGAATTGTGGTCACTGTTCCCAAAATGCTCCCCTACTGAAACTTCTACCACCTGGCCGGGCTCATTCCCCAATACCAGGTCCAGTACAGCCCCTTCCCTGGTTGGACTGTCCACATTTTGTTTTAAGAAGCCCTCCTGGATGCTCCTTACAAACTAAGCCCCTAGCACTGTGAGTCCCAGTCAATATTGGGGAAGTTGAAGTCTCCCATCACAACAACCCTGTTGTTTTTACTCTTTTCCAAAATCTGTCTACCTATCTGCTCCTCTATCTCCCGCTGGCTGTTGGGAGGCCTGTAGTAAACCTCCAACATTGTGACTGCACCCTTCTTATTCCTGATTTCCACCCATATAGCCTCGCTGCCCTCTGAGGTGTCCTCCCGTATGCAGCTGTGATATTCTCCCTAACCAGTAGCGCAACTCTGCCACACCCTTTTTACACCCCCTCAATCCCGCCTGAAACATCTAAATCCTGGAATGTTTAGCTGCCAATCCTGTCCTTCCCTCAATCAGGTCTCTGTAATGGCAACAACATCATAGTTCCAAGTACTAATCCAAGCTCTAAGTTCATCTGTTATACTTCTTGCATTAAAACTTCAGGCCACCAGTCCCTGTGTTTTCAGCAACATCTCCCTGTCTGCTCTGCCTCAGAGCCATTCTGGCCCTATTCCCTAGTTCTTCCTCAATGCTTTCACCTTCTGACCTATTGCTCCGGTACCCACCCCCCTGCCATACTAGTTTAAACCCTCCCGTGTGACACTAGCAAACCTCGCGGCCAGGATATTTATCCCTCTCCAGTTTAGATGCAACCCGTCCTTATACGGGTCACACCTGTCCCGGAAGAGCTCCCAGTGGTCCAGATAACGGAAACCCTCCCTCCTGCACCAGCTGTTTAGCCACGTGTTTAGCTGCTCTATCTTCCTATTTCTAGCCTCACTGGCACGTGGCACAGGGAGTAATCCCGAGATTACAACCATAGGCGTCCTGTCTTTTAACTTTCTGCGTAGCTCCCTGAACTCCTACTGCAGTACCTCATGCCCCTTCCTGCCTATGTTGTTAGTACCAATATGTACAATGACCTCTGCCTGTTTGCCCTCCCCCTTCAGGATCCCCGCTACCCGTTCGGAGACATCCTGGACCCTGGCACCAGGAAGGCTACATACCATCCTGGAGTCTCTTTCACGTCCACAGAAGCGCCTATTTGTGCCCCTGACTATAGTCTCCTCTGACTATTGCAAAGGACTTGTTAGGATAGCCATTCCACTGTGTCTCAGGCCCACGGTACTTCATCAAATTCATGAGGGACACCTCGGAGTAGAAAAATGTAAACAAAGGGCTAGGCAAGCCGTCTACTGGCCTGGCTTAAATCGGGACATCACTGACATGGTTTTGGGATGCGAGGCCTGTCAAAAGTTCAAACCGGCGCAGTGTGAGGAGACTCTTCAACCACACGAGTTGGAAACCTCTCCTTGGGCTAAAGTGGACATTGACCTATTCCATTCCAATGGTTGTGACTATGATATCATCACTGACTATTACTCAAATTACCCAGAAGTAGTGAAGCTGTCAGACCTCACCTCCCAAGACCGTGATCAAAGCATGCAAGCAAACTTTCTCTCGTCATGGTATACCAACTACTGTTATGACTGACAACGGACCGTGCTTCCACAGTCAAGACTGGACTGAGTTTACCAGACTCTATAACTTCAAGCACATCACTTCTAATCCACACTACCTGCAGTCAAACAGTAAAGTTGAAAAGGGGGTGCACATAGTCAAACAGCTAATCAACAAAGCCTCGGATTCAGCATCCGATATTTACTGAACAATACACTCATATCGTGCAACTCTGCTATCGACTGGAATGTTACCAACTCAGCTGCTGATGGACAGGGACCTGAGAACAATGCTTCCGGCTCCACAACTACCCAATCCAGATTACCTTCCGGCAATACAGAAGATGCAACAGCTTTGTAATAAGCAGCAATATTATTATGGCAGACATGCAACCAATCTGGACTCACTATCTCCAGCAGACACCGTTAGGATCAAGATACCTGATGGAGGTTGGTCTGTTCCAGCTGTCATCATTCGACAAGCCGCACCCAGATCTTACATACTCAAGACCTCTGATGGCAATATTCTCTGCAGAAATCATCGGGCACTTCAGAAAATCACACGCCCACAACAAATTTTTCCTCATTTGCCATTCAATGAAGCCATCTTCCAAGACATGATGATTAACAGTTCATATCGTGATGACAAACAGAGAACGATCAAAACATTGACTTCTCCACCTTGTACTCTGAGAAGGTATTCAAGAAGAAGGAAACCCAACAGACTGCACTTATGAATATTTTGTTTCTTATATTTCATGTGCATATTAGTCATACATATCATGTTCTTATCTCTCATATTGTTATCCATTTTTCCTTGTTACCAAGCAAGAAATATTTAAAAAAGGGGGATTTAATGATATGTAGACAGACATGTAACTAAAGGGTTAATCAGAGTGATTAACTGTGACACTGCCTCCTTAGTGGGGCGGGAAACTTTTCCCACCCCACCGGAAATGGACAGAGCTCATCGGTCACTGCGCCCGAAGCCCAAGGAAGGGGAAAAACCGAGAGCAGTTATAACCAAACTGCACCGGTACCGGGATAGGGAGACAATCCTGCGCTGGGCCAAGGAGAATAGAGCCTGCAAATGGGACGGGCACGCCATCCGAATCTACGAGGATCTTGGAGCGGACATAGCTAAGAGACGGGCGGAGTTCAACAGAGCGAAAGCAGCTCTCTACAAGAACAAAGTACGTTTTGGTATGCTGTACCCAGCAAAACTCTGGGTCACATACCAAAACAAGGAATATTTCTTTACAGCCCCTGCCGAGGCGAATAGATTCGTCGAGGAGCACGGACTGGAAAAACGCCATGGGAAGTAGGGACGAGGGGCCCATGGCAAGGAGAAACGTCATGCCAACGGGGGGGTGGGGAGGGGCGAGGCAAAGCCAGCCCCCTCCCCCCTGGCAGGAACACCCAGAACGAAAAACAACCCAATGCCCAAGGGCCCGCTCCAGGTGGGAGGCCAGGCCCCGGCACGAGGGAACGGGAGTACTGGAGAGGGGAGAGGAGAAGCGGGACAGCAACCTCCGAGAGGGGAGCCACCGTGCTAGCAGGAAAGCTAGCGACGGGGGCGCGCAACAGAGCAGGGCCGCAGCGCACTCCCAACAGGGGGGAAGGCGCCAGGCAGGGGAGGGGGGGGATCACCCATCAAAGGTGGGAGAGCAAATGGGGACAGGAATGGGGGAGAGAGGGGCAATGGAGGGGTATACAGGGGAGGGGGGAAAAGGGATAGAGCGGGGGGGGGGCACTCGGGGGCGAGAGACCAGGGAGGGGAAATGCAGGGACGAAGGGACAAAAGAGGCCAGAAAGGGAATAGGGCCACAAAGTGCCACGGACAAGGGCTCGAAACAGGGAACCGCTGCAAGCACCCACCCAGTACGGTCTGTGGGTGAAGGGGCCCCCCGGAGTGCAGGGGACTACCCGCGTGGCGGACACACAGTGGACGGCCATGGCGGGTGTCCCCGGGACAAGGGGGAACCCCGGAGCGCAGGGACCCGACCGCATGGGGAGAGCAGTGATAGTGGACATCCTGGACGGCCCCCTAACAAAGGGAAACCCCAGAGGGCAGGGGCGCGTCCACCGGACAAATATGGTTAACCCCACAGGAGCAAGGGGGCAGAAGCCCCCCACCAGAATAGTCACCTGGAACGTAAGGGGACTTAACGGCCCAGTGAAGAGATCTAGAGTCCTCACCCACCTTAGAAACATGAGGGCCGACATAGTCTTCCTCCAAGAGACGCACCTGAGGGAGCAGGACCAACTGCGGGTAAGAAAGGGCTGGGTGGGACAAACCTATCATTCCTGTTATGGGGCAAGGGCCAGGGGGGTGGCGATCCTGATTGGCAAGAGGACAATGTTTAGGGCGACAAAGACGGTTACGGACCCAGGGGGACGGTATGTCATGGTCAGCGTACGCGCCCAACTGGGACGACACGAGCTTCATCCAAAAGACCATGGCAGAAATCCCGGACATAGCGACGCACCGACTAATCATGGGGGGGGACTTCAACTGTGTACAGGACCCAAAGACGGACAGATCAAACTCCAGAACGGGGAAAACCTCAAACATGGCAAGGGAACTCAGTCACTATATGGAGCAGATGGGAGCAGTGGACCCCTGGAGATTCGCCCACCTGGGGGAGAAAGAATTCTCTTTCTTCTCCCCAGTACACAATGTGTACACCAGAATTGACTTCTTTGTGGTGGGGAAAACGGTGCTTCCAGGGATAGACAAGGTGGAATATTCCGCAATTGTGATATCAGACCACGCCCCACACTACATGGACGTGCGGCTGGAGACGGGAAGGGCCCAGCGCCCCACATGGAGGCTGGACGGTGCCTTACTAGCTGACAAGGCCTTCAGCGAAAGGATAGCGCGGGCCATAGCGGAATACACGGAGAACAACCAAAACGGGGAGGTCTCATCCTCCACGTTCTGGGAAGCGCTTAAGGCCGTACTAAGAGGGGAAATCATTGCCTACAAAGCGCAAAGAGATAGGGAGGAAAGGGTGGCTAGGCAGAAGCTGGTCGACTCCATACTGGAGGTAGACCGTAAATACTCCGAGGCCCCGACCGTAAAGCTCCTGGCGGAGAGAAAAGAATTACAAAGGAACTTTGACCTGCTCTCCACCAGGAAAGCAGTACACCAACTCCGCCAGGCACGCGGGGCCCTGTACGAACACGGAGACAAAGCCAGCCGCCTGTTGGCACACCAGCTGAGAAAGCAGGCAGCCAGCAGGGAAATTGCGCAAATCAGAGGTACCAGAGGCACGTGGGAAACAGAACCAGAGAGGATTAACGAAACCTTCAAGGCCTTCTACCAAGAGCTATACACCTCGGAGCCCCCAACGGGGAAGGCTGGGATGAACCGGTTTCTTGATGGACTGGACATACCAGTCGTGGGAGAGGGTAGAAAACGGGATCTGGAAGCACCACTAGCACTGGGAGAGATCATGGAGAGCATTAGCTCCATGCAGACGGGGAAGGCGCCGGGACCGGACGGATTCCCGGCGGACTTCTACAAAAAATTTGCGACAGCGCTGGCCCCGCACCTGCGGGAGATGTTCACAGACTCGCTAGCTAGGGGCACGTTGCCACCCACGTTAGCACAGGCCTCAATCTCGCTGATACCTAAGAAAGACAAAGACCCAACGGAATGTGGGTCATACAGACCCATATCCCTGCTGAACGCAGACGCCAAAATACTGGCCAAAATCCTAGCCAAAAGGCTAGAAGACTGTGTACCTGAGGTGGTCACAGAGGACCAGACGGGCTTCGTCAAAGGTAGACAGCTTACCGCGAACATCAGGCGCCTGCTGAACGTGATAATGACCCCCTCCGGGGAGAGAACACAAGAGGTGATCGTCTCCCTGGACGCAGAAAAGGCCTTCGACAGAGTCGAATGGAAATACCTCATAGAGGTACTGGAGCGGTTCGGGCTTGGAACAGGGTTCACCGCTTGGGTAAAGCTCCTATACAACGCTCCCATGGCGAGTGTACGGACCAACAATACCAACTCCCAATACTTCCAGCTGCACAGGGGCACCAGACAAGGATGCCCACTGTCCCCGCTGCTGTTCGCACTAGCAATCGAACCGCTAGCAATCGCGCTCAGGGCAGCAAAAAATTGGAGGGGGATCCGAAGGGGAGGTAGAGAGCACAGAGTCTCACTCTATGCGGATGATCTGCTCCTCTATATCTCGGACCCACAAAGCAGCATGGACGGAATCATAGCGCTCCTGAAAGAGTTTGGAGCCTTCTCGGGCTACAAACTCAACATGAGCAAAAGTGAGATCTTCCCAGTACACCCGCAAGGGGGGGGGGGGGGCAGCGCTAAAGGGCCTGCCGTTCAAACAAGCCCGAAATAAATTCCGCTACCTGGGGATCCAAATAGCCCATGACTGGAAAGGGGTCCACAAATGGAACCTCACCAGCCTGACGGAGGAAGTTAAAAAGGACCTGCAAAGATGGAACACACTCCCGCTCTCCCTCGCGGGGAGAGTCCAGACGATCAAAATGAACGTACTGCCCAGGTTCCTTTTCCTGTTTAGATCCATTCCGATCTACATCCCCAAGGCCTTTTTCAAAGCGCTGGACAAACATATCATGGCATTCGTATGGGCGGGTAAAAATGCTAGGATCCCAAAGAAGGTCATACAAAAAACAAAATCCAGGGGGGGGCTAGCCCTCCCGAATCTACAATTCTACCACTGGGCGGCAACAGCCGAGCGAGTAAGGGGATGGATCCAGGAGCCAGAAGCCGAGTGGGTGCGTGCGGAGGAGGCCTCCTGCATGGGAACCTCCCTCCGGGCCCTCGCCACGGCAGCACTCCCATCCCCACCCAAAAAACACTCCACCAGCCCAGTGGTGACAGCCACCCTCCAATCCTGGAACCAACTGCGGCAGCAATTTGGCCTGTACAAAATGTCGGACAAGGCTCCCATCTGCAACAACCATAGGTTCAAACCAGCACTGACCGACGCCACCTTCAAAAGGTGGAGGCAGGACGGGGGGACACTGACAGTCAGGGACCTATACACGGACGACAGGATCGCAACACTGGACGAACTGACAGAGAAATTTCAGCTAGCTGGGGGGAACGAGCTACGGTACCTGCAGCTCAAAAACTTCCTACGAAAGGAGACAAGGACGTACCCACAACCGCCACGACAGACACTATTGGAAGACCTACTGGACGCAAGTATCCTAGAGAAAGGGAACTGTAGTGACATGTATGACCGACTGGTAGACAGGGACGACACCGTACTGGACGCAACAAGAAGGAAATGGGAGGACGACCTGGGGATGGAGATAGGGTGGGGACTCTGGAGCGAAGCACTGCATAGGGTCAACTCCACCTCCACGTGCGCAAGGCTCAGCCTGAAGCAACTAAAAGTGGTACATAGAGCCCACTTAACGAGAAACCGTATGAGTAGGTTCTTCCCGGAGGTGGAGGACAAATGTGAGCGGTGCCAGAGAGGCCCGGCCAACCACGCCCACATGTTCTGGTCTTGCCCCAGACTTGTGGAGTACTGGACAGCCTTCTTCGAGGCTATGTCCAAAGTGGTGGGGGTGAGGGTGGAGCCATGCCCGATAGTGGCGGTCTTCGGGGTTTCAGACCAGCCAGATCTATTCCTGGGGAGGAGGGCGGACGCCCTTGCCTTTGCCTCCCTGATCGCCCGCCGTAGAATCCTGTTTGGCTGGCGGTCAGCAGCACCACCCAGAGCTGCAGACTGGCTGTCCGACCTCTCGGAATCTCTCCAAATGGAGAAAATCAAATTCGCCATCCGAGGGTCGGACGACGGCTTCCACAGAACGTGGGAGCCATTCATGCAACTGTTCCGGGACCTGTTTGTGGCCAACGTACATGAGGAAGAATAGTCGGGTGGCCAAGAACCAGGGGAAAATGGGCGGGAATCGGGGCAAGGTAGCCGGGGGGAGGGGGGGGGCTACGGGCTCGGTATGGGGGTTTGATGGCAAGCCAAGGCCCAAAACCAAACTATAAATAAATGCCTATAAACATGTGCCTCGGCCATATTGGGGAATGTAAAATATGTATGCTGGCTAAAGGGGGCGGCCACAATTATTGTTATGAAGATGCTTACCTGTAAATATTCATGTAAAAAATTTTTGTGTTTTCCTTTTTTTTTTTCTCTCTCTCTAATAACTTGTAATTTGTCATATATAAAATATGAAAACTCAATAAAAAAAACATTTATAAAAAAAAAACTGTGACACTGCCACGAGAGGCCACCACTAGATCCGCTATATAACTGAGCTCCCAAAGGCTCTTGGTCTCTTTCCACACAGGAGTAGCCAGACAGCAGTAGTATAGAAAAGTTGGATCACAGCCTAGACACTTTAGAACATAGAACATAGAACAGTACAGCACAGAACAGGCCCTTCGGCCCTCGATGTTGTGCCGAGCAATGATCACCCTACTTAAACCCATGTATCCACCCTATACCCGTAACCCAACAACCCCCCCCCCCCCCCCCTTAACCTTACTTTTTAGGACACTACGGGCAATTTAGCATGGCCAATCCACCTAACCCGCACATCTTTGGACTGTGGGAGGAAACCGGAGCACCCGGAGGAAACCCACGCACACACGGGGAGGACGTGCAGACTCCGCACAGACAGTGACCCAGCCGGGAACCGAACCTGGGACCCTGGAGCTGTGAAGCATTTATGCTAACCACCATGCTGCAGTGCTACCATGGGCGGAATTCTCAAACCCCCCCCCGGGGGTCGGAGAATCGCCCGGGGCTGGCGTTAATCCCGCCCCGCCGTGTCCCGAATTCTCCGAACCCCGACAGCGGGGGCGGGAATCGCGCCACGCCGGTAGGTGGGCCCCCCACGCCGATTCTCCGGCCCGCAATGGGCCGAAGTCCCGCGCGCTGACAGGCCTTTCCCGCCGGCATGGTTCAAACCACCTCTGGTACCGACGGGATTGGCGGCACGGGCGGGCTCCGGGGTCCTGGAAGGGGCGGGGGGTGCGGGGCGATCTGACCCCGTGGGGTGCTCCCACGGTGGCCTGGCCTGCAATCAGGGCCCACCGATCGGCGGGAGGGCCTGCGCCGTGGGAGCACTCTTTTTCTTCCTTCACCATGGTGGGGGCGGAAGAGACCCCTTCCCCTGCGCATGTCGTCAACAGCCGCTGACACTTCAGTGCATGGGCGGACCTACGCCGACCGGTGAGGCCTTTCGGGCCCGACTGGCGTGGCACCAAAGGCCATTCGCGCCGACCGGCGGAGCGCCAACCACTCCGGCACGGGCCTTGCCCCTAAAGGTGCGGAGAATTCCGCACTTTGGGGAGTCCCGACGCCGGCGTGGTTGACGCCACTCCAATACGCCAGGACCCCCCGCCCCACCGGGTAGGGGAGAATCCCGCCCCATGTGTAGTTAAGATTATGTCTCATTTCTTCATTCCTAGAGTTAGTTCAGTAGAATGTCAAATGCATTTATTAGTTTTATCGTTACTTAATAAATTTGTTTACTTTGCATCGAAGACTCATGTACTCTTCAAGATCATTTGCAACCAGTAACGACAGAAATTATTTTAACCAAGTGATACAACACCCCCCCCAATTTACAGTCCCTGTGCAAACTCCTGACACCCCCCCAATTCACAGTCTCTGTGAAAATCCCTCACACCCCCAATTCACAGTCTGTGAAAATCCATCACATCCCCCAATTCAGTCTCTGTGCATACCCCTGACACACCCCCAATTCACAGTCTCTGTGAAAACCCTCACACCCCCAATTCACAGTCTGTGAAAATCCTTCACATCCCCCATTTCACACTCTGTGAAAATCCCTCACACCCCCAATTCAGTCTCTATGCAAACCCCTGACACCCCCCCCCCCAATTCACAGTCTCTGTGAAAATCCCTCACACACCCAATTCACACTCTGTGAAAATCCCTCCCCCCCCCCAATTCAGTCTCTGTGCAAACCCCTGCCACACCCCAATTCACAGTCTCTGTGAAAATCCCTCACACCCTCAATTCACACTCTGTGAAAATCCCTCACACCCCCCATTTCACACTATGAAAATCCCTCACACCCTCAATTCACACTCTGAAAATCCCCCACACCCCCCAATTCACACTGTGTGAAAATCCCTCACACCCTCAATTCACACTCTGTGAAAATCCCTCACATCCCCCATTTCACACTCTGTGAAAATCCCTCACATCCCCCATTTCACACTCTGTGAAAATCCCTCACACCCTCAATTCACACTCTGTGAAAATCCCTCACATCCCCCAATTCACACTCTGTGAAAATCCCTCACACCCCCTAATTCACAGTCTCTATGTGCTAGTCTCCTCAATTTACAGTCTCTGTGAAAATTCCTCACACCACCCTGGTTTCAGTAATAGCTATAATATCCCAGTCCCATGTACCTATCCATGCCCTGAGTTCATCTGCCTTGCCCGTTAGGTCTCTTGCATTGAAATAAACACAGTTCAATCTGTTTCTCTGCCTTCCACTTTTCTCCTTCCTGACTTTTTTTTCAATCCGCTCGTTACTACTCTTTGACATCTTGCATTAGTTCCCAGCCCCCTTCCACATTAGTTTAAATCCTCCCCAACAGTGCTAGTAAACAACCCCCTAGGACATTGGCCCAGGTGTAGACTGTCTGATTTATAATGGTTCCACCTCCCCCAAACCGGTTCCAAAGTCCCAAAAATCTGAATCTCTCCCTCCTGCACCATCTCTCAAGCCACGCCTTCAGCCTGTCTATCCTGTTATTCCTACTCTGACTAGCACGTGGCACTGGTAGCAATCCTGAGATTACTGCCTTTGAGGTCCTACTTTTTAGTTTATCTCCTAACTCCCTCATTTAACATGTAGGAATTCATCCCGTTTTTAATCTATATTGTTGGTGCCCATATGTACCACGATAGCTAGCTGTACACCCTCCCCCTTTAGATATCCTGCAGCCACTCTGAGAAATCCAGGACCCTTGCATTCGGGAGGCAACATACCTTCCCGGAGTCTCGTTCGCATCCGCAGAAACGCCGGTGCAAACCCCTCAATCCCCCCAATTTACTGGCTCTGTGCAAACCTCTCAATCGCCATAATTTACAATCTCTGTGCAAACCCCTCACACTCGCCCAATTTACAATCTGGTGTGCAAACACCTCACACCCGCACAATTTATAATCTCTGTGCAAATACCTCACACCCGCACAATTTACAGTCTCTGCACAAAACGCTCACTCTCCCATTTACAGACTCTGTGCAAACTCCTCACACACCCTCAATTTACATTCTCTGTGCAAACTCCTCACACACCCTTAATTTACAGACTCTGTGCAAACACATCCCCTCCCCAATTTACTGTCTCATGCAAATCACTCACACACCCCTCCAATGCACAATTTCAGTGCAAACCCCTCACACCCCATCAATTTATAGTCTCTGTGCAAACCCCTCACGCCCCTCAATTTACAATCTGTGCGAACCCTTCACATCCCCCAATTTGTGTGCAAACCTCTCTATCCCCTAAATTTACAGTCTCTGTGCAAACCTCTCTATCCCCTCAATTTACAGTCTCTGTGCAAACCTCTCTATCCCCTCAATTTACAGTCTCTGTGCAAACCTCTCAATCCCCTCCCAATTTACAGTCTCTGTGCAAACCTCTCAATCCCCTCCCAATTTACAGTCTCTGTGCAAACCTCACAATCCAGCATGGTAGCACAAGTCTGTGGCTTCACAATGCCAGGGTCCCAGGTTCGATTCCCCGCTGGGTCACTGTCTGTGCAGTGTCTGCACGTTCTCCCCGTGTCTGGTGGATTTCCTCCGGGTGCTCTGGTTTCCTCCCACATTCCAAAGACGTGCACGTTACGTGCATTGGCCATGATAAATTGTCCTTGGTGGCTAAAAAGGTTAGGAGGGATTATTGGGTTACGGGGATAGGGTGGAAGTGAGGCCTTAAGTGGGTCGGTGCAGACGTGATGGGCCGAATAGCCTCTTTCTGCACTGTATGTTCTATGGTTCCCCCAATTTACAGTCTCTGTGCAAACCTCTCACACACCCCAATTTACAGCCTCTGTGTAAACCCCTCATACATCCTCTTTTAGTCTCTGTGCAAACCCCAACACACCCCAATATACAGTGTCTGCCAAACACCTCACTTCCCCTCCCCCATTTTGTCTCTGTGCCCCCTCAGAACCCCCAATTTCCAGTTTTTGTGCAAACCCCTCACCCCCCCCCCAATTTGTAATCTCTGTGCAAACCCCTCACACACTCCCAATTTCCAGTTTCTGTGCAAACCCCTCACACACTCCCACTTTACAGTCTCTATGCAAATCCCTCGGACCCCCCACATTCCAGTCTCTGTGCAAACCCTTCACCCCCCCAATTTCCAGTTTTTGTGCAAACCCCTCATCCCCCCCAATTTGTAATCTCTGTGAAAACCCTTCACACGCCCCAATTTCCAGTCTCTGTGCAAACCCCTCACACACCCCAACTTACAGTCTCATGCAAACCCCTCACACTCGCCCAATTTACACTCTGTGCATACCCCTCACCCCCCAATTTGTGATCACTGTGCAAACCCCTCATACACCCCAATTTACAGTCTCATGCGAACCCCTCACTTCCCCCAATATATTTAATGAATAACAAATTAAATACTAATGAGTTTGTTCATTCTTACAGAATTATAACTGATGATAAAGATGATAAAGTAAATCAGAAGAAGTATTAGTTATATTTAACTACACATGCTAACTGTGCTCTAATTCTCTACAAGACCATCAGACCATAAGATATAGGAGCAGAATTAGGCCACTCGGCCCATCGAGTCTGCTCCACTATTCAATCATGGCTGATATTTTCTCAACCCCATTCTCCTGCCTTCTCCCCATAACACCTGATCCCCTTATTAATCTAACACTCTGCCGTCTAATCACTCCTGGTTCGAAGAGATTCAAGACCCTTTGAGTTCAGTTTATATACCTGAATCTAGTGCTGCCATCTAGTGGTTGTCTAACACTATGATGCAGTTTACATACCAGCAGATATACAGATAACTACATTCCCCTTTTTTAAACATATTTTCTGTTTAGCAAAGAAAAATGTACAACGATGTTACAATAAATGATGAGATGTATATCTATACAAAGCGAAATAAGTAATGACTATACACAACAATTAATATATTCCAAGTTGAATGGACGGTAAAGTGGTTTTGAGATCCCGATTCATCAACATTTGAGGTGGAGAAAGTCTAGTAGATAGAGGTGTAGCTCTATAGGATAACAACACAAGATGGATATCCAACGCCGAATCCACAGCTTTGCCAATTAACTGTTTGACAATGTGATCACCCTTCTCTACCTTCCTGTTGGACCAAGGTAGTGAGGACATGCGTGAAGTTATTTTGCGTTGAGAACTTGGCCCATTCATTGCTTTCAAAACATGTCCCATTGTCCGACATGGCGGTGTCAAGTATTCCATGTTTTGAAACCGTTTCCTTGCATGCTTTAATAACTGATTTTGAAGTTAAAGCCAAAAGTTTCATTACCTCAGGATAATTAGAGTAGTAATGAATAATTGAAACATAGTCACGACCAGTCGAGTGAAATAGGTCAATTCCTATTTTAGCCCAAGGAGTGTAACTAATTTGTGTTGTTGCAGAGTCTCCTTGCATTGCGTAGGTTGGTGTTTTTGACACGTTTCACAGGTGATAACCATGTCAGTTATGTCTCTATTTATTCCCAGCCAGTAGTCTGCCTGTCTTGCCCATCTTTTACACGTCTCGATCCTGAGGTGTCCCTCAGGAATCTGATCAAGTATCATAGAACAAAGACATTGTGGAATTACTATTTGGTCGAGTCTTAAGTGTAGTCCATCTATGATCATCAGATCTGCCTGAACGTTTATGTACTGAGGACAGTGCTCTTTCGGCCATCCATGTTGAAGGTGGTGAATGACTCTTTGTAGTGTTGCGCTCTTCTTAGTTTCAGTTCTGATTACGTTTAACTTCTGATCTGATGCAGGTAGGTTTTCTACAGAACTGCACCTGAGCTTCGACATGACGTATGAATTCAAATGGTTGACTGACAGACGTAATGGAGCGTGATAGTGCATCCGCTATATGATTAAATCTTTCCCAGGCTTGTAGATGAGGTTAAAATCATATTGTTGTGGTTTCATCATGATCCTTTGAAGTCTTGGCATCATGTCATTCAGATCCTTGTCGATAATGTGGACCAACAGCCTGTGATCCACCTCAACTGTGAATGTGGGAAGCCCACAGACATAATCATGGAATCTGAGTATTCCTGTCAATAGACCCAGTCATTCCTTCTTAATTTGGCCATATCTGCATTCCATCGCTGTCACTGCTCTTGAAGGTTATGCTGCAGGAACCCAATATGAATTGTCATCTCTCTATAAGAGTACTGCGCCTATCCCATCCTGACTTGCATCAGTGGATATTTTGGTTTCTCTTTAAGGATCAAAAAAAGTGAGTATTGGTGCTGTCATGAGTTGAACTTTTGAACTTTCAAATCTTGCCACTCTTTCTGATGGTCCTCTGTCCATTCAAAAGGTGTAGATTTCTTTATTAAGTTTCTTAAAGCTGTTGTGCTTGTTGACAAGTTGGAGATGAACTTGCCTAAAAAGTTGACAAAAGCCTAAAAGTCTGAGCACAGCCTTTTTGTCTTCAGGTACTTTCATGTTTTGAATAGCTGAAATTTTGGCATCATATCTCCCACACATTTTGATATTTTGATTTATCTCCTAAACATTTGAGTGTTGATGTTCCAAAAGTGCATTTAGATTAGTTGAGTGTGAGGCCATATTTGTTGATGTGCTGAAACACTTGCTTTAGTCGCTCTATATACTCTTCTTTTGTCGTAGACCAGATTATGACGTCATCAGCCTATACCCTCACACCTTCTATTCCTTCCGTCATTTGTTCCATGATCCTGTGGAATATCTCAGATGCAGATACCATACCGAAAGGCATACCATTGGAACAAAATCTTCCAAAAGGTGTATTAAATGTGCAGAGTTGTCTGCTAGAGTTGTCAAGTTGCATTTGCCAATACCCATGCGACGTGTCTAACTTCATAAATATGCGTGCATTCGCCATCTCACTGGTGATCTCCTTGCTGTGGGGTAGTGTTCCCTCCTTATTTCTTATTGAGATCTTTGGGATCAATGCAGATGCAAAGATCACCGGACGTTTTTTTTAAGCAAACCAACGAACTGACCCAGTCAGTCGGTTTAGTGAGATTATCCCTTGGTTCTGAAGTCGGTCGAGTTCTTGCTTCAACCTTTCTCGTACAGGAGCAGGAATCCTCCTCGGCTGATGTACCACTGGCTTGGCATCCTTCCTTAGCAGGATTGTATATTGGAACCCATGCCTCTGAAAACATCAGCATATTGATTCAGAATGCTCTGGATATCATCAACCAATATTGGTGTATTTACAGTCGCTGTATAGATACGCTGCACTAGATGCAATTCTTTACATGCTTGTGCGCCAAGAAGTGAAGATTTGTCATTTTGGACAATGTCAAGTCTTAATTTTTTTTCAACTTGTTTGTTTGAGACTTAAATGGCATTACCCTCCTGAATAAATCAAGTTGCCGTTGTAGTCCGTCTGGCTGCTGGAAGTTTTTCAGGTGCGTTTTGAAGATCCTGGCTTGAGAGCACGTTAGCTGAACTGCCAGTGTCCAATTTAAACAGAATTGGGCAGTTATTTACTTTTACATTATCAGATTTAACTGAATTCATTTGTTGAGGATTGTTTGTAACTTTATTGGATTCTTCACATTTCTCTTGTTATGGGCCAGGGTTTAGAGAACCCCAAAGTGTATCATGGAGTTCACCTGACCTACAACTTCTAATAGATTGTGGTATGGGGAGCACATGGCCCAATCCAAAGGTGTGGTATAGCAGAAATGGAAAGGTAGTTTTTGAAGCAAAACAATGTTTATTCTATGAACTCAAGTTAACCTTTTTAAAACATACAGTGAACATCTTAGCAACCATCAATTCAAATACAACCCCCAAAGAATACAACACTAAGTAATCCTTAATAACTTCTTTTTGACATCCATAAGACTTAAAACACTTTTTACCAGAAGCACATCAAGTTAAAGTCACTACTGTTATTAGTTTTAAATCACCAGGCTCGATTTACAGTCTTTAGAGTACAGAGAGAGATTCATACACCTTCTGGCTGTGACGGCAACTATTCAGCTCTGAAAACAAAACTAAAACACACCCTGCAGCCTGCTCAAAAAGAAGTAAAAATCTGACCGACAGCCCAGCTCCACCCACTCTCTGACATCACTGCAGTAATAAACACCCAATTCTTAAAGGTACTCTCAATACAGATATTTATATACACACGGCCGAGAATCCCGGGGTCCCGCTCCTAGCCCCGCCCCGGGGGGAGAATCAGGTCCCAGGACCGGGTGCCGAAGCCATCGTGAGAGACGGCCTCTTTCACGGCGGCTTCCGCGAATCTCCGCAGTTGCGGCGAATCGCGCCCAGTATATTGGGGGTGTCTATGTGAGGGCAGCACGGTAGCATGGTGGTTAGCATAAATGCTTCACAGCTCCAGGGTCCCAGGTTCGATTGTAGGGTCCCTGGTTCACGCCACTCCGTCCCGCCGGGACCCCCACCCCGCCGGGTACGGTACGGTAGAATCCCGCCCATTGGTACTGATTCTTACTTTGCTGATGTGCTAGGCATTTTCCGATCGCGATTTCTAACGTTAAATCCTTTTGTCTCAAAGGTCTTTCTCTGAGGTGCTCATCATTTATTCCAAAAACAATTTGGTCACGAATTAAAGAATCTTGCAGTGCTGAAAAGTTACAGGATTGAGCGAGAAAGTTTTAAGTCTGTTACAAAGAGAGTAAACAATTCTGGTTTTTGCAATCTCTTATGGAAAATTAAGCTTTCAAATGTCTCATTTGTTTGGATCTTACAATGGTCATCGAATTTACTTAAAATTTAGCTTTGTCCTGGCCAGCTGAATATTGAAAAGAGTTGTATATTTCGATAACACACTGTCCTGTCATTGTTAAGAGCAACGCAATTTTGTGAGCGTTAGTTAATCCTGTAGCTTCCAGATATATTTGAAATTGCTGTTTAAAGAGCTTCCAATTTGCATTCAATTTACTGGTGATCCTTCAGTGACATGGAGCTAGTGCGTGGTCCATTGAGGCGTTTGTCTTCGAAGAAGGATTCGTTTGCTGCAATGCTTCCACAGTCGAATAGCTGACAAGGTTTTCTTCTTTTTCTGATCAAACTAAATCACTCTAGCTAGTTTACTGAAGCCAAACCCTGGTACCATGTTATTTTACATGATCGGAATATGTCGTTACTCCTTGCTTTACTTCCAGAATGGTCTGATGGGAAGATTTCAATGAAACTACCAATCTTCAATTCAAAGCAAAATAGATTGGTAGATTTAATGAATAACAAATTAAATACTAATGAGTTTGTGTACTCTTACAGAACTATAACTGATGATAAAGTAAATCAGAAGACATATTAATTATATTTAGCTACACGTGCTAACTATGCTATATCTCTCTAACATGCTGCTGTCTAGTCACACCTGGTTCACAGAGACCCAAGATCCTTTGAGTTCAGTTTATATACCTGAATCTAGTGCTGCCATCTAGTGGTTGTCAACACTATGTAGTTGTTAACCCATTTCATACCAGCAGATATACAGATCACTACACCCCTCACACACACCCATATAGTCTCTGTGCAAACCCCTCACACACTCCCAATATACAGTGTCTGGCAAACCCCTCAACTCCCCCCCCCCCCCATTTAGTCTCTGCAAACCCCTCACACACACCCAAATTTGCCATCTCCGTGCAAACATTTCACACCCCCCGATTTACAGTTTTGTGCAAACCCCTTACATCCTCCAATTTACTGTCTCTGTGCAAACCCCTCACATCCTCCAATTTACAGTCTGTGCAAACAACTCACACCCCCCAATTTACTGTCTTTGTGCAAACCCCTCACACACCCCAATTTACTCTCTCTGTGCAAACCCCTCACACACCCCAATTTACAGTCTCTGTGCAAACAACTCACACCCCCCAATTTACTGTCTTTATGCAAACCCCACACACACCACAATTTACTGTATCTGTGCAAACCCCTCATACCCCCCAAATTTACAATCTCTGTACATACCCCTCATACCCCCCAAATTTACAATCTCTGTACAAACCCCTCATACCCCCCAAATTTACTGGCTCTGTGCAAATCCCTCACACACCCCAATTTACTGGCTCTGTGCAAATCCCTCACACACCCCAATTTACTGTCTCTGTGCAAACCCCTCACACACTCCAATTTACTGTCTCTGTTCAAACTCCTCACGCCCCCCCAATTTACTGTCTCTGTGCAAACTCCGCACGCCCCCCCAATTTACTGTCTCTGTGCAAACTCCTCACGCCCCCCCAATTTACTGTCTCTGTACAAACCCCTCACATTCCCCAATTTACAGTCTGTGCAAACCTCTCAATCCCCCCAATTTACAGTCGCTGTGCAAAGCCTTACACCACAAAAATTTACAGTGTCTGAGTAAGCCCCTCACATACTCTCATTTAGTCTCAGTGCAAACCCGTCAGACTTTATAGAACAGTACAGCACAGAACAGGCCCTTCGGCCCTCGATGTTGTGCCGAGCCATGATCACCCTACTCAAACCCACGTATCCACCCGATACCCGTAACCCAACAACCCCCCACCCCTTAACCTTACTTTTTAGGACACTACGGGCAATTTAGCATGGCCAATCCACCTAACCCGCACATCTTTGGACTGTGGGAGGAAACCGGAGCACCCGGAGGAAATCCACGCACACACGGGGAGGACGTGCAGACTCCGCACAGACAGTGACCCAGCCGGGAATCGAACCTGGGACCCTGGAGCTGTGAAGCATTTATGCTAACCACCATGCTACCGTGCTGCCCTCACATAGACACCCCCAATATACTGGGCGCGATTCGCCACAACTGAGGAGATTCGCGGAAGCCGCCGTGAAAGAGGCCGTCTCTCACGATGGCTTTGGCGCCCGGTCCTGGGACCTGATTCTCCCCCCGGGGTGGGGCTAGGAGCGGGACCCCGGGGTTCTCGGCCGCGCAGCCTTGACGACTGTCGTCAAGGCCGCGCACCGAGAATGACGCGCGGCTGGTGCCTGTATGACGTCAGCCGCGCATGCGCAGGTTGGACGGCTCCAACCCGCGCATGCGTGGATGACGTTATCACGCAGACGGCTCCGACCCACGCATGCGCGGAGCCTTCTTTTCCCTCAGCCGCCCCACAAGACGGGCGGCTTGATCTTGCGGGGCGGCGGAGGGAAAATAGGGCGTGCAGTTTGGACGCAGGCCCGACGATCGGTGGGCACCGATCGTGGGCCTGTCCCCTCCCGAGTACGGCTGTGGTGCTGATTACCCAAACGGGCGCCTAGAAGCCCCAAATGGGCTCCTGGCGCCCGTTTCACGACGGCAGCGACCAGGTGTGGTTGCCGCCGTCGTGAAAAGGTCGGAAACGGCCGGCCACTTGGCCCATCGGGCTCAGAGAATCGGCGTTTGCCGTGGAAAACGGCAAGCGCCGATTCGGCGAGCGGGGCAAGCATGGGGGGGAGAATCGCGGGGGGGTCGTAAAAAATGTCGGGAGGCCCTCCCGCGATTCTCCCAGGCAGCGTGAGGAGCGGAGAATTCCGCCCACAGTGTCTGGAAACCCCCTCACACTCCCTCATTTAGGGCGAGATTCTCCGCAAATGCCACTTCCGGGGCCGATTCTCACCCCCGGGCGGGACTAGGAGCGCGGCCCCGTGCGTCACGGTGGTCGTCAAGGCCGCACGTCAAGCGTCACGGTGGCTGAAGCGGCCGATGACGTCAGCCGCGCATACGCAGGTTGGACAACGCCAACCCGCGCATGCGCAGTTGGCGTCTTTCTGCTCAGCCGCCCGGCAAGACGTGGTGGCTTGATCTTGCCGGGCGGCGGAGGGGAAAGAGTGCATCTGTTTTGGACGCTGGCCCGATGATCGGTGGGCACTGATCGCGGGCCTGTCCCCTCCCGAGCACAGTCGTGGTGCTCCCGTGCCAATCGGGCCTCTAGATGCCCCAAACGGGCATCTGGCGCCCGTTTCATGATGGCAGCAAGCAGGTGTATTTGCTGCCGTGGTGAAATGGGCGTGAAGGCCCGGCCGCTCGGCCCATCGGCCTCGGAGAATCGCCGCTCGCCGTTCGTGGCGTGGGTCGGGCGAGGGGGGGGGAGAATAGCGGGAGGGCGTGAAAAATTTCGGGAGGCCCTCCCGCTATTCTCCCACCCAGCATGGGGGGCGGAGAATCGCGTCCTTAGTCTCTGTGCAAACCCCTTGTCATGGTATGCAAACATGGAACCAATGAACACACAGAATAGGACACAACCAATGGGCAGTCAGGACACACAGAGGTGGCATCACCACAAGGGGTCATGACATAAACACTATAAAAGGGATGAGGCACTCACACCCTGCCTCTTTCCACAGACAGACATCTAGAGAGTCAGACAGGGTTGATCAGCAGCATCACACCCCAGCACATGGCTGAGAGCAAGCTGGTACAGTTAGACTGAGTTACTACAGTTAGATTAGCAGAGAGTCAAACTCATTTGGGAACTGGGTTATAGTTCAATAAACACGTTGAATTAATTTGGAGTCTGGAGCATCCTTTAGTTAAGACTGCATCAAGTAGCAGCCTGTGTTATCCGAAGCAGCATAACACAACACCCCTCACACGCTCCAATTTACAGTCTCTGTGCAAACCTCTCACACACATCCCAATTTAAAAATCTCTGTGCAGACACCTCACACACACCCCAATTTAAAGTACCTGTGAAAACCCCTCACACCCCCACCAAAATTTACAGTCTCTGTGCAAACCCCTCACACCCCAATTTACTGGCTCTGTGCAAACCCCTCACACCCCAATTTACTGTCTCTGTGCAAACCCCTCACACCCCCCAATTTACTGTCTCTGTGCAAACCCCTCACACCCCCCAATTTACAGTCTCTGGGCAAACAACTCACACCCTCCAATTTACTGTCTTTGTGCAAACCCCTCACACCCCCCAATTTACTGTCTCTGTGCAAACCCCTCACACCCCCCAATTTACTGTCTCTGTGCAAACCCCTCACACCCCCCAATTTACTGTCTCTGTGCAAACCCCTCACACCCCCCAATTTACTGTCTCTGTGCAAACCCCTCACACCCCCCAATTTACAGTCTCTGTGCAAACAACTCACACCCCCCAATTTACTGTCTCTGTGCAAACCCCTCACACCCCCCAATTTACTGTCTCTGTGCAAACCTCTCACACCCCCCAATTTACTGTCTTTGTGCAAACCCCTCACACCCCCCAATTTACTGTCTCTGTGCAAAGCCCTCACACCCCCCAATTTACTGTCTTTGTGCAAACCTCTCACACACTCCAATTTACTGTCTTTGTGCAAACCCCTCACACCCCCCAATTTACTGTCTCATTTAGTCTCAGTGCAAACCCATCAGACAACCCCAATATACAGGGCGCAATTCTCCGCCCCCCACGCCGGGTGGGAGAATTGTGGGGGGGGGGGGCTGGGTGAGTCCCGCCACGCCGCCCCGTCACGCGCAGGTGATTCTCCCCCCCCCCCAGAACAGAACAGTCTACGACACGCCGCTCGGAGAATCGCCGCTCGCCGTTTGTAATGGGCGAGCGGCGATTCTCCGGCCCGAATGGGCCGAGCGGCCTGCCCAATCCGACGGGTGCACGCCGTCGCCAACCCACACCTGGTCGCTGCCGGCG
This sequence comes from Scyliorhinus canicula, assembly GCF_902713615.1. NCBI lineage: Eukaryota > Metazoa > Chordata > Chondrichthyes > Carcharhiniformes > Scyliorhinidae > Scyliorhinus > Scyliorhinus canicula. The sequence continues at coordinate 68,076,098 of NC_052163.1, read as the reverse complement.
TGAACAGTGCGCGAACACTGTGTGGGCGGCCTGTGGAGGGGGGGAGGGAGGATCGAGCACCGGGGGGGCGCTCAGTAGGGGTCTGGCCCATGATCGGTGCCCACCAATCGGCGGGCTGGATTCTCTAAAGGACGCACTCTTTTCCTCCGCCGCCCCGCAAGATCAATCCTCCATGTCTTGAGGGGCGCCTGCGGGGACGACGGCAACCGTGCAGGCGCGGGTTGACGCCAGCCAACCTGCGCATGCGCGGGTGATGTTATTTACGCGGCGCCGCTTTTATGCGGCGCCAAGGCCTGGAGCGCGTAAATTACGCGGCGCCGCTCTTAGCCCCCCCCGGGGATGGGAGAATAGGGGGCGAGGAGCGGCCTCCGACGCCGGAGTGAAACACTCCGGTTTTCACTCCGGCGTCGGCACTTAGTCTCCCGTTGGGAGAATCCCCCCCACAGTGTCTGGAAATCCCCTCACACCCCTTCATTTAGTCTCTGTGCAAACCCCTCTCACCCCCCAATTTAAAGTATCTGTGAAAACCCCTCACTCCCCCACCACAATTTACAATCTCTATGTAAACCCCTCACCCCCAAAAAAGTTACACTCTGTGCAAACCTCCCACCCTACCCTCCCCACCCCACGCCCACTTTACAGTCTGTGCAAACCCCTCACACACACACACCAATTTACAGTGTCTGGCAACCCCCCCCCCCCCCCCACATTCAGTCTCTGTGCAAACCCCTCACACCTCCCAATTTAATGGATCTGTGAAAACCCCTCACTCCCCCACCACAATTTACAATCTCTATGTAAACCCCTCACCCCCAAAAAAGTTACACTCTGTGCAAACCTCCCATTCCACCCTCCCTCCCCCCCCCCCCCATGCCCACTTTACAGTCTGTGCAAACCCCTCACACACACACACACCAATTTACAGTCTCCGTGTAAACCCCTCACACCCCTCAATTTACAATCTCTGTGCGAACCCATCACACAAATTACAGTCTGTGCAAACCCCTCCTCCCCCTCCCCCCCAACACAATTTACAATCTATACATACATCCTGCTGCTGCAGGGTGACCTGTGCCAGTCCCCACTGGTACTCAATGCTGGTGAGATGTTGGAGCAGAGAGGTGGCGGTGACTTCCACATGTCGGTAGAGTTTGCTGTAGGCCAACCACTTCCTGTAATAGACAATCCAAAACACCAGGATCAGCATGAAACAGGCAATGGGAGCTAATAGCAACGACAAATTAGAGTAGAGAGCCTTGGCAGAGAAATGCTGTCATATGAACATAGTGACCAGTTAGCCTTTCTGGATGCTGAGCTGCAGATGGTGGAGGACAGGAAGAAGGACCTGATGGTTAACGTCAAGGACCTGAAGAATAGGTCGAGGTGGCAGAACCTCAGGATAGTGTCGTTGCCTGAGAGGGTGGAGGGTCTGAGGCCGACTGTGTATCTTGTGGCGATGTTTTCAAAGTTGTTGGGGGAGGATGATCATATCCCCCTCCCCCCACATTGAGCTGGATGAATTAAAACAGTCGCTCCGGATGAAACCACGAGCGAATGAGCCACGACAAACTGTGATAGTGTGCTTTCATAGCTATACGTCGAAGGAGAGCCAAAGCCAAATTAAATAGTGAGGTGTTGTGAGAAGGCAACAGGATCCAAATATACCAAGATGTTGTGGTGGACTTGGCATACAATACGTACCAGGTTGTGCAGTTTAATCGGTTGCCTTTGGTTGTGAGCTTCATAGCTAACAGCAGCGCCAACACAGGTACTTCATTATGGGCGGCACTGTAGCACAGCGGCTAGCACTGTTGCTTCATAGCTCCAGGGACCCGGGTTTGATTCCCGGCTTGGGTCACTGTCCGTCCAGAGTCTGCACGTTCTCCCCGTGTCTACATGGGTTTCCTTCGGGTGCTCCGGTTTCCTCCCACAAGTCCCGAAAGGTGTGCTTGTTAGGCGAATTGGACATTCTGAATTCTCCCTTAGCGTACACAAATGTGGCGACTAGGGACTTATCACAGTAACTTCATTGCAGTGTTAATGTAAGCCTACTTGTGACAATAAAGATTATTATTATTATTGGGCCATGTGACCTTCAACAGGGGAAGCCAGTGCTTTATAACAACAGTATGCATTTTGGTGTGGTGTACCCAGCGAGGCTGAGAGTTACACACAAATCCAGGGACCTTTCTTCGAGACGGCGGAGGAGGAGGAGGCTTTCGTTAAAGCTCAAGGACTTGGATTGAACAGAGTGGGTTTGAGTGGGACTTTGCTGATGGTTGGAAAGGTTTGTTTGGAGACGCTATTATAATGTTGTGTGTTTTATTTGTCTTCCTTTTTTGTATATAGATGTTGCTAATTTCTATTTGTGTTTTTGTATTGAGGGAGTATATGGCTTTTGGGAAATGGAGGTTATTTCAGGGTTGAAGGAGGGGCAGGGGAGTTTCGGTTCTTGGGTTTGGTGTCGGGAATTTTCCTTTTTTCTCTGGTGCATAAAGCTCTGGCGGGGGGGCTACATCACTAGCAGGCTGAGGTTAGCTAGTGAACGGGAGTGAGATGGGAGAGCATCTGTGGCTTGCTGAAAATGTTTAGTCAGCTAGCGATGAGCCTAGAAGGTGTTACGGTGAGGGGATGGAGGGGAGCCGGATTTATTAAAGAGGAAGTAGTTGGGGGGGATTTCTGGGAGGGGCAGATTGTTACAGTTACTGGGGGGGTTTTGTTTGTCTCATCCATTGGGTAGGGTTGGATCCTGGGTGGGCTCTGTATTAGGAGTGTGGTAGATGGAGGGGATAATCCCTCACGGTGGAAATGGCTGACTGGAAATGGGGTGAGAGACTCCGCTTAGATTGGTCACGTGGAATATGCAGGGATTTTGGGAGCCCAGTGAAGCGTGCAAGAGTTTTCTCTCATTTGAAGAGTTTGAGGGCTACGTGGTGTTTTTGCAAGAGACCCACTTGCAAGTGAGAGACCAGATTAGGCTTCGGAAGGGTTGGATGAGTCAGGTGTTTCACACGGATTTTGATAGCAGGGCTTGTGGGGTGGCAATATTAATTAATAAAAGAGTTCAGGTTCAGATGGGGAAGTAGCGGACCAGAGTGGCAGGTATATCATAGTTACGGGAGTGTTAGAAGCTAAGTCGCCAAATCTGTACACTCCAAATCAGGACCATGTAGGGCTTATGATTAAGATATTCACTGCCATACCAGACAAATTGGGGGGTCATTTGAATTGTGTTTTGAACCCCAAGTTGGATCGGTCTAAGATGAAGTTGTTGGCCCGTTCAGGGTTACAAAGGTACTTCTGATGTTTTTTGAAGAAGATGGATCCATGGCGTTTTTGCACCCTGGGGTAGGGAATTTTCCTTTTTTCTTCTGGTGCATAAAATCTCATCGCGGATTGACTTTTTTATGATGGGAAGGTCGCTGCTGCCAGGAGTGAGCAGCGTGGAATGATAGTTTTTTCGGACCATACTCCACATCTTGTGGATGTGGTCTTGGAAATGGAGCCGGTTCAGCAGCCGACGTGGAGCTTTGATGTGAGGCTGTTGGCAGATTTGGGGGTTTGCATAAGGATAGCCACGTGATCGATTGGTATGGGGAGGTTTCACCCTCGGTTCTGTGGGAGGCCCAAAAGGCGGTGGTGAGAGGGGAGGTAATGTCACATAAGGTGCAGGTGGACAGGGAGGCAAGGGAGTAAAACCGAAGGATGGTGGATGAGATCTTGGAGGTAGATGGTAGGTATTCGAGTGACCCCACCACAGAGCTCGTGGCTAGCAGGAAGAAGCTGGAGGTGCAGTTTGATCCACTGATAAGGCAGTGCAACAGTTGTGGCGCTCAAGGTGGGTAATATATAAATATGGGGAGAAAGCCAGTCGTCTTTTGGCTGGTCAGTTGAAGCGGCAGGTGGCCTCCCAAGAGATTGTTCAGGTGCAGGATTCGGGTGGTGGAATAATGTCTGCGCTGGATAAAGTTAATGCGGCGTTTGAAGCATTCCATAAGAATCTGTATAGGTCAGAGCTGCCTGAGGAGGAGTCGGATATGGTGGAGTTTTAGAAGGGTTGGAAGGTCCTAAGGTGGAGGAGGAGGAGGATCGGGAAGGGTTGGAGGGGCCTTTTGAGACAGAGGAGGTCCGGACAGCTTTTGGTGAGGTTGGTAAGGCGTAGGAGCCGGGTGGGTTCCCGGTGGAATTTTATAAATGTTTGCTGATCGGCTGGTATCGTTATTGGTGGAGATGTTTCACTGCAGTCTCACAGCGCCGAGGTCCCAGGTTCGATCCTGGCTGTGGGTCACTGTCCATATGGAGTTTGCACATTCTCCCCGAGTTTGCGTGGGATCTGGCCCCACAATACAAAGATGTGCAGGGTAGGTGGATTGGCCACACTAAATTGGCCCTTAATTGGAAAAAATTAATTGTGTACTCTAAAAAAAATGTTTTAATTGTTGGAGATGTTTGAGGATTCAGTACCACAGGGGTCTCTTCTGGAGACAATGATGCAAGCATCCATCTCCTAACTATTAAAAAAGGATAAGGATCTGGTGGAGTGTGGGTCATATCACCCGGCTGGGTTCGATTCCCGGCTGGGTCACTGTCTGTGTGGAGTCTGCACGTCCTCCCCCTGTGTGCGTGGGTTTCCTCCGGGTGCTCCGGTTTCCTCCCACAGTCCAAAGATGTGCGGGTTAGGTGGATTGGCCATGCTAAATTGCCCGTAGTGTCCTAATAAAAAGTAAGGTTAAGGGGGGGATTGTTGGGTTACAGGTATAGGCTGGATACGTGGGTTTGAGTAGGGTGATCATGGCTCGGCACAACATTGAGGGCCGAAGGGCCTGTTCTGTGCTGTACTGTTCTATGTTCTATGTTCTATCACCCAATTTTCTTATTAAATGTGTATGCTGAGATTTTGGCCAAGGATTGAGTTTAAAGAAGTGCATTTCTCAGGTTATTGGGAAGGATCAGACAGGGTTTGTTAAGGGTTGGCGATTGTCGTCTAATGGTGCGACGACTGTTAAATGTAATGTTGTCCCTGTTGGAGGGGATAGAGCAGGAGGCTATTGTTGCATTGGATGCTGAGAAGAATTTTTGATAGTGTGGAATGGGTTATCTGTTTGAGATGCTGGAAAGGTTTGGGATAGGGTCTAAATTTGTGTCGTAGGGTTGGTTGTCATATAAAGCACCGAAGGCTGGTGTCTGCACAAACAATGCGAGTTTGGGCTATTTTCACTTGGACACGGATGTCTTATGTCCCCCTCTTTTTGTTTGCATTGGCGATAGAACTTTTGGCCATCTCCCTATGATTTTCAGATAGGTGAAGGGGGCTAATGAGGGAGGGACGGAACACAGGGTGTAGTTGTTCACGGATAATCATCTTCTGAATGTGACTGACCTGATCACACAATGAATGATATAATGGAGCTGTTGAAGAGTTTTGGAGCTTTTCCAGGATTTAAGTTGAATTTGGAGAAGAGTGTTTCTCTGTCACGCCGCCGGGTTGGGGAGTCAATCTGGGGGTGTGGCCATTCCCTTTAGCGGGTTCTCATTTTAGGTCTCTGGAGTTCAGGTAGCTCGGGATTGGGTCCGGCTCTGGCAGTTGAACTTTACGAGCTTTGGTGAGTAGGGTCAAGGCTGACTTACAGAGATGGGATAGTCTCCCTCCGTGTTTGGCGAGCAGAATTCAGTCGGTCAGTATGAATAATTTACCCCCTGCTACAGAGGCAGAGGCAGCAGGGAGGGTTTGGCATTGCCGAACTTGCTTCATTATTATTGGGCAGCGAATGTGGACAAGGTGCGGCGGTGTTGGGAAGGAGAAGGGGTAGAATGGTTGAGGATGGAAGAGGAGTCTAGTTGGAGGGCTGTGGTAATGGCAGCATTGCCAATGGCTCCAAGTAGATATTCAAGAAGCCCGGTGGTGCAGTCCACGGTGAAGATATGGAATCAGTTGAGGAGGCATTTTAGGGTGGAAGGGATTTCAGTGCCAACGCTGTTGTGCGAGAGTCAAGAGTTTGAGCCGGTGGGGATGGATAGTGTATACAGGAGGTGGAGGGAAGTGGGGGATCTGTATTTTGAGGAAGAGTTCACCAGTCTGGAGAAACTAAGGGAGAAGGTAGAGCTGCCGAGGGGGAGTGAGTTCAAGTTTCGGCAGGTTAGGGACTTTGCGCAAAAGGACTGGAGGGGATTTCCTCGGTTGCCGGGATACACCCTGCTGGAGCGACTGCTGCTTCCGGATGTGGAAGGGGAGGGAAGAATTGGGGATATATACAAGTGGCTGGGGGAGCAGGGATAGTGAAGATCAAAGAGAAATGGAAAGCTGAGTTGGGAGGGGAGATCAATTGGGGAGTATGGAGTGAGGCACTGCGTAGGATAAACGGGACCACCTCGTGTGCAAGGATGAGCCTGATACAGTTTAAGGCAGTGCACAGCGTGCATATGAGTCGGGTGAGAATGAGTGGGTTCTTTCAGGGGGTAGCAGATGAGTGTGAGAGTTGTGGGCAGGGGCCAGCGAATCACGCGCACATGTTTTGGGGTTGCGAAACGTTGGGAAGATTCTGGGCGGGAGTGTTCACAGTCTTAGCCAGGATAGTGGAGGAGGAGGTGAACTCGGACCCTTTGGTGGCAATATTTGGGGTCTCTTTGGGGTCTCAGAGAAGCCGGAGCTTATGGAGAGGAGGAAGGCTGATGTTTTGGCCTTCGCCTTTCTGATTGCATAGCGATTAATTTTACTGGAGTGGCGGTCGGCACCGCCACCGGGAGTAGCGGCTTGCTTGGGTGACCTGTATACCTTCCTGCGATTAGAGAAGATAAAGTATGAGTTAAGGGGCTCTTCAGTGGGGTTTGAGGAAAGGTGGGGATGTTTGTGACCGTGTTTGAGGGACTATTCGTTGCCGGGGAGGGAGGGTGAAAAAGAGGACAAATCTATACAGACTGTATAGTTGATTGCAGAGAAGCATCTTTCCCGGGGTGTTTGTTCGCTGTAACCTGTTTTGATACAGGTTTGTAATAAATAACATTTTTTAAAAATGAATAATTTACCACGGGAGTGTCCGGTGGCGGCCATTTCGTGAGTGGTTGCACTCTGGGCAGCTCCAGCACAAAGATGTTGGTTTTCATATAGAATCATAGAATTTACGGTTTAGAAGAAGGCAGCACAGTAGCATAGTGGTTAGCACAAATGCTTCACAGCTCCAGGGTCCCAGGTTCGAATCCCGGCTTGGGTCACTGTCTGTGTGGAGTCTGCACGTTCTCCCCGTGTGTGCGTGGGTTTCCTCCGGGTGCTCCGGTTTCCTCCCACAGTCCAAAGATGTGCAGGTTAGGTGAATTGGCCAGGCTAAATTGCCCTCAGAGTCCAAATTGCCCTTAGTGTTAGGTGAGGTTACTGGGTTATGGGGATAGGGTGGAGGTATGGGCTTGGGTAGGGTGCTCTTTCCAAGAGCCGGTGCAGACTCGATGGGCCGAATGGCCTCCTTCGGCACTGTAAATTCTATGAAATCTATGAAAATTCGGCCCATCGAGTCTACACCGGCCCCTGAAAGAGCACCACATCTCCACCCTATTCCCATAACCCAGCAACCACACCTACCTTTTGGACACTTTGGGGCAATTTAGCGTGACCAATCCACTTAACCTGCACATCTTTGTTAGGGGCGTAAACCAGAGCACCCGGAGGAAACCCATGCAGACACGGGGAGAACGTGCAGACTCCGCACAATGTTGGCCGTGTTTTGGGTAGATTCAGCAGAAAGGTGGAGCGGAGTTTACTGGCTATCAGACCCAGCAGTGCGGGATCTGGCTGAGGGGTTGGAGGAGACTCGTGGCACAAAACCAATTGTGAAAATGGCAGACGAGGAAGGGTCGGCGAGGTGGGAAAGCCTCAGATGGAGCAATGAGCTTTATCAAGGAGGAATATCGGCAGCAAAGGAAGGAGATGCAGAGTGACTGGTCAAAGGCGTTTGAGTGGGCTGGTCGAAGGCGACTGAATGGTTGGGGCCATTGGCGCAGTGTGCACAAGAATTCAAAAAAGGAAATACATACATTCATTATTGCGAATACATACATATATTGATAAAAGAACACTGTCAAAAAAGTGTTACGTTTGCACCATTTTTGTCAGAAAAAAGCATTTAGCTGAGGTCTGAGACTGTCGAATGTAGGGGGGAGGGTGGGGAAGTGTGTAAGGGAGCCTTCAGGCAGGAGCCGCCATGCTAGCAAGCAATGCTTGTGAACGGGAGTGTGGTGGGGGAGGAGGCCGCGATGGTTGGCCGGTTGTGGGGCTGGGGGAGGGTGGAACAGAATGCGATGTGGCAGGTATGGAGGATGTGTGTGGTCATGGGCAGGGTAGGGGGCCATATTGGATGGGTCCAGTTCAGAGTTTGTTTGGGCGAGGCAGGGCCGATGAAGGGTGATGGCGGGAGGTAGAGGGATGTGGAGGCGTAAGCCTCCGGTAGGAATGGTGACATGCAAAGTCCGCAGGTTAAACGGACCAGTCAAGAGGTCCCAGGTTTTTGCACAGTTGACAAGTTTGAGCGTAGAGGTGATTTTCTTGCAGGGCATGATCTCCGGCAGATTAGGCTGAGGAAGGGATGGATGGGACAAATATTTCACTCGGGATTTGGATCTGAATCGAATTCTTGAGCAGGAAAATGTGGGTTTGTGGGGGCCTGAGAGGTGCGAGATCCAGGGGGAGGTATGTGTTCGTGAGTGGGGTGCTGGAGGGGATGCCAGTGGTCAACGTTTATGCGTCTGATTTGGACGATGCTGAGTTTGTGAAGAGGTTACTCGGGGAGATATTAGACTTAGGTTCTCACCAGCTGATTATGGGAGGGGATTTTAATTGTGTTAAGGAGCCGAAGTTGGACAGATCAAACCCAAATCGATGGGAGGGGTAGAATGGCGAAAGCTGGGGTAGGTTTATGGAAAGGATGGGAATGGTGGACCCATGAAGTCCGTGAACCGGGAGGAAGGGAATATTCCTTCTTCTTGCATGTGTACACGGTCTACTTGAGGGTTTATTTTTTCCTGGTAAATTGGGCGATGATGGTGGGGATTATAGGGACGGAATATGCACGAACTGTGATCTCGGACCATTCATCGCACTGGTTGGATGTGGGGCTTAGTTCGGGACAGGTGCAAACACCGGGGTAGAGGTTGGATTCGGGACTTCTGGCAGACAAGGCGTTTTGTGAAAAGGTGAGAGTGGGGATTAGAAATTATGTGGAATTTAATCAGAATGGGGGTTGGTGGCGGCCACATCTTGGCAGGCTTTGAAGGCAGTGGTCCGAGGTGAGATTATTTTGCTTAAGGCTTAAAGAGGAGGAGGGAGGAGCACCGGCGGCTATTAGACGAGATAGTTGAGGTGGAAAGAAGATACTCGGCGGCTCCCATGGAGGTGATTTTGGCAGAAAGAAAAAAGTTGCAGGCGCAGTTTGATTTGTTAATGATGGGCAAGGCGGTGGGGCAGCTGGTAAGCGGGTTCCTGTTTGAGTATGGGGAGGAGGTGAGTCATATGTTGGCCCACCAGTTGCAATGACAGGCAGCATCCAGGGATATTTTGCAGGCAAGGGCGGAGAAGGATGAGCTGGTGTTGGAGCCGGGAAAGATAAATGTGGTGTTCAAGACGTCCTATGAGAAGTTGAATACGGCTGAGCCGGTTGTAGAGGTGGGGATCTGCAGTGGGTTTCTGGACAGGTTGGAGTTTCCAGAGCTGGAGGAGGGGAAGAGACAGGCACTGGAGGAGCTGTTGGCGCGAAAGGAGGTGATGGATTGTATCAGGAGGATGCAGTCAGGGCAGGCCCCAGGGTCGGGAAGGGTTTTACAGGCAGTTTACGACAGAGTTGGCTCCCACACTTGTTGGGGATGGCGTGATGAAGGTGAGTTGCCAGCAATATTATCACAAGCATCAATTTAATTGATCCCAAAGGGGCAGTGGGTCCTACAGGCCCATTTCTTTGTTGAGCAGAGATGTGAATGTGCTGGTGAAGGTGTTGGCGGGTGGGTTGGAGTGGTGTGTACCAGAGGTAGTCTCTGAGGACCATTGGGGTTTTGTGAAGGGTAGGCAGTTCTCCAGTAAGTTTAGAAGGCTGCTGAATCTTGGTATGACTCTGTTGGGGGGCAGGTACCTGAGGTTATTGTATCCATGGAGAAGGCTTTTGATCGGGCAAAGTGGAGGCTTCTGTTTGAAATTCTGGGTAGGCTTGGGTTTGGGCTGAAGTTTGTGGCATGAGTTCGACTTTTGTAAGTGGCTAGTGTGCAGGAACGAGGCGAGTTCAGGGCACTTTGGACTAAACAGGGGAACAAGACAGGAATAGTGCCAGAAGACTGGAGGATAACAAATGTTGTCCCCTTGTTAAAGAAGGGGAGTAGAGACAACACCGGTAATTATAGACCAGAGAGCCTTATTTCTGTTGTGGGCAAAGTCTTGGAAACGTTTATAAGAGATAGGATTTATAATCATCTAGAAAGGAATAATTTGATTAGGGATAGTCATGGTTTTGTGAAAGGTAGGTCATGCCTCACAAACCTTATTGAGTTCTTTGAGAAGGTGGCCAAACAGGTGGACGAGGGTAAAGCAGTTGATGTGGTGTATATGGATTTCAGTAAAGCGTTTGATAAGGTTCCCCACGGTAGGTTATTGCAGAAAATACAGAGGCATGGGATTCAGGATGATTTAGCAGTTTGGATCAGAAATTGGCTAGCTGTAAGAAGACAGAGGGTGGTGGTTGATGGGAACTGTGCAGCCTGGAGTTCAGTTACTAGTGGTGTACCACAAGGATCTGTTTTGGGGCCACTGCTGTTTGTCATTTTTATAAATGACCTGGACGAGGGCATAGAAGGATGGGTGAGTAAATTTGCAGATGACACTAAAGTCGGTGGAGTTGTAGACAGTGCGGAAGGATGTTGCAGGTTACAGAGGGACATAGATAAGCTGCAGAGCTGGGCTGAGAGGTGGCAAATGGAGTTTAATGCAGAAAAGTGTGAGGTGATTCATTTTGGAAGGAGTAACAGGAATACAGAGTACTGGGTTAATGGTAAGATTCTTGGTAGTGTGGATGAGCAGAGAGATCTCGGTGTCCATGTACATAGAACCCTGAAAGTTACCACCCAGGTTGAGAGGGTTGTTAAGAAGGCGTACAGTGTGTTAGTTTTTATTGGTAGAGGGATTGAGTTTTGGAGCCATGAGGTCACGTTGCAGCTGTACAAAACTCTGGTGCGGCCGTATTTGGAGTATTGTGTGCAGTTCTGGTCGCCACATTATAGGAAGGATGTGGAAGCATTGGAAAGGGTGCAGAGGAGATTTACCAGGATGTTGCCTGGTCTGGAGGGAAGATCTTTTGAGGAAAGGCTGTTTTCATGAGAGTGAAGAAGGTTAAGAGGTGACTTAATTGAGGATACAAGATGATCAGAGGATTAGATAGCGTGGACAGTGAGAGTATTTTTCCTCGGATGGTGATGGCTAACACGAGGGGACATAGCTTTAAATTGAGGGGAGATAGATATAGGACAGATGTCCTATATCCTTTACACAGAGAGTAGTAAGGGTGTGGAATTCCCTGCCTGCAACTGTAGTGGACTCACCAACATTAAGGGCATTTAAATGGTCATTGGATAAACATATGGATGATAAGGGAATAGTGTATTCGGAATAAAGTAAATGAGTTGGTGGCACAAATCATCGTAAATGACTATGATTTAGTGGCCATTACTGAAACATGGTTAAAGGATGGTCACGACTGGGAGTTAAATATCCGAGGGTATCAAACTATTCGGAAGGACAGAGTGGATGGTAAGGGAGGTGGTGTTGCTCTGTTATTTAAGGATGACATCCGGGCAATAGTAAGGGATGACATCGGTGCTATGGAGGATAAGGTTGAATCCATTTGGGTGGAAATCAGGAATAGTAAGGCGAAAAAGTCACTGATAGGAGTAGTCTATCGGCCACCAAATAGTAACGAGATGGTGGGGCAGGCAATAAACAAAGAAATAACTGATGCATTTAGAAATGGTACAGCAGTTATCATGGGGGATTTTAATCTACATGTCGATTGGTTTAACCAGGTCAGTCAAGGCAACCGTGAGGAGGAGTTTATAGAATGTATCCGCGATAGTTTCCTAGAACAGTAAGTAATGGAACCTACGAGGGAACAAGCGGTCCTAGATCTTGTCCTGTGTAATGAGACAGGATTGATTCATGATCTCATAGTTAGGGATCCTCTCGGAAGGAGCGATCACAATATGGTGGAATTTAAAATACAGATGGAGGGTGAGAAAGTAAAATCAAATACTAGTGTTTTGTGTTTAAACAAAGGAGATTACAAGGGGATGAGAGAAGAACTAGCTAAGGTAGACTGGGAGCTAAGACTTTATGGTGGAACAGTTGAGGAACAGTGGAGAACCTTCCAAGCGATTTTTCACAGTGCTCAGCAAAGGTTTATACCAACAAAAAGGAAGGACGGAAGAAAGAGGGAAACTCGACCGTGGATATCTAAGGAAATAAGGGAGAGTATCAAATTGAAGGAAAAAGCATATAAAGTGGCAAAGATTGCTGGGAGATTAGAGGACTGGGAAATCTTTAGGGGGCAACAGAAAGCTACTAAAAAAGCTATAAAGAAGAGTAAGATAGAGTATGAGAGTAAACTTGCTCAGAATATAAAAACAGACAGTAAAAGTTTTTACAAATATATAAGACAAAAAAGAGTGGCTAAGGTAAATATTGGTCCTTTAGAGGATGAGAAGGGAGTTTTAATAATGGGAAATGAGGAAATGGCTGAGGAACTGAACAGGTTTTTTGGGTCGGTCTTCACAGTGGAAGACACAAATAACATGCCAGCGACTGATAGAAATGAGGCTATGACAGGTGAGGACCTTGAGAGGATTGTTATCACTAAGGAGGGAGTGATGGGCAAGCTAATGGGGCTAAAGGTAGACAAGTCTCCTGGCCCTGATGGAATGCATCCCAGAGTGCTAAAAGAGATGGCTAGGGAAATTGCAGATGCACTAGTGATAATTTACCGAAATTCACTAGACTCTGGGGTGGTCCCGGTGGATTGGAAATTAGCAAACGTGACGCCACTGTTTAAAAAAGGACGTAGGCAGAAAGCAGGAAATTATAGGCCAGTGAGCTTAACTTCGGTAATAGGGAAGATGCTGGAATCTATCATCAAGGAAGAAATAGCGAGGCATCTGGATAGAAATTGCCCCATTGGGCAGATGCAGCATGGGTTCGTAAAAGGCAGGTCATGCCTAACTAATTTAGTGGAATTTTTTGAGGACATTACCAGTGCAGTAGATAACAGGGAGCCGATGGATGTGGTATATCTGGATTTCCAGAAAGCCTTTGACAAGGTGCCACACAAAAGGTTGTTGCATAAGATAAAGATGCATGGCATTAAGGGTAAAGTAGTAGCATGGATAGAGGATTGGTTAATTAATAGAAAGCAAAGAGTTGGGATAAATGGGTGTTTCTCTGGTTGGCAATCAGTAGCTAGTGGTGTCCCTCAGGGATCCGTGTTGGGCCCACAATTGTTCACAATTTACATTGATGATTTGGAGTTGGGGACCAAGGGCAATGTGTCCAAGTTTGCAGATGACACTAAGATGAGTGGTAAAGCGAAAAGTGCAGAGGATACTGGAAGTCTGCAGAGGGATTTGGATAGGTTAAGTGAATGGGCTCGGGTCTGGCAGATGGAATACAATGTTGACAAATGTGAGGTTATCCATTTTGGTAGGAATAACAGCAAACGGGATTATTATTTAAACGATAAAATATTAAAGCATGCCGCTGTTCAGAGAGACTTGGGTGTGCTAGTGCATGAGTCACAGAAGGTTGGTTTACAAGTGCAACAGGTGATTAAGAAGGCAAATGGAATTTTGTCCTTCATTGCTAGAGGGATGGAGTTTAAGACTAGGGAGGTTATGTTGCAATTGTATAAGGTGTTAGTGCGGCCACACCTGGAGTATTGTGTTCAGTTTTGGTCTCCTTACTTGAGAAAGGACGTACTGGCGCTGCAGGGTGTGCAGAGGAGATTCACTAGGTTAATCCCAGAGCTGAAGGGGTTGGATTATGAGGAGAGGTTGAGTAGACTGGGACTGTACTCGTTGGAATTTAGAAGGATGAGGGGGGATCTTATAGAAACATTTAAAATTATGAAGGGAATAGATAGGATAGATGCGGGCAGGTTGTTTCCACTGGCGGGTGACAGCAGAACTAGGGGGCATAGCCTCAAAATAAGGGGAAGTAGATTTAGAACTGAGTTTAGGAGGAACTTCTTCACCCAAAGGGTTGTGAATCTATGGAATTCCTTGCCCAGTGAAGCAGTTGAGGCTCCTTCATTACATGTTTTTAAGGTAAAGATAGATAGTTTTTTGAAGAATAAAGGGATTAAGGGTTATGGTGTTCGGGCCGGAAAGTGGAGCTGAGTCCACAAAAGATCAGCCATGATCTAATTGAATGGCGGAGCAGGCTCGAGGGGCCAGATGGCCTACTCCTGCTCCTAGTTCTTATGTAGTGTAGATGGGCTTCAGAGGGGTTTCACAGGTCGGCGCAACATCGAGGGCTGAAGGACCTGAACTGCGCTGTAATGTTCTATATTCTATGTTGCATGTTGTTATTTGCATTGGCAATTGAGCCCTTGGTGATGGCCACGATGCAAGGTGGAAGTTGACAGGGTTAGTGGAAGAGGTTAAGGGGGATCAAAGAGGTGGGATACTTGACATTGGCAGGGAGGGTGCCAGGGCCGGCCCAAGGTACCGGCAACTCGGGCCGTCGCCCGGGGCGCCATGTGTTAGGGGGCGCCAGAGACTCGGGTCCCGCGCATGCGCAGTTGGGCCGGTGCCAACCAGCGCATGCGCGGTGGCTGCCCTCCCCAGGACGGCCCCCTCCGCCCCCCCTCCACCCCCCCCCTCCGTCCCCGCCCCTCCGTCCGCCCCCGCCCCCCCCTCCCCCGGCTCCACCCCCCCTCCCCTCCTCCGGCCCCGGCCCCCCCCCCTCCGGCCGCCCCTCCGTCCGCCCCCCCCGCCCCGGCCCCGCCCCGGCCCCGCCGCCTCGGCCCCCCCGGCTCCCCCGCCTCGGCCCCGCCCCCCGCCTCGGCCCCCCCCACCTCGGCCCCGCCCCCCGCCTCAGCCCCCCCGCCTAGGCCCTGCCCCCCCCTCGGCCCCGCCCCCCCTCACCCCCCCCCCCTCCCCCCCCCCCTTGCCCCCCCCCTCGGCCCCGCCCCCCCGGCCCCCGAAGGGCGCTGAAGTTCAGCTTGCCCGGGGCGCCAGCAACCCTAGGGCCGGCGCTGGAGGGTGCAGGTGGTAAAGATGAATGTGCTGCCAAGATTCCTGTTTGTCTTTCAAACCCTCCCGATCTTTCTGCCTAAGGCCTTTTTCAGGAGGAGTGGAAGCACTGATTTCTGAGTTCATTCGGGTGGGGAAAGTACCAAGGGTGAAGAGGGCTCTGCCACAAAGACAGAGACAGAAAGGGGGGTTTGCCGCTCCTGAACCTCATGTTTTATTATGGAACCAGTTGAGGAGGCATTTTAAATTGGATAAAATGTCGGTGTTGACGCCACTGTGTGGAGACCAGCGGCTGGATTCTCCACCGTCGGGATGCTCCATTTTGCTCTACTCAAGCGGACTCTACGCTATATCAACGGCCTCAGGACCTTACATGAGGCCCACCCCCGATGCTCCACCTCCAACCGGCCGATTTGCCGACGGTGTGGTCACGTGTGTTATTTTTAGACAGGAACTCGGTGTGGCGGCTGCGGACAAAGTTCAGCACTGACACAGTCGGGGGAGAGCCAATCCGCAGGCAGGAGTCTTTGGCAGGGTCTGGGGCCACTGTTTGGGGGATGATCCGCAAATCCGCCAAAGGGAAGGCACTATTTTGCAGGCCGGGTCCACGTGCGGCCAGCCACTGCAAGCCGCCACCGTGCGCATGCGCGGCCATGGACCTGGCAATTCTGCAGCTGTATCGGCAGCTAGAGCCGGGTGCTCTCCGCTGCCTACCTGCTAGCCCCCACCAAACAGAGGACCGGTGGCCTTTTTGCACCAATTTATTGGTTGTAAAACGCCACCATTCCTACGTCAGCGTCAGGACATCGCCTGCAAATCGGAGAATCCAGCCCCAGAAACCTGGTGCGGCAGGACAGAGAATCCAGCCCCATAGGTTTCAGACGGGAGGAGGTGGATGGGATTTATGGGAAGTGGAGGGAGGTGGGGCTGGAGCGCATTAGGGATTTTCACAGTAACTTCATTGCAGTGTTAATGTAAGCCTACTTGCGACAATAATAAAGATTATTATTATATGTTCTCAAAGGAGAAATTGGCAGGACTTGACGAGCTGCAGGAGAGATTTGAGTTACTGAGGGGGAAGTGAGGTTAGGAGTTGTTGATGTTCCCCCAGCTACCGGAGTACATGTTATTGGAGGAACAGCTGCTCCCTGATGACTTGGGGGAGGGTAGGGTTGGGACATAGACGGGTGGTTGGGACAGCAAGACTAGGCGCAGGTGGTGAGGATAAAGTATAAGGGGGAGGAGGAGTTGGGGAGGGAGACAGGATTGGGACTGTGGTGTGAGGTGATGCGGCGAGTGAACTCAACTTCCTCCTGTGCAAGAATGTGCTTGATTCAGTTCAAAGTGCTGGAGGGGAAGGGGCTGATGTCACCTCTCTGATCTGCCAGCTAAGAATCCTTTTGAACTGGAGATCAGATACGCCACCAGGTATGGCAGCTTGGCTGAGGGACGTCAATGACTTCTCCGAATGGAGAAGATAAAGTTCGCTCTTAAGGGGGTCAGAGGAGGGCTTTGTGGTGTGGTGGAGCCCGTTCATGGCATTATATCAGTGGCATGGTAGCAGTGGTTAACTGTTGCTTTACAGTGTCAGGGTCCCACTTTCAATTCCCGTTTGATTCACTACCTGTGTGGAGTCAGCACGCTCTCCCTGTATCTGCGCGGGTGCTCCGGTTTCCTCCCACAAGTCCCGAAAAACGTGCTTGTCAGGTGAATTGGACATTCTGAATTCTCCCTCAGTGTACCCGAACAGGTGCCGGAGTGTGGCAACTAGGGGATTTTCACAGTAACTTCATTATTATTATTTGAGGAACTGTTCGTCGCTGGGGAGGGGAGGCATTAAAAGGGGAAAAATTGTGCTGATTGTTAATTATGTCTCATAGAATCATGGAATTATAGTGCTGAAGGCCATTCGGCCAATCGAGTCTGCACCGGCCCTTGGAAAGTGTACCCTACTCTTCCACCCTATCCCCGCAACCCAGTAACCCTCCCTAACCTTTTTGAACACTAAGGGCAATCTAGCATGACCAAGCCACCTAACCTGCACTTCTTTGGACTGTGGGAGGAAACCGGAGCACCCGGAGGAAACCCATGCAGTCACAGGGAGAACATGCAAACGCACAGACAGTGACTCAAGCTGGGAATCAATGCTGGACTGTTGTTCTTATTGATATTGTGAGTGTTGGAATAAAATATATATTTTTCAAATGAATATTTTACCACGGTTTCTGTTTCTGTTCCAGTTTTTGCCGGTCTTTCTACCAAAGTCCTTCTTGGGGGGTTGAGAGATTGGTTTTGTCATTTATTTGGGTGGGTAAAGTAGCAAGGATTCAAAAGACAGTCCTTCAGAGGGATCCGCAGGTTTGGCGTTGCTAAGCTTGATATATTACTACTGGGCTGCGAATGCTGAGAAAGTGTTGGGCTGGTGTGGGGTTGCTGAGGCTATATGGGTGCGGATGGAATTGGTAGGGGTCCGGGGTTGAGGGGGTTGGTTACAGCCTCACTTACACTTTCTCCGGGGAAGTATTCGGTGAATATGGTGGAGGTCTCCACCCCAAATATCTGGAGACAATTTCAGCAACAGTTTAAATTCGGGGCGGTGTCGAAGCTGGCACCTATCTGTGCTATTCATATGTTGATGCCTGAGAGGTTGGACGCAATGTTCAGGAGATGGGAGGAGAAGGGGATGGAAGGACTGGGGATTTGTTCTGTGGAGGGGTGATTTGCGGGCGTGGAGGAGTTGTCATTGAAATTTGGGCTCT
Organism: Scyliorhinus canicula; assembly: GCF_902713615.1. NCBI lineage: Eukaryota > Metazoa > Chordata > Chondrichthyes > Carcharhiniformes > Scyliorhinidae > Scyliorhinus > Scyliorhinus canicula. The sequence continues at coordinate 68,058,078 of NC_052163.1, read as the reverse complement.
CTTGGTCTGAAGCATTTAGATACTTACAGATTCGCAATTTTGAAAATCAGGTCTTCCAACAGTCCCTGTGGTGCTGTCTTCCTTGTTGCTGGAGAGGCTTCTGTCGCTTGCAGCCTGGGAAGGAGGGGTGTACCTTGGGTATTTATGGAAATGGTATATTATGGCTGAAGGTGCAGCATTGGTGGAGGGGGTTAAGGCCAAGTGGGAGTAGCAGTTTGAACTGGGTCTGGAGGATGGGGTGTGGATTGAGGTCCTGCAGAGAATGAATGCCACCTCTTCATGTGCGAGGTTTGGCTTAATACAACTGAAGGTAGTGCAAAGGACTCATTTGACTAGGTCTAGTATGAATAGGTTGTTTGTGGGAGTGAAAGAAAAGCGCGAGCACTGTTGCAGAAGTCCAGCTAATCATCTGCACATGTTCTGGTTGCGCCCTAAACTCCTTCTTTAGCACCATGTCGTCAATTCTGAAATTAAATTGCAGCCATGTCCCTTGGGGTGTCGGGCTTGCCAGAGCTTCAGACGGGAGCAGAGACTGATATTCTGGCCTTCGCCTCACTGATTGCTCAAAAGCAGGTGCTGATGTGGTAGAGTTCAGCTTCTCCACCCAGTGCCTCAATATGGCTGGGGAATGTGATGGAGTTTTTACACCTTGAGAAAGTCAATTATATCGTGAGGGGGGTAATTAAAGGGTTTTACCGAAGATGGCAGCAGTTTATTTTGTACTTTAAAAAGCTGGTCATCGTTAGTTGCTGGTGAGGGGTGTGGGGGAGGGATTTGGGAGGGTGTTCTGTTGTCGGCCTTTTTTTATGCAGGAAGGAGGGGTTTGGGGAGTTGATGTTTTTTTGTTATGCAAAAAATAGAAAATGTTTGAATAAAAATATATATTTTTAAGGTCCTTTTCTAACCTCACGTGTGCAGAATGACCAATAAGGTATCAAGGATCAACCACCTCAGTGAGGAAAAGGAAGAAAACTTTGTAACTTTCCCAGTTTTGGGCATGTTTCCATTGGAACATATCTAGCTCCCATCGTTCTGTAGGAATCAGGTACTCACGCCAGATCTTGCTGGAAGGGTGAGAGGTCGTTCTGTGTGGCGTGAAGTGACAGTATGGTCGTGGCTGGTATGCTAAGCTCCATTTCAGGCTGCAGAGCCTCAGCCTACAGAGTAACAGAGAACAGTCACATCGAGCTACTTGCTGTGGTGAGATAAATTCTTAGATATTGGATGAACTTTAATTAAACTACTGAATTTCTATACTCTCAACATGAAGGTTTAGAAATTGGACATCCTTTTCAGTTTGGCATCCAATGTTGCCAATGAGCAGCCACTGATAAGGCCTCAGACTGGTGAGATGGAGTTAGCACTTGTTCAATTCTTCATTTCATCTCACCCTCAGGAGAAAACCCCCATCCTTTAACCACTATTCGGACCCAGAATTAAGATTCTGGGCAGCACGATAGCACAATGGTTAGCACTATTGCTTCACAACACCAGGGACCTGGGTTCGACGAGGAGCTTTTCACAATAACTTCATTGCATGTGAATGTAAGCATACTTGTGACACTAATAAAGATTATTATTATTATTTACACTTCCTGTGTTGGCTCTGCTTGGGGCATCTCCTAGTGAGTTGGGTGCTATTTTCTAGATAGTTTTCTGGTCTAGATCTGTATCTGAATATGAGAATTAGCAGCAGAAGAAGGCCATTCAGCCCCTTATGCCTGCTTCACCATTAAAAAGACCATGGATGATCTGATTTTAGTGTCAATTCCACTTTCTTGTTGACCCTGCATAACCCTTGACTCCCTAATTGATCAAATATCTATCAAACTCAATGTTGAATAAATTCAATGACCCAGCCTCCACTGCTCTCTGGGGGAGAGAATTCCACAGATGAAGGACCCTCTGTGAGGAAAAAGTTTCTTTATCCCAGATTTAAATGGGAGACACTTTTTTAAAACTGCATCCCCTTGTTCTTGACTGCCCCACAAAGGGAAACTTCCTCCCAGCATTCACCCTGTCAAATCCCCTCAGCATCTTATGTTTCAATAGGATCTCATACATAATGAGGCTTGGCTGAGAGCTCAGACAACCATTACTCTTGTTGAAACAGATGTGCCCAGGAAAAACATTGTTTGTGTTATAACCTGCCTGTTTACCACTGGCTGGGGACTAATGGCAATCCCACAATCCTTTGGGAGTATGAGCTTCCCGAATAAGGGGAGCAGAGAAATCATCCTTCAACTCTTGCTGGATTCTTCATGGCCCTCACAGAAGTTTAATTTAAGCTTAGGCTCTCTGATCTCTGCAGTCAATTTCACAATTTTTATTTACACCAGGTTAAGTGGTTTCAAGGTCTGCAGTTTCTGTTATTGATGCTAGATGAGTCTGGATGATTAACATTTTTATTGCCCTGTAGAAAAATTACATTTTTTTTAACATACTGGAAAGTCATGAATTAATTAATTTTTTTTGTACAGCTTCTTAACTGCCGACTGAACCTGCATGTTAACCTTAAGACAATCGTGAGCAAGGACTCCCTTTGTGCATCTGATTTCATAAACATTTCCCCATTTAGAAAATAGTCTATGTCTAAGTTCCGCCTTCCAAAGTGCATAACCTCAGATTTTTCCACATTGTATTTCATTTGACACTTTTGCCCACTCTCCTAGCTTGTCCAAATTCTTCTGCAGGCTGCCTGCTTCCTCAATACTTCCTGTCCCTCTACAGATCTTTGTATCATCTGCAAACTTAGAAAAAGTGCCTTCAGTTCCTTCTTCCAGATCATTAATGTATATTGTGAAAAGTTGTGGTCCCAGCATCGACCCCTGAGGCACACCACTAGTCACCGGCTGTCATTCTGCCAAAGACCCTATTATCCCCACTCTCTGCCTTCTGCCAGTCAGCCAATCCTCCAACCATGCCAGGATCTTACTCTTAACACCATGGGCTTTTAACTTATTTAACAGTCTCCTTTGCAGCACCTTGTCAAAGGCCTTCTGGAAATCTAAATAAATCGCGCCCACTGGATTTCCTTTGTCTAACATCCTTGTTACCTCCTCAAAGAACTGTAATAGACATGACCTCCTCTTGACAAAACCGTGCTGACTCAGTCCTATTTTACTATGCACTTCCAGGTACTTTGCGATTCCATCTTTAATAACGGACTCTAAAATCTTACGAGGCTGGGAGGGCCGAAGGGCCTGTTCCTGTGCTGTAATTTTCTTTGTTCTTTGTTCAGACCTTTCAGTTTCCCCAGAACCTTCTCCTTAGTAATGGTCACTGCACTCACCTCTGCCCCCTGGTTCTCCTGGAGCTGTGGCATCCCATTGGTGTCTTCCATAGTGAAGACTGATGAAAAGTAACTATTCAATTCTTCTGCTATTTCTTTGTTTCCTATTATTACTTTTCCAGCCACATTTTCCAGTGTCCAATATCTATTTTTGCCTCTCTCTTACCTTATATATATTTTTTTAAAACTCTTCCTATCTCCCTTTATGTTATTAGCTAGCTTGCATTCATACTTCATCTTCTCCCCCCTTATTGCTTTTTTAGTTGTCCTCTGCTCGCTTTTAAAGGTTTCCCAATCCTCTGGCTGCTCACATATCCTCGCCACTTTGTATGCTTTTTCTTTAGCTTTTATACTGTCCTTGATATCCCTTGTCAGCCATGGCTGCCTTGTCCACCCCTTAGCATGTTTCCTCCTCCTTGGGATGAATTTCTGTTGTGCCTCCCGAATAACCCCCAAAAACTCCTGCCATTGCTGTTCCACTGTCTTCCCTGCTCGGCTCCATTTCCAATCAGCTCTGGCCAGCTCCTCCCTCATGTCTTTGCAGTTATCCTTATCTAATTGTAATACCGTTACATCTGATTGCAGCTTCTCCCTCTCAAACTGCAGGGTAAATTCTATCATATTGTGGTCACTGCTCCCTGAGGGTTCCTTCACCTTAAGATCCCTAATCAAGTCTGCCTCATTACACATCACCAAATCCAGAATTGCCTGTTCCCTAGTGGGCTCTACCACAAGCTGCTCCAAAACAAATCTCTTAAATATTTCACAAATTAATTTTCTTGGGATCCACTACCAACCTGATTTTCCCAGTCCACCTGCATATTTAAGTCCCCCATGATTATTGTAATATTGCCTTTTTTACATGCCTTTTCTATCTCCTGATTTACTTTCTGCCCCACATCCTGACTCCTGCTAGGGGGCCTGTACATAACTCCCATCAGGGTCTTTTTACCTTTGCGATTCCTCAACTCTACCCACAGAGATTCTATGCCTTCTGATCCTATATCGCTCCTTGCTATTGATTTAACTTCATTCCTTACTACCAATGCAACCCCGCCCCCTTTGCCCATCTGCCTGTCCTTTCGATAGGACATATATCCTTGGACATTTAGATCCCAGCCCTGATCCCCTTGCAGCCACATCTGTGTGATGCCCACAACACCGTGTCAGCCAATTTCAACGTGAGCAGCAAGCTGATTTACCTTGTTCCATATAATGCGCGCATTTAGGTACAACACCCTCAATCCTGCATTGACCACCTCCCCTTTCACACTCTCCTCAGTCACTGTACCTGTACTGTGGCCCTTTTTGATTTTTGACTCTGGCTTCTCTGCCTTACGCTTTCCCCTTACTGATTTTTGTTTCTGGCCCCGTTTTACTTCCCTTCAACTTCCTGCATCGGTTCCCATCCCATTCCCACCCACCCTCAGGCAATGGACATGTCGCTGGAGCTGTGACCCATCCCCTGGGTGTTTGGATGGTGGCTGCTACGTGTGTGGTGTTGCCTCCCACAGTGTTCAGCTATGCTGTCCACCATCATGATCTGTTTGGGATGCCGGGCAATGACTCCCACGTGCTGCATGGCCTGCTCACCCACGGGAATACACTTCGGTTGTGTGAAGTACTCAGTTAACCATGATTGCCAATTCCCAATTGGCAAATGCCAGAGGCCTTGGCAGCTGGTGGGGGTTATGAAGCAGATGGGCAGGGACAAGGGTTATCCCCGGAACGGGTACACACAATCCAGGGACTGGTATGGAGGTGAAGCGAGCGGTTGCTCCCCGGTTGCCCCCCCCCCCCCCCCCCCACCCTCCCATGGCAGCCCACCCCTGCGGGGGGTCCCCTGACCCCCAGCCGAGGGTCTCCCATCCTCCACCGAGCACAGGAGCAGCAAGCTCAGCACCCCAGGGCTCTTTGCCTGTGAGCAGAGATGGCTACTCACCTCCTCGGCTCCCCACAGGTTCACCAGGTTCATGTTTTTCAAACGGAGTACTACTCGACGTCAGTGTGAGCACCTGCTGGGGAGGCCGCTGAATGATGGGAGGCCGTTGGTTCATGGCTGGCTCTCTTTAATTGTATGGAAATGGGGCTTAAGTGCTGATCATTGAGTTTCTCGGCACGCTACTGCAAGATTTTGAATTCACCTACGGGAGCAGGCCGTTGCATCGCAACTGTTTGGCCCTGGCGCAGTTCCCGTTTTCAACTTCTCCCACTATTCACTGGTCTCATTACGCTTGAGTGTGATTTCTCCCCCAAAATTTCGAAATTCATTTGTGGCGGGTTTTTCAGGGAGTTTCCAGAAGTTCTGTCGGCAAGTTCCCCACCGCTATTCAATGACATGTAGTCACTTTTTTTGGACCCTGGGAGGTTTCTCACCGGTTTAGGTCACACTTTGGGCACGATTCTCTTGCCGCGTTGTGCTCAAGTGAGCCGGAGAATCCCGTAGAGGCCTCCAGCGAGACTCCTGTCAGCTTCTACTCCTCGCCAGATTCACCAAAGTCCTGCGAGATGTCGGAGTCGGACCTCCGCTCCAAATGGGCATGACCAGACTCTGCTCCCGGACATAGGTCTTCCAGCCGACGGAGCCGGCCCATCCTGCGCAGCACTCATTTCCGGCTCCACGTAGAACACCTTGGAGGAGATCTCATCACAGCTGTCATCCCCACCCTCCACCAGCGCAGGTACACAGACCTCGCTGGGATAGGCATCGGGGGCACAATATGGTGAGCACCACACCCCTGATGATGCACATTTGGTGGAGGCAGGAACCCCCAGGCGAGACAGCAGTCGGAGGTCTGCTGAATACCAGGACCCAGCTGGGTCCCAGCTGATGCTGAAATTGTGAAACAGAGGTACTCAGAGCTGATAGAACATAGAACGATACAGCGCAGTACAGGCCCTTCGCCCCTCGATGTTGCACCGACATGGAAAAAATCTAAAGGCCATCTAACCTACACTATGCCCTTATCATCCATATGCTTATCCAATAAACTTTTAAATGCCCTCAATGTTGGCGTGTTCACTACTGTTGCAGGTAGGGCATTCCACGGCCTCACCACTCTTTGCGTAAAAAACCCACCTCTGACCTCTGTCCTATATCTATTACCCCTCAATTTAAGGCTATGTCCCCTCGTGCTAGCCACCTCCACCCGCGGGAGAAGGCTCTCGCTGTCCACCCTATCTAACCCTCTGATCATTTTGTATGCCTCTATTAAGTCACCTCTTAACCTTCTTCTCTCTAACGAAAACAACCTCAAGTCCATCAGCCTTTCCTCATAAGATTTTCCCTCCATACCAGGCAACATCCTGGTAAATCTCCTCTGCACCCGTTCCAAAGCTTCCACGTCCTTCCTATAATGAGGCGACCAGAACTGTACGCAATACTCCAAATGCGGCCGTACTAGAGTTTTGTACAACTGCAACATGACCTCATGGCTCCGGAACTCAATCCCTCTACCAATAAAGGCCAACACACCATAGGCCTTCTTCACAACCCTATCAACCTGGGTGGCAACTTTCAGGGATCTATGTACATGGACACCGAGATCCCTCTGCTCATCCACACTACCAAGAATTTTACCATTAGCCAAATATTCCGCATTTCTGTTATTCTTTCCAAAGTGAATCACCTCACACTTCTCCACATTAAACTCCATTTGCCACCTCTCAGCCCAGCTCTGCAGCTTATCTATGTCCCTCTGTAACCTGCAACATCCTTCCGCACTGTCTACAACTCCACCGACTTTAGTGTCGTCTGCAAATTTACTCACCCATCCTTCTGCGCCCTCCTCTAGGTCATTTATAAAACTAACAAACAGCAACGGCCCCAGAACAGATCCTTGTGGTACGCCACTCGTAACTGAACTCCATTCTGAACATTTCCCATCAACTACCACTCTCTGTCTTCTTTCAACTAGCCAATTTCTGATCCACATCTCTAAATCACCCTCAATCCCCAGCCTCCGTATTTTCTGCAATAGCCGACCGTGGGGAACCTTATCAAACGCTTTACTGAAATCCATATACACCACATCAACTGCTCTACCCTCGTCTACCTGTTCAGTCACCTTCTCAAAGAACTCGATAAGGTTTGTGAGGCATGACCTACCCTTCACAAAACCATGCTGACTGTCCCTAATCATATTATTCCTCTCTAGATGATTATAAATCGTATCTTTTATAATCCTCTCCAAGACTTTACCCACCACAGACGTTAGGCTCACCGGCCTATAGTTACCGGGGTTATCTCTACTCCCCTTCTTGAACAAAGGGACCACATTTGCTATCCTCCAGTCCTCTGGCACTATTCCTGTAGCCAATGATGACCTAAAAATCAAAGCCAAAGGCTCAGCAATCTCTTCCCTGGCTTCCCTTAGAATCCTAGGATAAATCCCATCCGGCCCCGGGGACTTATCTATTTTCATCTTGTCCAGAATTGCCAACACTTGCGGATGATAGGGACTAACATGAGTATTCAGAGGGAGATGTCAGAGTCACAGCTTGGAGGAGATCCAGAGGTTATAGACGCAGGAGATGGTGCTGGCAATGAGCGGCACCATGGCCAACACTGCCACGGTGGCGACTATAGTGGACATCGGCACTATGAGTGAAGGTGTCCAAGGCGTCGCACAGTCGGTGACGGCCATGGCTGAGGGTCTCGGCAGAATGTCCGATTCGCTGGAGGATGTCACCCAGCACCAGGCCGACCTTGGTTAGGTTCTGCAGGACATGTCGCACTCTCAGATGGGCATGGCCGCGGAGCGCGGAGCTTGTTCCAGTCGAGTGTGCCAGGAAGAAGGCGTCGCACACACTGCCTAGGTATCTGGCACAGACGTCTTTGATGTGCGTCTCATCATCACACACCAGTAACTCGTTCACCGAGCAGAACCCCTTTCAGTTTGTGAGGACCACCCCCTGATGCCCGGTGGCCGTGGGAGGACATACATCCCATCAATCACCCCCTGAACCTGGGGCATCCTGCCGATGGCCACAAACCCTGCTGCCCGGTCATCCTGGTGGGCTTGGTCCACATTGAAGCTGATATATTGTGCCAAGTAGGCATGCATGGCCTCTTTGATGGCACAGATGCACTTCCATGATGTCACAGATGTACCTGTGGACCGAGGTCAGCGAGATCCCAGACAAGTGCCCACTCGGCGAAGAAGTGGGTGCACCCATCCAGCGGATGTCGCTCTACGCGACCACAAGCCACGGTGGGCAGTCAGTAGGGTGCACAGCAAGATGGCTACATTGCAGGCCGTGGAATGACTTCCGTGCCTGGACACCCTGGTCTTGGGGGTCACCCTGACACCACTGGTCAGCCCCGCTACTCCCCAGTCCTGCAGACGATCCCCCACCAGCCAGCCATGCCAGCAGCAGAACTGGCAACCTCTATCCGATAATATCCAGTTACCATCCACCCCATCCGATAATATCCAGTTACCGTCCCTCCTCCCCCGTCTATCTGATAATATCCAGTTACCACCCCCCCTCTATCCGATAATATCCAGTTACCATCCCCCCCATCTGATAATATCCAATTACCATCCCCCCTCTATCTGATAATATCCAGTCACCATCCCCCCCACTCTATCTGATAATATCCAGTTACCATCCCCCCACTCTATCTGATAATATCCAGTTACCATCCCCCCACTCTATCTGATAATATCCAGTTACCATCCCCCCCTCTATCTGATATCCAGTCACCATCCCCCCTCTATCTGATAATATCCAGTTACCACCCCCTCTATCTGATAATATCCAGTTACCATCCCCCACTCTATCTGATATCCAGTCACCATCCTCCCTCTATCTGATAATATCCAGTTACCACCCCCTCTATCTGATAATATCCAGTTACCACCCCCTCCTCTATCTGATATCCAGTTACCATCCCCCACTCTATCTGATAATATCCAGTTACCACCCCCCCCCCCACCTGATAATATCCAGTTACCATCCCCTCCTCTATCTGATATCCAGTCACCATCCCCCCCTATCTGATAATATCCAGTTACCACCCCCCCCCCCTACCTGATAATATCCAGTCACCATCCCCTACTCTACCTGATAATTACCAGTCACCATCCCCCCTCTATCCGATAATATCCAGTTACAGGTTTGATTCAAACACGAGCTTTCGGAGTGCAGCTCCTTCCTCAGGTGAATGGCGAGGTATGTTCCAGAAACATTTATATAGACAAAGTCAGAGATGCTGGACAATGCTTGGAATGCAGGCATTTGCAGGTAATCAAATCATTACAGATCCAGGGAGAGGGATAATCACAGGTTAAAGAGGTGTAAATTGTCTCAAGCCCGAACAGTTGGTAGGATTTTGCAAGTCCAGGCCTGATGGTGGGGGGTGGATGCAAATTTGGTCCCCATGGCTGTTCCATGCATCTGGGTGAACAGCCTCAGTCCTCAACACCGACAACTGCCAATCTCCAGACGCAATTCTGCAACTCATCCGCTTCATTCTAGATCACAACGTCTTCACCTTCGACAACAAATTCTTCACCCAGATGCATGGAACAGCCATGGGGACCAAATTTGCACCTCAATATGCCAACATCTTCATGCACAAGTTTGAACAAGACTTCCTCACCACACAGGACCTGCAACCGATGTTATACATCAGATACATCGATGACATTTTTTTTCCTTTGGACCCACAGCGAAGAATCACTGAAACGACTACATGATGAGATCAATAAATTCCATCCCACCATCAGACTCACCATGGACTATTCGCCAAATTCTGTTGCATTCTTGGACACACTCATCTCCATCAAGAATGGTCACCTTAGCACTTCGCTTTACCGCAAGCCTACAGACAACCTCACGATGCTCCACTTCTCCAGCTTTCACCCGAAACACATTAAAGAAGCCATCCCCTATGGACAAGCCCTCCGTATACACAGGATCTGCTCAGACGAGGAGGAGCGTAACAGACACCTACAGATGCTGAAAGATGCTCTTGTACGAACGGGATATGGCGCTCGACTCATCGATCGACAGTTCCAACGCGCCACAGCAAAAAACCGCACCGACCTCCTCAGAAGACACACACGGGACACCACTGACAGAGTACCCTTCGTTGTCCAGTAGTTCCCCAAAGCGGAGAAACTACAACATCTTCTTCGCAGCCTTCAACACATCATCAATGAAGATGAACATCTTGCCAAGGTCATCCCCACACCCCCACTACTGGCCTTCAAACAACCGCGCAACCTCAAACAAACCATTGTTTGCAGCAAACTACCCAGCCTTCAGAACAGCGACCACAACACCACACAACCCTGCTACGGCAATCTCGCAAGACATGCCAGATCATCGACTCGGATACCACCATTACACGTGGTAACACCACCCACCAGGTACGCGGCACATAATCGTGCGACTTGACCAATGTAGTCTACCTCTTACGCTGCAGGAAAGGATGTCCCGAAGCGTGGTACATTGGCGAGACCATGCAGACACTGCAACAACGAATGAGCAGGCATCGTGCAACAATCACCAGGCAGGAATGTCCCCTTCCAGTCGGGGAACACTTCAGCAGTCAAGGGCATTCAGCCTCTGATCTCCGTGTAAGCGTTCTTCAAGGCGGTCTTCAGGACACGCGACAATGCAGAATTGCCGAGCAAAAACTTATAGCTAAGTTCCGCACGCATGAGTGCGGCCTCAACAGGGATCTTGGATTCATGTCGCATTACATCCACCCCCCACCATCAGGCCTGGACTTGCAAAATCCGACCAACTGTTCGGGCTTGAGACAATTCACACCTCTTTAACCTGTGATTATCCCTCTCCCTGGATCTGTAATGATTTGATTACCTGCAAATGCTCGCATTCCAAGCATTGTCCAGCATCTCTGACTTTGTCTATATAAATGTTTCTGGAACGTACCTCGCCATTCACCTGAGGAAGGAGCAGTGCTCCGAAACCTCATGTTTGAATCAAACCTGTTGGACTTTAACCTGGTGTTGTAAGACTTCTTACGATAATATCCTGTTACCAGCCCCCCCTACCTGATAATATCCAGTTACCACCCCCCCCACCCCATCTGATAATATCCAGTCACCATCCCCCCTCTATCTGATAATATCCAATTATCATCCCCCCATCTGATAATATCCTGTTACCATCACCCCCACTTTATCTGATAATATCCAGTTACCATCCCACTCTATCTGATAATATCCAGTTACCATCCCCCCATCTGATAATATCCAGTTACCATCCCCCATCTATCTAATAATATCCAGTCACCATCCCCCCTCTAGCTGATAATATCCAGTTACCATCCCCATCTATCTAATAATATCCAGTTACCTTCCCCCATCCGATAATATCCAGTTACCATCCCCCTATCCGATAATATCCAGTTACCATCCCCATCTATCCGATAATATCTAGTTACCATCCCCCCTCTATCCGATAATATCCAGTTACCTTCCCCTCTCTATCCGATAATATCCAGTTACCATCCCCCCTATCTGATAATATCCAGTTACCAACCCCCCACTCTATCTGATAATATCCAGTTACCATCCCCCCTCTATCTGATATCCAGTCACCATCCCCCCCCCCCCCATCTGATAATATCCAGTTACCATCAGCACCACTTTATCTGATAATATCCAGTTACCACCCCCACCCTCTATCTGATAATATCCAGTCACCATCCCCCCCCTATCTGATAATATCCAGTTACCATCCCCCATCTGATAATATCCAGTTACCATCCCCCTATCTGATAATATCCAGTTACCATCTCCCTATCTGATAATATCCAGTTACCATCCCCCCCCATCTATCTGATAATATCCAGTCACCATCCCCCCTCTATCTGATAATATCCAGTTACCATCCCCCTATCTGATAATATCCATTTACCATCCCCCTATCTGATAATATCCAGTTACCATCCCCTATCTGATAATATCCAGTTACCATCCCCCTATCTGATAATATCCATTTACCATCCCCCTATCTGATAATATCCAGTTACCATCCCCCTATCTGATAATATCCAGTTACCATCCCCCCTATCTGATAATATCCAGTTACCATCCCCCCATCTGATAATATCCAGTTACCATCCCCCTATCTGATAATATCCAGTTACCATCCCCCCTATCTGATAATATCCATTTACCATCCCCCCCTATCTGATAATATCCAGTTACCATCCCCCCTATCTGATAATATCTAGTTACCATCCCCCCCATCTATCTGATAATATCCAGTCACCGTCCCCCCTCTATCTGATAATATCCAGTCACTGTCCCCCCCTCTATCTGATAATATCCAGTCACCGTCCCCCCCTCTATCTGATAATATCCAGTTACCATCCCCCCTATCTGATAATATCCAGTTACCATCCCCCTATCTGATAATATCCAGTTACCATCCCCCTATCTGATAATATCCAGTTACCATCCCCCTATCTGATAATATCCAGTTACCATCCCCCTATCTGATAATATCCAGTTACCATCTCCCTATCTGATAATATCCAGTTACCATCCCCCCCATCTATCTGATAATATCCAGTCACCGTCCCCCCCATCTATCTGATAATATCCAGTTACCACCCCCCCCTCTATCTGATAATATCCAGTCACCGTCCCCCCCTCTATCTGATAATATCCAGTCACCGTCCCCCCTCTATCTGATAATATCCAGTCACCATCCCCCCTCTATCTGATAATATCCAGTTACCGTCCCCCCCTCTATCTGATAATATCCAGTCACCGTCCCCCCTCTATCTGATAATATCCAGTTACCATCCCCCCTCTATCTGATAATACCAGTTACCATCCCCCCCCCTCTATCTGATAATATCCAGTTACCATCCCCCCTCTATCTGATAATATCCAGTTACCATCCCCCCCTCTATCTGATAATATCCAAATACCATCGCCCCTCTATTGATAATATCCAGTTACCACCCCCCCCTCTATCTGATAATATCCAGTTACCATCCCCCTCTATCTGATAATAGCCAGTTTCCACCCCCCCCCTATCTGATAATATCCAGTTACCATCCCCCCTCTATCTGATAATATCCAGTTACGACCCCCCCCTCTGTCCAATAATATCCAGTTACCAGCCCCCACTCTATCTGATAATATCCAGTTACCATCCCCCCACTCTATCTGATAATATCCAGTCACCACCCCCCTCTATCCGATAATATCCAGTTACCATCCCCCCCCTCTATCCGATAATATCCAGTTACCATCCCACACTCTATCCTGATAATATCCAGTCACCACCCCCCTCTATCCGATAATATCCAGTTACCATCCCCCCCTCTATCTGATAATATCCAGTTACCATCCCCCCCTCAATCTGATAATATCCAGTTACCATCCCCCCTCTATCTGATAATATCCAGTTACCATCCCCCCCTCTATCTGATAATATCCAGTTACCACCCCTCTATCTGATAATATCGAGTTACCATCCCCCCTCTATCCGATAATATCCTGTTACCATCCCCCCTATCTGATAATATCCAGTTACCATCCCCCCTCTATCTGATAATATCCAGTTACCATCCCCCACTCTATCTGATAATATCCAGTTACCATCCCCCCTCTATCTGATAATATCCAGTTACCATCCCCCCCTCGCTATCTGATAATATCCAGTTACCATACCCCCCTCTATCTGATAATATCCAGTTACCATCCCCACTCTATCTGATAATATCCAGTTACCATCCCCCACTCTATCTGATAATATCCAGTTACCATACCCCCTCTATCTGATAATATCCAGTTACCATCCCCCCTATCCGATAATATCGAGTCACCACCCCCCCCTCTATCTGATAATATCCAGTTACCATCCCCCTCTATCTGATGATAGCCAGTTTCCACCCCCCCCCACTCTATCCGATAATATCCAGTTACCATCCCCCCTCTATCTGATAATATCCAGTTACCACCCCCCCCCCTCTATCCATTAATATCCAGTTACCAGCCCCCCCACTATATCCGATAATATCCAGTTACCATCCCCCACTCTATCTGATAATATCCAGTTACCATTTCCCCCTCTCTATCTGATAATATCCAGTTACCATCCCCCCACTCTATCTGATAATATCCAGTTACCATCCCCCCCTCTATTGATAATATCCAGTTACCACCCCCCCTCTATCCATTAATATCCAGTTACCAGCCCCCCCACTATATCCGATAATATCCAGTTACCATCCCCCACTCTATCTGATAATATCCAGTTACCATACCCCCCTCTATCTGATAATATCCAGTTACCATCCCCCATCTGATAATATCCAGTTAACATCACCCCCACGCTATCTGACAATAGTTACCATCCCCTCCTACCTGATGATAGCCAGTTACCATCCCCCCTCTATCTGATAATATCCAGTTACCATCCCCCCTCTATCTGATAATATCCAGTCACCAGCTCCCCATCTGATAATATCCAGTTACCACCCCCCCCCTCTATCTGATAATATCCAGTTACCATCCCCCCACTCTATCTGATAATATCCAGTTACCATCCCCCCCTCTATCTGATAATATCCAGTTACCATCCCCCCCACTCTATCTGATAATATCCAGTTACCATCCCCCCCACTCTATCTGATAATATCCAGTTACCATCCCCCCCTCTATCTGATAATATCCAGTTACCACCCCCCCCCTCTATCTGATAATATCCAGTTACCATCCCCCCCACTCTATCTGATAATATCCAGTTACCATCCCCCCCACTCTATCTGATAATATCCAGTTACCATCCCCCCCTCTATCTGATAATATCCAGTTACCATCCCCCCCTCTATCTGATAATATCCAGTTACCATCCCCCCCACTCTATCTGATAATAGCCAGTTACCACCCCCACCACTCTATCTGATAATAGCCAGTTACCACCCCCACCACTCTATCTGATAATATCCAGTTACCATCCCCCCCTCTATCTGATAATATCCAGTTACCATCCCCCCCACTCTATCTGATAATAGCCAGTTACCACCCCCACCACTCTATCCGATAATAGCCAGTTACCACCCCCACCACTCTATCTGATAATATCCAGTTACCATCCCCCCAGCTGATAATATCCAGTTACCATCACCCCCACCCTATCTGACAATAAATAGTTACCATCCCTCCTATCTGATGATAGCCAGTTACCATCCCCCCTCTATCTGATAATAACCAGTTATCATCCCCCACTCTCTATCTGATAATATCCAGTTACCATCCCCCCCCTCTATCTGATGATAGCCAGTTACCAGCCCCCCCTATCAGATAATATCCAGTTACCACCCCCCACTCTATCTGATAATATCCAGTTACCATCACCCCCACCCTATCTGACAATAAATAGTTACCATCCCTCCTATCTGATGATAGCCAGTTACCATCCCCCCTCTATCTGATAATAACCAGTTATCATCCCCCACTCTCTATCTGATAATATCCAGTTACCATCCCCCCCTCTATCTGATGATAGCCAGTTACCAGCCCCCCTATCAGATAATATCCAGTTACCACCCCCCCACTCTATCTGATAATATCCAGTTACCATCCCCCCCTCTATCTGATAATATCCAGTTACCATCCCCACCCTCTGATAATATCCAGTTACCATCACTCCACCCTATCCGATAATATCCAGTGACCATCCCCCCCTCTATCTGATAATATCCAGTTACCATCACTCCACCCTATCCGATAATATCCAGTTACCATCCCCCCCTCTATCTGATAATATCCAGTTACCATCACTCCACCCTATCCGATAATATCCAGTTACCATCCCCCTCTCTATCTGATAATATCCAGTTACCATCACTCCACCCTATCCGATAATATCCAGTTACCATCCCCCCCTCTATCTGATAATATCCAGTTACCATCACTCCACCCTATCCGATAATATCCAGTTACCATCCCCCCCTCTACCTGATAATAGCCAGTTACCATCACTCCACCTTATCTGATATTAGCTAGTTGCCATCCCCCCACTCTATGTGATATTACCTCGCCAGCATCACCCCACTCTCTCCGGGCAGCACGGTAGCACAGTGGGTAGCACTGTGGTTTCACAGCACCAGTGTCCGAGCTACGATTCGCGGCTGGATTACTGTCTGTGCGAGTCTGCACGTTCTCCCGTGTCTGCGTGGGTTTCCTCCGGGTGCTCCCGTTTCCTCCCACTAGTCCCGAAAGATGTGAATTACGAAGGTAAATTGGACATTCTGAATTCTCTCTCTGTGTACCTAAACAGGCGGCGGAATGTGTCGACATAGGGCTTTTCACAGTAATTTCATTGCAATGTATGACTATTTGTGACAATAAAGATTATTATTGTTATTTTTTGAGACCCACTTATTTCATCCAACCTGCTACATTGCTAGCCATGTTCATGTAGACCCACAATTCCAAATGTTCATACCTGTCTCTGCACCCTGTCATATTGCACAAACTGTTGCAGTAGACTGCGATGGATCCAAAACACTGGCTTTTGTTTGCTCAGTGTGGTTTCCCTCTGTGAACAGAAATATGAAGAATAAATCCTCCTCCCATTAAGCACTTGAGTAAATTGCAGAGCCAGATCAACCCACCCGTCTACTATGTTCAGCTCATTAATAGGGACCGAAACCCCGAGGAATGTTCGAGTTATCTGAGGATGAAATTCCCCTTCTGGGAGTATGCTTCTGTAAGCTTTAGCCTGGTGCCTCCTTCTACTCACTAATACAGTGTTTATATGTGGCATGGTTTGTACCACTTGTACCTCTTCATGGATAACTCTCAGCTGTAGGTGACACTTCCCTCGATCAGGGTAGGTCTCTGTACGAGGTTCCAGAGGATACCATTCATCTTCAGGAGTGTAGGACAGGTCCTGCAAAATATATAGTGAAACATGAGAGAGCATAGAACAAAGCAAAGACAACTCTACACATCAACTCTACACATTAAGGGGCAGCATGGTAGCATAGTGGTTAGCATCAATGCTTCACAGCTCCAGGGTCCCAGGTTCGGTTCCCGGCTGGGTCACTGTCTGTGCGGAGTCTGCACGTCCTCCCCGTGTGTGCGTGGGTTTCCTCCGGGTGCTCCGGTTTCCTCCCACAGTCCAAAGATGTGCGGGTTAAGTGGATTGGCCATGCTAAATTGCCCGTAGTGTCCTAAAAAGTAAGGTTAAGGGGGAGTTGTTGGGTTACGGGTATAGGGTGGATACGTGAGTTTGAGTAGGGTGATCATTGCTCGGCACAACATCGAGGGCCGAAGGGCCTGTTCTGTGCTGTTCTAAATTCTAAAATCCACAACTTTCACACACTATGTAAAGCCTACTGACCTCCTGTCAAAACTCAACCACACTCTACCCCACTCCAGAGACTTGAGCCTATAATTTGGGCTGACCTCCAGTGCAGAACTGAGGGAGTGCTGCACACTGACATGCTGACTTTCAGATGTGACCTTAACATTGAGGCCTGGACTGTCTATCAGGTGCATGTGGGAGATTCCATGGTATGACTGGAAGAGTAAAGGAGTTCTGTGTTCTTACTGGGTCGTTCAACCCTCAACCAACAACATCAAAGAACAGATTAGCTGGCTACTATCGCCTCGCTGGCAGAACAAGAAACCTTAATATGTTTCAAGAAGAAACTGGACAGGTTAACATAGAACATAGAACATAGAACAGTACAGCACAGAACAGGCCCTTCGGCCCTCGATGTTGTGCCGAGCAATGATCACCCTACTCAAACCCACGTATCCACCCTATACCCGTAACCCAATAACCCCCCCCTTAACCTTACTTTTTAGGACACTACGGGCAATTTAGCATGGCCAATCCACCTAACCCGCACATCTTTGGACTGTGGGAGGAAACCGGAGCACCCGGAGGAAACCCACGCACACACGGGGAGGACGGCAGACTCCGCACAGACAGTGACCCAGCCGGGAATCGAACCTGGGACCCTGGAGCTGTGAAGCATTTATGCTAACCACCATGCTACCGTGCTGCCCTTAAATAAGGTTCTTATTAATAAATGGGATTCAGTGTCATTAGTAACACAGATACTGTGGTCTAGGGATTAGATTGTCTGAAACTGTTAATATCAAAGAAATTTCCCATTGAAAGTCATTTTTATTTCAGTACTTCATTGGATGTAAAGTTGTCCGGTAGTTGCAAAAAATGCGATATAAAGATTCTATATGTACCGGTTCATTGAATCACTGGGTTAAAAGGCTGCATTCTGTATACAGATCAGAAGGTTCCTGTATTTCATCACCAGGCTGCGTTACTTTAACCTACTGGACCTAGTGCCTCTTGCAGCAGGATAACTGCTCCTGGTCGGGTCTGGTTCAGCATGTGGTGGAGGCCATCACCTTCCAGTTTCAGCTTCCTGATCTAAAGCACATCAGTCTGAATGTTTGATGATGGCTGAGTTATGAAGCCCTTCCAGGTCACATGGTCTGCCAACAATTACTGTCTAGGTCACAGGTAAATAATGATAACTTGAGTGAAATTCTGAGTGATTCCTGAATCTCTCAATCTGAATCCCAGAGGGAATCAGTGCCTTCAGGAGAGGGACAATCTGGAGAAGGATGCTTCACCAATACATGGGACAGGAAGCCATTGTAGTTGAAATGGACAGGGTCAATTACTCCCTCTGGTCTTGCTCTTTGGGGCTCATTACACCATCTTTCCCTCAGGGGATGAAGCATCCAGCCAAATTAAGTGGGAGTCACATATCTGGGGCTGGTTAGATGGGCAGAAGAGTAGCAAATGAAATTTAACCAGGGAATATACTATGAATGGAACCCTTGGAAGTACAGAGGATAAAAGGGATGTGCATGTTCAGAGATCTCTGAAGTCGACAGGGCAGGTAAATGAGGTGGTTAAGACGGCATAAGAGATTCTTGCCTTTCTTGACCAAGGCATTGAATATAAGCGCAGGGAGGTTATGATGGAGTTGTACAAAATGCTGGTTACGCCCCAGCTGGAGTACTATGAGTCATTCTGGTCACCACACTATGAAAATGAATTGATTGCACTGGAGAGGATGCTGGGGAGATTCACCAGGATGTGGCTTGGCTGGATTGTTTCAGCTATCAAGAGAGACTCAATAGGCACGTTATCATTATTTGTATTCCCTGGAGCAGAGAAGGCTGAGGGGGGACCTGATTGAGGTGTATAAAATTATGAGGGTCATAGATGGGGTGAACAGGAAGATACTTTTCCCCTTATTGGAAAGGTCAATAACCAGGCGGCATAGATTTAAGGTAATGGGAAGGAGGTTTAGAGGAGATGTGAGGAAAATCTTTTTCACCCAGAGGGTGGTTAGAACCTGAAACTCAGTACCTAGAGGTGGGAACTTCTCAACTTTAATAAGTATTTAGATGAGCACTTGAAATACCAGTGTCTGCAAGGCTATGGGCCAAGTGCTGGAAAATGGGAGTAGAATAGTTAGGTGCTTGATGGTTGACACAGAAGCGATGGGCCGAAGGTCCTCTCTCTGTGCTGTAAAACTCTACAGGAGCGATTCTCCCCAAGAATTTCTAAGTTAATTTGCGCTGGGTTTTTCAGAGAGTTTCCCGCCAGCTCTGCCGGCACATTCCCCACAGCTATTCAAAGTCACAGTGGGCTGGATTCCCATTTCTGAGACTAAGTGCTGATGCCGTCGTGAAAAATATGAAATTTTACAACGGCAAAAACAGCGCAAGTGTAACAATTCAGCAACTCCAAAGAAGCTAGCACGGGCATCACATGAAACGGCAGCGTCTGGAAGCGAAATGGCGCAGGATTCGCCGGTTCCCTGATTGTTGCACAGCTGCAGCTGCACTTAAGCAATTCAACCCCCCCCCCCCAAAGAGCAGCAGCTATCCTGTACCCCCCGCCGCCATTCACCGTGCCTGGGGGCAAGTGGCAGGTGCCGTCTGCGCCGTGGGCAAAGTTGTTCGGACTGCCATCCAGTGCACAAACAAACTGCACAACCTCCTCAGGGTGGCCAAGGTGAGTAGGCAGCACTGTGCCCCTGGCACCAAGCCCCCATACCCCCCCACACACATGTAACCCGAACCCCCCCGGGTGACGGTCGGACCCCCTCCCTGACCCACATGCCTGCACCCATGCCAGCCGCAATCATCTACCCAACCCCTGGGCTGCATGTGCCGGACTGTCTAACAGTTGTGTTGTTTGTGTTTGCACCCCGCCCCAGGACAAGGCCGCACACAACCGCCGGGAGCGGGAGAAGACCGGAGGGTGACCACCAGACCTGCGTCCCCTCACCGTGCCCGAGCAGAGGGCACTGGACATAGTCAGCGGCCCAGAGGAGAGGGAAAGCGTTGGAACAGCACAGAACCTCAGACTCCACACCCCACTCCTGTTCATGGTGCATCTGGTGGGCAGCGGGCAGAACAGGTCGGCACCACGCCACCCATGACGCCCGAGGAGTAGCCGGGTCTATCCAGGCCGGGCCGCCCCATGAGACGTGCGCCAACGGGTACCCTCATCGCAGGGCAGGAGTCACAGCAGTCCGCCTCCACTCCTGCTGTACCGTCTGAAGAACCACCCGGGCGCAGTGTTAGGGCCCGTAAGGCCAGAACGTTAGACACCAGTTAAGTTGGCACGGGTGCAGGGCACAGTTTAGTTATAGGAGCTCGGGCACAGACTTCACATACCTCTTCACATTAAACACGTGTTAACACTGTTGAAACCTTTCTCTGTGCTCCGTCTGATGGGTGTGGGGGTGGGGCAGTCAGTGCTGGTCAGTGGGAGTGGGGTTGGGGAATGAGTGAAGGCCCCGTGGGTGGACCGTGTTACCCTACCCTTCCCCTGCCCCGATCGTCCCCATCACCCCGTCCCCAGCGATTCAATAGGGCCATGTGACGGACTGGCCAGCTCGCATGCAGGGTTCACCCAGGTGGAAGGTGCTACAGTGGGCATGAGTCAAACATTGTCAAACGATGTGGAGCATGGAGCTCATCGCAGTGCGGGCTGTCATCATCCTCCATCCCATGGACCAGACCTGCTGCCACTGGCAACCTAGTGCCCCCAGGTCATCGGACCTCTGGATAGTCAAAGGTTTTTGCCCAGGGTCAATTACTAGGGGGCATAGGTTTAAGGTGCGAGGGGCAAGGTTTGGAGGAGATGTACGAGGCAAGTTTTTTACACAGAGGTTAGTAGGTGTCTGGAACTCGCTGCCGGAGGAGGTGGTAGAAGCAGGGACGATAGTGACATTTAAGGGGCATCTTGACAAGGGTGAACTCGTCCTCTTCTTGCGCACGGCTCAGCTTAATTCAGCTGAAGGTGCTGCATAGAGCGCACATGACAAGGGCCAGGATGAGCCGGTTCTTTGGAGGGGAAGACAGGTGCGGGAGGTGTTCGGGAGGCCCAGCGAACCACACCCATATGTTCTGGGCTTGTCCGGCCTTGGAGGGGTTTTGGGAGGGGGTGGCGGGTATTTTGTCTGAAGTGGTTGGGTCTAGGGTCAGGCCGGGCTGGGGGCTCGCGATCTTTGGGGTAGCTTCGGAGCCGGGAGTGCAGGAGGCGAGAGAGGCCGGCATTCTGGCCTTTGCGTCTCTAGTAGCCCGGCTCAGGATCCTGTTACAGTGGAAGGATACGCGGCCCCTGAGTTCAGAGGCCTGGATCAACGACATGGCTGGGTTCATCAAGTTGGAGAGGATGAAGTTTGCCCTGAGGGGCTCGGTACAGGGGTTCTTTCGGTGGTGACAGCCCTTTCTTGATTTCCTGGCAAAGGGGTCAGTCTCAGCAGCAACCTTGGGGGGGGGGGGGGGAGAGAGAGGTACGGTGGGGGGGTTCGGGGCTGGTTAAGGGGGTTTGTTTTTGCGACGGTGGGCTTGTTATTTTCTTCTTTCTTGTATTGTTGTTTGTTATTATTTATTATTCTGTTTTGGGGGGTGGGGGGAGTTATTTTCTTGTTTCGGTGTAGCACCACATCTTGTCTACTTTAACTGTGGGGAGAAAATTTGTTGTTGAAAAACTTGAATAAAAATTATTTTTTAAAAAAGGGGCATCTTGACAAATACATGAATAGGATGGGAATAGAGGGATACGGACCCCGGAAGTGTAGAAGATTTTAGTTTAGACGGTCATCATGATCGGCACAGGCCTGGAGGGCTGAAGCGCTGTTCCTGTGCTGTACTTTTCTTTGTTCTTTGTATGTATTATGGAGGGGATGTACATGCAGGTGGTTTGGTAATGTGGGAGGTGAGGGTGCTCGGTGGTGTGGGAGGTGAGGGGGTGTGGGATGGTGGTGTCCGTGTCCCTGGCCAGCGACCCTCCTCCCCCCTAGTCTGTGAAACGTGTCGCAATGAGTGCGCCTCGCGTGCGCTGGCCCTGGCGGTAGCGTTGTGCGGCCTCCCGTGCCTGACCAGGCCCCATGTCCCGCTCATTGTCCACGTCCCCCTCATCCTCCTCCAGCACATCGCCCCTCTGCTGCACTATGTTGTGGAGGACGCAGCAGGCCACCACAATGTCAGCGACCATCCTAGCCTCATACTGTAGGGCCCCGCCAGAGCTGTCCAGGCACCTGAAGCGCATCTTCAGGACACCAAAGCACCTATCGACCACACCCCTAGTTGCTGTATGGGCAACATTGTAGTGGGTCTCCGCGTCGGTCTGTGGTGTCCGTATAGCCACGACCACAACGGGTAACCCCCTGTTTCCCAGCAGCCAGCCACGCAGCTGGGGGGCAGGTCTCTCGAACATGTCTGGGATCACGGGTGGGCCAGTATGAAAAAGTCATGCACACTGCCCAGGTATCGGGCGCAGATGTGCATACTGCGCATCTGATGATTGCAGACCATCTGTATGTTCATCGAATGGTACCCATTCCGATTTGTGAACAGCGGCCTGTTATCTACCGGTGACCATAGGGCGAAATGCATCCCATCGATCACCCCCTGGACCTGGGGCATCCCAGCGATGGCAGCGAAGCCCACTGCCCGCACATCCTGGTGGGTGCAATCGACAGGATAGTTGATGTACCGCTCCGCCTGGGCGTACAGGGCGTCAGTGATGGCACAGATGCACCTGTTCGCCGATGTCTGGGAGATGCCGGACAGGTCCCCATGTGGTGGCTGGAACAACCTCGTTGCGTAACAGTTCAGCGCGACCGTCACCTTGACAGCCACCGGGAGCGGGTGTCCTCCCCCATTCCCATGCGGTGCCAGGTGTGCCATCATCTGGCAGATGTGTCTGGCTGTCTCCCTGCTCAACCGCATTCTCCTTCTGCATGCCCGGTCCGGAAGGTCCTCAAACGACATACATAGATCATAGATCATAGAATTTACAGTGCAGAAGGAGGCCATTTGGCCCATCGAGTCTGCACTGGCTCTTGGAAAGTGCACCGTACCCAAGGTCCACACCTCCACCCTATCACCATAACCCAATAACCCCACGCCACACTGAGGGCAATTTTGGACACTGACGGCAATTTAGCATGGCCAATCCACGTAACCTGCATATCTTTGGACTGTGGGAGGAAACCGGAGCACCCGGAGGAAACCCACGCACACACGGGGAGAATGTGCAGACTCCGCACAGACAGTGACCCAGCCGGGAATCGAACCTGGGACTCTGGAGCTGTGAAGCAATTGTGCTATCCACAATGCTACCGTGCTACGGTTGCAGTACACGCGGGGCCTCATCCGGCGCCTCCTTGGCACCTCCTCCTCCTCCCCCTTCCCGGCCTGTTGGGCAGCCGGCCATTCAGCCTGATCGGCTGCCACCAACCCCTCTTCTGCAGCCTCCGTCTCCTCTCTGAGCCGCCCCCGCTCACTCTGCCACAGGGCTTCATGCAGGGCATCGCCCATCGCCACGGCGGCCAACACCATAGATTGATGCCCAAAAGCCATAATTTTCTGCAGGGATGAAAGGCAAACATGTTATCATGACGCATGCACCAATGAGGTACCATGGGCTACACGGTGGCTCCGGTTGGCACCATGGGCCCTATCCAGGCATGTCCCCCCCCCCCCTCCCACCCTGGCCCTGTCAGTGCCCCAAGTTCTAGCGCCATCCCTGCTGCCAAGGGCACCCTTGGTTGGCACTGCCCTCACTGGGGGCTGCCGTCTGTGTGGCCCTCGGTGGTCCCCTGGTGGGTGGCTGCCGGTTGGGTGGGGTGGTCGGGGGGATTCCATGCGGCCGTTGTCACTGCGAGCACCCAGGGGCCGGGGTGGGTGGCCAGCAAGATCACCGTCATAATGACGGTCTGTGCCTGGGCACCGCCCCTGACCTGTTGAGGAGCTCCCCAACTGCTTGGCCTATCCCCCCCTTCCCCTACCCTCCCCCAGCCCTGGCAGGGCACCCCCCCCCCCCACGTAGCCAGCACGGCAGGTGTCCGAGTCGGCAGCCCACAGTCACCCCACACCATTTCCCACCTCCTCTCTCTGCCGCCACAACCAGGTTCACGATTTTTAGAAACACATTAGAAACACGCTGTCGGGAAATCAGCCAATCCGAGGCGTTGAATCGTTGTGGTTCCGGAGAATCAGTCGTCAGGCCAGCTAATGATATGCTTACGGTACTTTCAGGCTGTTTTTGGGGGGCCAGAGAATCCCGATTTGGCATGAAACCACCATCTGCCTCGATTTCGGCGTCGGAGGCTATACTCTGCCCGATCACATTTCGGCGTCGGCTAACGGTTACTTTTTTGGGCCCTGGGAAGTTTCTCACTGGTTAGTCCCCACTTAGGGCTGGATCCTCCCGCTGCAAAAACGCCATGGGCGAGCCGCGCGTGGAATTCTCTGGTCACCGGGCAGGCACGGCTACAGAATCTTGCCTCTAGAACTTTTTTTATCACTGGGGAGTTGAACCCAGAGATTGGGCCGCCATGTTGAGTTTGGGTTGGGGGAGGTCAGGGTTTTTTTGAGGGGCTCGGAGATCGGGGAGCCATTTAAAAATTGCATCCCAATCTCTCACTAGAACACGGAGTTCTGGCAAGCGGAGCCCTCTGTTGAATAAGGGGCCTAAACGGGGAATTTGCGGCCCCGCTGAATAGCCGTGTGTTTCTCGGCACTGCAACTAAACGCACTCGTTCGAGAACTTTATTCCCTTTTGGAAAGATCGCGCCCAAGTTTGGAAATTGCCTCCAATTGCCTATTAACCATGGTCTGATCAGCAGCCTATCGTTTCCCTCAACTGGGAGCTGCCCTGAAGGCATAACAGGTTAAATCTCTGGGATGCATAAGAAAAGTCTTTGTTTCCCCACAATCTTCTCGCTCCTGACACCAGTCACTAGATTTCCAATTGGAGAGGCAGCGATCGGGGGAGGGAGGCACAGCGCCGGCCCTAGGGTTGCTGGCGCCCCGGGCAAGCTGAATTTCGGCGCCCTTCGGGGGGCGGGGGGGGGGGGGGGGTGTATGGGGAATGGAGCCGGGGGGGGCGGTGGGGGGGCCCGAGGGGGGGGGGGGGGGGAGGAGGGGGCCAGAGGAGGGGGGGGGCGGAGGGGGCCCGAGGGGGGGCGGAGTGACCACCGTCGAGCCTGGATCCATCCGCCATGTTTGTGCAGGGCGGCCTGAGGGAGGGCGGCCACCGCGCATGCGCTGGTTGGCACCGGCCCAACTGCGCATGCGCGGGACCCGCACTCCTTGATGGCGCCCCCTAGCACATGGCGCCCCGGCGACTGCCCGAGTTGCCGGTACCTTGAGCCGGCCCTGGGGAGGCAGTAAGTTAGCTCATGAGGTATAACCAGATTGAGACCCTCGGAAGGAGACAGGCCTGATGCTTTGCCCATTTCCCACTGCTTGACAACCAGTTGCAGTTAAAACCCTCCTGGCAGCACGGTAGCATTGTGGATAGCACAACTGCTTCACAGCTCCAGGGTCCCAGGTTCGATTCCCGGCTGGGTCACTGTCTGTGTGGAGTCTGCACGTCCTCCCCGTGTGTGCGTGGGTTTCCTTCGGGTGCTCCGGTTTCCTCCCACAGTCCAAAGATGTGCAGGTTAGGTGGATTGGCCATGATAAATTGCCCTTAGTGTCCAAAATTGCCCTTAGTGTTGGGTGTGGTTACTGGGCTATAGGAATAGGGTGGAAGTGTTGACCTTGGGTAGGCTGCTCTTTCCAAGAGCCGGTGTAGACATGATGGGCTGAATGGCCTCCTTCTGCACTGTAAATTCTATGAAATTCTATGAAATTGTCTCACCTGAAGTTTAATTATCACATTTCCCAGAAAATCATCCTGTTCATTCTTTCGAGCGGCCTTCTTCACATCTTTGAAAACCCTGTAACATGAATCACAGTTGGTACCTTGCAGCAAGAACCAATTAGACACCAAACAATGTCGGATTGGAGACTGCTAAAGCAAAGGGAGTGTTGGATTTGTGCTGAGAGAATGATGGGCTAGAGATGGGTGAGTGAGGCATGTTGGACTGCAATCAAAACAGAAATCTCTGGTTAAAAACTAATCAGGTTTGGCAGCATCTTCATAGAGATAGAAAAACCGAGTTTACACATTTCAGATCTGCGATTTTTCACCAGAACTGGGAAACACTGATCTGCAATATGTTTTGAGCAACAGGTGGATTGAATAAGGACAAAAGGAACGTCTTAGATGGGGTGGAGGACAGGAGAAATTGCGTGACAGAAAGGTTTGTTCTTAGGAGCAAAGGGATGGAGGTAGGGCAAGAAAAGAAACAAAAGGTGTGCTGATGAGCTGCTGTCTAAAAGCAAACCAATGAAACAGGTAAAGAAAATGGAACAAAATGAGGGACAGAGTTTACAGTCTGAAATTATTATGCTCAATGTTTAGTTCAGAAGGCTGTAAAGTACCTCAATAAAGATAATGGGAGCGATTTAACACAAAAAAAAGTGTCCTGTTTTGGGCATATATAGCGGGGCTTTCTCGGTGCCTGCAACGCTGAGAGCAACTCCACTGTGATGTCGTGCATAAAGCAAGTCTGTACATAATGATATGCATGACCTCCAACCACTAGGTGGCAGTGTAAACCCAGCATGTGACCCTGTGGCTTGGGGAGTTGGGGATGAGTCATGTTGGAAATTTATCTTAGTTATCTTTATCACGCAGTTGTTCATAATAAATTATTTAAATTAGATGTTCTGTAGATCATCATTCACTTCAGCCAGTCTACAGAACATGACACCCTGCAATCCCCCCCCCCCCCCCCAAGTGAGAACACCCCGCTATGGAGTCCCTGAGGTCCCCCTTCTTCTGCCCCCCCCCCAAACCCCCTTACAGCATCCCCTCCCTTTCAGGATCCCCACCCATCACCCCCCACCCCCCCACCCCCCAACTTCCCGGAGCCCCTACTTACCTTCCTTGCATTCTTCCACCCTTAAAACACCCCCTCCATCATCATTTTATGGGCAAGGACACCCTTGCCCCCTGAACCATGGCCGTGCCACCCTGTTACTTGGACACCGTTGCACTGCCATCCTAGCACCCCAGGCAGTGCTCCTGTTGGCTTGGCTGTGCCATATGGGCATCTTGGCGGTGCAAGGATGGCAGTGCCAAGGTGCCAGCTGGGCAGCCATGGTGCTCAGGTTCCGGGGGTGGGCCAGGGGGGCACCCTGCACTGACCCTTACCACTCAGGAGTCTCTAACAGCCTGGGAGACACCCAGGTGCCATTCCGCCTGGTCCACGTTTGTGTAGACCAGTGCAGAACGCGCCCCGCTGAAGCCTCCCTGCGGAAGCCAGTGGATCCCACGATGCTGGTGGGTAAGTTGGTTTAAAAGAGCCCATGGTGTTAAGGGCAAGATCCTGGCATGGATAAAGGATTGGCTGACTGGCAAAAGGCAGAGAGACAGACAGTGACTAGTGGTGTGCCTCAGGGGTCGATGCTGGGACCACAACTTTTCACAATATACATTAATGACCTGGAAGAAGGAACTGAAGGCACTGTTGCTAAGTTTGTAGATGATACAAAGATCTGTAGAGGGACAGGTAGTATTGCGGAAGCAAGGGGGCTGCAGAAGGACTTAGACAGGCTAGGAGAGAGGGCAAAGAAGTGGCAGATGGAATACAATGTGGTACAGTGTGAGGTTATGCACTTTGGAAGGAGAAATGGAGACATAGACTATTTTCTAAACAGGAAGATGCTGAGGAAATCAGAAGCACAAAGGGAGTCCTTGTTCACGATTCTCTTAAGGTTAACGTGCAGGTTCAGTCGGCAGTTAGGAAGGCAAATGCAATGTTAGCATTCATGTTGAGAGGACTAGAATACAAGATCAGGGCGGTACTTCTGAGGCTGGATAAGGCTCTGGTCAGACCCCATTTAGCGTATTTTCCATTTAGGAAAGGGTCCAGAGGAGGTTCACAAGAATGAGCTCTGGGGTGAAGAGCTTCTTGTATGACGAACGGTTGAGGACTCTGGGTCAGTACTCGCTGGAGTTTAGAAGGATGAGAGGGGATCTTATTGAAACTTACAGGATACTGCGAGGCCTGGATAGAGTAGACGTGGAGAGGATATTTCCACTTGTCGGAAGAACTAGAACCAGAGGACACCATCTCAGACGAAAGGGACAATCCTTTAAAACAGAGATGAGGCCGAATTTCTACAGCCAGAGTGTGGTGTATCTGTGGAACTCTTTGCCGCAGAAGGCTGTGGAGGCCAAATCACTAAGTGTCTCTAATAGAGATAGATATGTTCTTGATTAATAAGGGGATCAGGGGTTATGAGGAGAAGGCAGGAGAATGGGGATGAGAAAAATATCAGCCATGATTGAATGGCGGAGCAGACCTGTTGGGCTGAGTGGCCTAATTCTGCTCCTGTGTCTTATGGTCTTATGGTCTTATCATCAACACCTGATGTTTAAGAAAACTGGCGTAGTTAAGGTCCAAACTTTGTTCAGTGCCGAGCCAACTCTACTCTCATGAGTTGATGATCAATGTCGTTCTCCTTGTTTTACATGCTCACTTTAACTGTAAAGCTAAAATAATACACTTTTCGGAGCTGGGTGTTCTATGCAGCATCAATTAGTAACTGTCACTATTACACAAGTTTCTCAAAACCCCACAACTCTCAAAACACCATAAAACAGTGAGTTACACACTCACCTCTTCAGCCCAACAATTCCATGGATCTCACCAAGTCGGAGTTTCACAGGATCATCAACATCCAGGTCCCTGATAACATTTAGGCAGGTAAAATAATCTTTTGGAGGCATTCAACATTGAAATTACAAAAACAACTTACATTGAAATAGCATCTTTAATGTAGGAGATTATCCAAAGGCCCCTCACAGATTCATAAATGAAGAATACGCAAAGATGAAATATTAGGAATGGTGAGCAAAAGATTTATTTGAGCATCTTAAAGGAAGAGATGAGAAGCAGATGGTTCAGGGAGAGAATTCCAGAGCTGGGAAGGCAAAGTAAATCAGCGATGTACATGAGACCAGATTTGGAGAAATGACGAGAACATAAGTGATTGAGGGATTGGAGAAAGTTAAAAAGAGAGACGAGGGTATGAAATGTTGAAACAAATGGGGCGGGATTCTCCCCTGCTGGGCCGGTTAATCGGCAAGGGAGGCGTGACTCCCGCCCCGCCGCCGGCTGCCAGTTTTTCGAAGGGGCAGGAGGCGCATCATGCCGGTCGGGTGCCGTTGGCAGCAGCCACCCCCGGCGATTCACTGCCCCGCGATGGGTCGAGCGCCCGCCCGTTTTCGGCCGGTCCTGCCGGCGTAGATTACGCCAGGTCCGTACCGGTGGGACCTAGCTCTGCGGGCGGTCTGCGGAGTCTTCAGGGAGGCGCGGGGGGGCCTGCCCGGGGGGGGCCGCCCAGAGGCCTGGCCCACGACCGTGCCCACCGATCCGCAGGCGGGCCTGTGCCATGGGGGCACTCTTTGCCTCTGCGCCGGCCGCTGTAACGGTCCGCCACAGTTGGCGCAGAGAAGAACCCCCCTGCGCTGGGATGACGCCAGTACACTCTGGTGCTCCAGCCCTTGTGGCAACTCAAGCTGGCCGGCAGAGGCCTTTCAGCGCTGGTTGGCGCGGCGCCAACCCCGCCACCGCGGGCCTAGCCCCTGAAGGTGCGTAGGATTCCACACCTTCCGGGCGGCCCGACGCCGGAGTGGTTCATGCCACTCCTCGGCGCCGGTATGTCCCGCCCCGCCAGTTAGGGGAGAATCCTGCCCGCTGATTCTCCGTCCGGGATGGGCCGAGCGGCCACACAACAATTCCAAGTCCCGCCGCCACCATCCACGTGCGGTGTGGTCTTACCCGTCAGGACCTCAGTATGCATGCATCCAGGGGCGGCCTGGTGGGGGGAGGAGCGGGGTCTGACCCCAGTGGGGGGTGGGGGGCTTCCGCTGTGGCCTGGCCCGCGATCGGAGCCTATCGATCTGCGGGCCAGCCTCTCGGGCTAGGGGCCTCTTTTGCTCCGTGCCGGCCCCTGTAGTCCGACACCATGTTGCGTTGGGGCCAGCGCGGAGAAGGGAGCCACTGCGCACGTGTACATTGGCGCTGGTCCCACTGTGCTTGCACAGACCCACGACGCCCATTTGACGCCGGCATTGGCAGTTGGAGCGGCGTGGGTCACTCCAGTGCAGTGCTGGTCCCCTGTAGGGGTCAGTATCGCTCCTCCTGAGGACATGTTGATGCCGTCGAGAAACGCGACGCGTTTACGGCGGCATCAACACTTAGCCTCAGGATCAGAGAATCCCGCCCATGGTTCATTATTGTAAAATTCAAAGGGAGCCAATAAAGGACAGTGAGTAAAGGAATAGGGGTCGGCGATAGGTAGATAGGCTTGATGGCAACATCCTGTTAGTGTTGCTACTGCACTTGTTGCTCAAATGTCTGAGACACCTTCCCCAATCCAAGATAGACTAAGCACTTTTCAGATCTGAAGGTGGAGGCCTTCGACACATTCATGAGTTTTCACAACATAAGGCAAGCGATGATCTGATCAGGGTAGCCATTATCGCACAGGAGGCTTTGATGTGTCTCATTTCTACAGGGTGAGCAAATGGCTCAAGCCCTATTTATGAGGTTGCTGATAACGGCAATCTTACACATGTGGAACTGTAGGAATCCCAATCCATATATTGATCAATAAAGGTAGGTTTACAATAGACAATAGAGAGTTCTCTTAGGTAAGATGCCTCAAATTTTTGAGCAGCACAAAGAACAAAGAACAAAGAAAATTACAGCACAGGAACAGGCCCTTCGGCCCTCCCAGCCTGCGCCGATCCAGATCCTTTATCAAAACCTGTCTCATATTTTCCAAGGTCTACTTCCCTCTGTTCCCGCCTGTTCATATACCTGTCTAGATGCCTCTTAAATGATGCTATCGTGCCCGCCTCTACCACCACCGCTGGTAAAGCGTTCCAGGCACCCAGCACCCTCTGCGTAAAAAACTTTCCACGCACATCGCCCTTAAACTTTCCCCCTCTCACCTTGAAATCGTGACCCCTTGTAACTGACATCCCCACTCTTGGGAAAAGCTTGTTGATATCCACCCTGTCCATACCTCTCATAATTTTGTAGACCTCAATCAGGTCCCCCCTCAACCTCTGTCTTTCCAACGAAAACAACCCTAATCTACTCAACCTTTCTTCATAGCTAGCACCCTCCATACCAGGCAACATCCTGGTGAACCTCCTCTGCACCCTCTCCAAAGCATCCACATTCTTCTGGTAATGTGGCGACCAGAACTGCATGCAGTATTCCAAATGTGGCCGAACCAAAATCCTATACAGCTGTAACATGACCTGCCAACTCTTGTACTCAATGCCCCGTCCGATGAAGGCAAGCATGCTGTATGCCTTCTTGACCACTCTATCAACCTGCGTTGCCACCTTCATGGTACAATGGACCTCAACTCCCAGATCTCTCTGTACATCAATTTTCCCCAAGACCCTTCCATTGACCATATAGTCCGCTCTTGAATTTGATCTTCCAAAATGCATCACCTCGCATTTGCCTGGATTGAACTCCATCTGCCATTTCTCTGCCCAACTCTCCAATCTATCAATATTTTGTTGTATTCTCTGACAGTCCTCCTCGCTATCTGCAACTCCACCAATCTTAGTATCATCTGCAAACTTGCTAATCAGACCACCTATACCTTCCTCCAGGTTATTTATGTAGATCACAAACAGCTGTGGTCTGAGCACGGATCCCTGTAGAACACCACTAGTCACCCTTCTCCATTTTGAGACACTCCCTTCCACCACTACTCTCTGTCTCCTGTTGCCCAGCCAGTTCTTTATCCATCTAGCTAGTACACCCTGAACCCCATACGACTTCACTTTTTCCATCAACCTGCCATGGGAAACCTTATCAAACGCCTTACTAAAGTCCATGTATATGACATCTACAGCCCTTCCCTCATCAATTAACTTTGTCACTTCCTCAAAGAGTTCTATTAGGTTTGTAAGACATGACCTTCCCTGCACAAAACCATGCTGCCTATCACTGATAAGTCTATTTTCTTCCAAATGTGAATAGGTCCTATCCCTCAGTATCTTCTCCAACAGTTTGCCTACCACTGACGTCAAGCTCACAGGTCTGTAATTCCTTGGATTTTCCCTGCTACCCTTCTTAAACAAAAGGACAACATTAGCAATTCTCCAGTCCTCCGGGACCTCACCCGTGCTCAAGGATGCTGTAAAGATGTCTGTTAAGGCCCCAGCTATTTCAACCCTCGCTTCCCTCAGGAACCTGGGATAGATCCCATCTGGTCCTGGGGACTTGTCCACCTTAATGTCTTTTAGAATACCCAAAACTTCCCCCTTCTGTATGACAACTTGACCTAGAGAATTTAAACATCCATCTCTAGCCTCAACATCCGTCTTGTCCCTCTCCTTTGTGAATACCGATGCAAAGTACGCATTAAGAATCTCACCCATTTCCTCTGAGTCCACGCATAAATTCCCTCTTTTATCTTTGAGTGAGCCAATCCTTTCTCTAGTTACCCTCTTGCTCCTTCCATACAAATAAAAGGCTTTGGGATTTTCCTTAACCCTGTTAGCCAAAGATATTTCATGCCCCCTTTTAACCCTCTTTATTGCGCGTTTGAGATTCGTCCTACTTTCCCGATATTCCTCCAAAGCTTCATCAGTTTTGAGTTACCTCGATCCTATGTATGCTTCCTTTTTCATCTTAGCTAGTCTCACAATTTCACCCGTCATCCATGGTTCCCTAATCTTGCCATTTCTATCTTTCATTTTCACAGGAACATGTCTGTCCTGCACTCTAATCAACCTTTCCTTAAAAGACTCCCACATTTAAAATGTGGATTTATCCTTAAACAGCTGCTCCTAATCCACATTTCCTAGCTCCTGCCGAATTTTGTTATACTCTGCCTTTCCCCAATTTAGTACTCTTCCTTTCGGACCACTCTTGTCCTTGTCCCTGAGTATTCTAAAACTTACGGAATTGTGATCGCTATTCCCAAAGTAGTTACCGACTGAAACATCAACCACCTGGCCGGGATCATTCCCCAATACCAGGTCCAGTATGGCCCCTTCCCGAGTTGGACTATTTACATACTGCTCTAAAAAACTCTCCTGGATGCTCCTTACAAACTCTGCTCCATTTACGCCTCCAACACTACACGAGTCCCATTCAATGTTGGGGAAGTGAAAATCTCCCATCACAACTACCCTATTGCTCCTACATTTTTCTATAATCTGTCGGCATATTTGTACCTCTCCTTCATGCTCGCTTTTGGGAGGTCCGTAGTAAAGTCCCAACAACGTTACTGTACCCTTCCTATTTCTCAGCTCCACCCATATTGCCTCAGTGCTCGAATCCTCCATCGTGCCCTCCTTAATCACAGCTGTGATATCATCTCTGACGAGTAATGCAACTCCTCCACCCCTTCTACCTCCCTCTCTATCCCTCCTGAAGCATCTATACCCTGGGATATTCAGTTGCCAGTCCTGCCCTTCCCTCAACCAAGTCTCAGTAATACCAATAACATCATATTCCCAGGTACTGATCCAAGCCCTAAGTTCATCTGCCTTACCTGCTACACTTCTCGCATTAAAACAAATGCACCTCAGACCACCTGTCCCTTTGCGTTCATCATCTCTTCCCTGTCTACTCTTCCCCTTAGTCACATTGAGTTTATTGTCTTGTACCTTACTGGCTTTAGTTGCTGCTTCTTTACTGACCTCTAACTTCCTAATCTGGTTCCCATCCCCCTGCCACATTAGTTTAAAACCTGCCCAACAGTGTTAGTAAAAGCACCTCCTAGGACATTGGTTCCAGTCCTGCCCAGGTGTAGACCATCTGGTTTGATTTTAACGTCTTGATTTTAACATTTTTATCTTAGATTGCACCCCTCTTGTTCTCTAGTGTCTTCTCGACACATCTAACTTTCCCTAACTGTTCTCTTTCGACATCCATTCCAAGGTGCCATGTAATGTTCTTTGATTGGGCTGATGTGGAATCTCGATATTGCCGTGTGAACAAAGAACATTAGACTTTGTTTTCTAAACAAAGTTATTTATTACTAACACTACACTAACAAGCAACTAAAATGTCTAAGATGAATACACTGCAATGAAGTTATTGTGAAAAACCCCTAGTCGCCACACTGCGGTGCCTGTTCGGGTACACTGAGGTAGAATTCAGAATATCCTCTTCACCTAACAAGCATGTCTTCTGGGACTTGTGGGAGGAAACCGGAGCACTCGGACGAAACCCCCACAGGCACGGGAAGAACGTGCAGACTCTGCGTAGACAGTGACCCAAGCCATTAATCAAACCTGGGTCCGTGGCAGTGAAGCAACAGTGCTAACCACTGTGTTGCCGTGCCACAAATCTGTGCCGGATTAGCAAAATTAGCAAAAATCAGGATAACGTACAATGGGTCAAACGGCCTTTCCTCTGTTGCATCATGATTTTTCAACCATGTTCACCCTAAGGACCTTCTTCTGCGAAGGTACCTTCAATACATTCTTTGCACAGTAGCCAAGGATTGAAATACTCACCACATGTCCATGTGCAGTTCAGTGTGACGGTAATCCTCGACTTTCCTGCAACAAGAGAGTAATTATCAATGACCTATCTTGGAATTGAGGCCAATGAAGGTACATTCTCCTCAATCCCTGGGGAGTAATATAGCCAACATGGTCAGTATGATGGTTCACCCTGCTGGTTTACAGCAAATAATGTACTGTCATTGTCATATATAGTTTGTCTTTTTGTAATAAAGTTAACTCATCCCCTGTGTAGTCTCAGTTAACCAGAGCCTGGAGTTATTTTCTTGTCATACTCTGAATCCTTCGCACAGCCTCTCAAACTGATCAATTCCATTAATTGTGTCTGTCTCATGGTGAAGCAATGATTAGGAGCACCTTCTGACTGACTTTGCCAAACTCCCTCGGGTCCATCCAGGTCGGACACTATCTCAGCTTGTGCTAGGCTAGCTGATGTTAGGGAGGGGTGGTTTAGACAAGGTGGACAGGGTCGAAGGGGAAACTGCCTTAAAGTCAGAGAGGGCGGAATCAGCTAGTGTTCCAGCTTTCCATTGCAGTGCGATGACACAGTCAGAAAGTCGGAGTTTGTGAGGGACAGGGTCAAGTGCAGCTACAATTCTTTACATAGTCAAAAAGCCTGCAGACACAAGAACGGACTGGCATTAGGAATACTGAACAAAGATACCACACCATCCACCAACTCCTACCTGAAAGAAATGAAAAAAAGACAGAAAAGCAGCAAAGACAGAAGAGAAATAAAACGCAATACGGATAGAAGTCGAAAAAATTAGGAACCAGCATTAGAGGTGAGAGAAAACCAACCACATGAGAGAGTGAACATCATCTCCAACCTCCCATGTACAACGCCATAGGAGATAGACTGGGTCAGCCTGCAGTGACTTAATGTGGCAATATTGATACTCACAAGAGAAACGTTTCATTCCAAACGGGGTTCAGGGTCTGCTTCTTGACTTCAGTTCTTTGAATTTGATCCTGAGGGATTGAATCTTTCACTACAGCTTTCTGTCGCCTCCTGGGCAGGGGACTGTCTGCTCTGTTGGCCTCTTCATCTTGCTGTCCTTCAGTAATCACCACGCCCAGCAAACAATAAGGGTCACTGAAACCTAGAGAAGAGATTCATTGCAAACATTCAGATTAGATGAGTTTGAGTATAACTTGATTCATGATACGTTTACCACAGCAAGCCCGGTGGAAAAACTCTGATTGCACACCAGAATCTCCGACAATCTCATATACCCACTTCTCACGTACCTGGGCAGCATACCTGAAAAAGCTTGGCATTTGACAAGTGGGATCAATGTTTACCATGATCAAGTGGATTGCCTGCTCATTGTCAAATCCACCCAATTTTAACCCCATTGAAAGCCACTCCATTCTGTCAGGGTATCGTCCCAATTAGTGAAAGTGAGAATTCTCTTCCTTCACTGTAGCCATCAACAGCTTTCTCTCTCTCTGTTTTATCAATGATCCTCCAAAAATGTTCTCTTGTTTGTCCAAATACAACATTTCCAATGTTGATCCACGGACTCATATCCCCTGGACTTGAAATCAATGGGATATTTTGGTTCTTTGGGGCACTGTGTCAAATTAACAATATCAGTTACACCCCTCCAATTCTCCCTTCCATTTGGAGACCTGACAGGTGGTTCGAAGTTTGAGATAGGGTTCGAAGTTCCAGGACGTACCTTCGAGGCTGTCAAGGGAACAGGTCAAATGATTCCCCTGCTTTACAGTGGAAGCTGTTAGAACCAGAGACTCCTACCAAACAGATACCTACACATATATCCATAGATAACATGGAAGAAGGTACAGTGAGGTTGTAATGAACTCCAATTGGCTTTATTGGTTGGCCAATTGGAGTATGAGCTCCCTCAATGATAGCTCATTGAGGGGGCCCATATAATCACCTGTGTAGGCTTTGTGAGCCAGTCTTAAGTTGACTGGACTGCTAGCAGCACTGTTTGTAGCTGCTCCAGTAATACCGTTATTGTAAATAAATATTGGTGTGGTGACGGAACTCATGCCTCCCGTGGATTACTACAGTGGCGACGAGGATGGGATATAAAGTAGACGAGTCAGGCTTACACCCATGAGAAGACAGAGTAAGGGCAATAAAAGAAGCCCCAGCTCCCACCACGGTCCAGGAGTTACGATCATTTCTAGGGTTGGTAACCTATTATGGAAAATTTATTGAAAATAGGGCGTCCATCCTAGAACCCCTCCACCAGCTACTAAAAAAGGGGCAAGAATGGAAATGATCCCCCCGCCAAAACCGAGCATTTAGGGACATTAAGGAACAGCTGTCATCCGAAAATGTCCTAGAGCATTATGACCCAAGGAAGGAGTTGGTGGTCACTTGTGATGCATCCCCCTACGGGGTAGGAGCCATCTTAGCCCATAGAGGAAGGAATGGGGAAGAACGGCCAATAGCCTATGCTTCGAGGACCTTGGCGATGGCTGAGAGGAAGTATGCCCAAATCGAGAAGGAAGGACTGGCGGTGATATTCGCAGTAAAAAAAATTTCACCAGTATCTGTACGGGCGAACATTCACCATAGTGACGGACCATAAGCCGTTATTAGGGTTATTAAAGAAGACAAGTCAATACCCCCGATTGCATCAGCTAGAATCCAACGCTGGGCGTTGCTACTGGCGGCGTATAGATACGTTCTGGAGCACAGACCGGGAACGCGAGTAGCACATGCAGATGCTTTGAGCAGACTTTCCCTCCCGGACACTCGGCCGCAAATACCAAAAGTAGAGGAGACAGTAATGACTCTAAATTTTTTGGACACCCTACCAGTAGACGCACAACATATTCGGTTGTGGACGCAAAAAGACCCAGTTTTAGCCAAGATGAAGCATTTACTGCTAACAGGGGAACTGGAAAGACCAGTGGAGCCCCAGATGCACCCATACTGGAGCAGAAGGGACCAAATAACCGTAGAAGACGGTATCCTATTATGGGGAGCCCGGGTAATCATCCCAGCTCAGGGCCGTCAGGCAATCATAACGGACACCCAGGGGTGTCTAAAATGAAGATGCTAGCTCAAAGCTACGTTTGGTGGCCAGGTTTGGACACAGACATAGCAGCCTTGGTACGTCGGTGCCAGGAGTGCCAGGAGTGCCAACAGGGGCAAAGAGTGCCACCAGCGGCGCCATTGCACCCGTGGGAATGGCCAGGCAGACCGTGGACCCGCCTGCATATTGACCACGCCGGCCCTTTCATGGGCTCAATGTTTTTGGTGATAGTGGACGCCCACTCCAAATGGTTGGATGTCCACCGGGTAAGCATGGCAAGCACAGCATCGACAATTGAAAAGCTCAGGGCCTCGTTTGCAACACATGGACTTCCAGAGGTATTGATGTTGGACAACGGAACGGCATTCACAAGTGGGGAATTTGGAAAATTCCTGAAGGAAAACGGAGTCCGTCACATCAAAACGGCCCCTTACCATCCAGCGACCAACGGCCTGGCAGAGAGAGTGGTCCAGACACTTAAAGCGGGACTCAAGAAGCAGCCGGCAGCATCAATGGACACAAAGCTCTCCCACTGGCTGTTTGATTACAGGACCACACCACATTCCACAACGGGCATACCGCCAACTGAACTCTTAATGGGAAGGCGGCTGCGAAGGAGGCTGAGTCTCCTTTTCCCAAATTTAACGGGGAAAGTGGAGAAACAACAGGAGGCCCAACGCAGGGGGCATGATAATAGTCGGCAGCAGAGACATTTCCAGGTGGGGGCACCGGTTTGGGTCAAGAATTATGGGAAAGGACCAACGTGGGTCAAAGGCACGGTAGAGTCCCAAACAGGGCCCATATCCTATGAGGTTTCGATAGGAGGTAAGGTGCTGAAGAAACACCTAGACCAAATAAGGGCAGCGGAACCACACCTGGAGGCAGGCGAAGCAGGACTGCCTCAAGCTGGGATAGCCCAGATGGAAAGGATACCCACACCCCAGCCCCGAGCAATTTCTCCAGACCCCGTCATCCAGTCGTCAGAGTCGGAAATGGACACACTTGACGAGGCCGCCGCGACACCTCTCCCCAAGGAGGAGGAAGAACAACTTCCAAGGAGGTCGTCAAGGAAAAGATGGGCACCTATAAGGTACACCCCGCCCACTTCAGAGAACGACCCGGCGGACGACACAGAGGTGACAGAC
Organism: Scyliorhinus canicula; assembly: GCF_902713615.1. Taxonomy (NCBI): domain Eukaryota; kingdom Metazoa; phylum Chordata; class Chondrichthyes; order Carcharhiniformes; family Scyliorhinidae; genus Scyliorhinus; species Scyliorhinus canicula. The sequence continues at coordinate 68,018,683 of NC_052163.1, read as the reverse complement.
CCAGACATGAGGAGCAGGAAGAAGCTCAGAGGAATGCCAGCTGGCAGGAATTCCTCGGACCTTGGGGGGGGAGGGGGGGGGGGGTGTAATGAACTCCAATTGGCTTTATTGGTTAGCCAATTGGAGTATGAGCTCCCTCAATGATAGCTCATTGAGGGGCCCATATAATCACCTGTGTAGGCTTTGTGAGCCAGTCTTAATTTGACTGGACTGCTAGCAGCACTGTTTGTAGCTGCTCCTGTAATATCGTTATTGTAAATAAATATTGGTGTGGTGACGGAACTCCTGCCTCCCGTGGATTACTACAGAGGTTGACCTGTTCTTGGTCTTGTGGGAATATGGTAACATTGATGTTATCTGTGGCAGCAGTGGGGCAACGTGCTGCAGATGGAGGAGGGGAAACATGTGGCCACCTCTGAGGAGGAGGAGGTGCCAGACCAGCATGGTAGCATAGAGGTTAGCGCAATTGCTTCACAGCTCCAAGTTTCCTCCCAGTTGGACCCAACATGGTAAATTTATTTGAGTTTTTGGCCCAAAAAGCCACTTTAAACTCCCCCAAATACAAAAGGCATCAACAGCGCAAGAAGGAAAGAAGGTGCCGGCGAACAGCAGCTCGAGGGGACGGCGAGACGGCAGAGGCAGGAGCGGAGGAAAGGGGCAGGAACAATGGGCGGATGGACCAGTGGCCCCAGGAGGCGAGGCAGAGGCCCAGGAGAACCTGGAGGGGTGGAAGATCGGCGACCCGAACGGCGGAGCAGGAGACAAAGGGGGACGGATGGAGGAACAAAGAAACTGACCGCTGATGAAGGACGCGATCAAGATGGAGCTCCAGCTGGTGATGAAGGAGGTGGTGACAGAAGCGATAGCCACCCTGCAGCGCACAATAGAAGGCCTGGGACGGAAAGTGGAGACCTGGAGAAGACGTCAATGGACCAGAGCAACAGGATCGTAGCTCTGGAGGCTGAGGTAAAGAGGTTGGTGGCGGCTCAGGGGAACATAAAAGGGGAGGTCGAAGATAAGGAGAACAGGTTCAGGTGGCAAAACCTGTGCATCGTGGGTCTGCCCGAGGGGATTGAGGGAAGGGACCAACAGGCTACATCATCCAAATGCTGGGCAAAATCGGCGCTTTTCAACAAAGGGGTGCGGTTTGGCATGCTATTCATGTCAGACTCTGGGTAACATACCAGGGAAGAAATATTACTTCGGCACCCCGGTGGAGGCCGACAAGTTCATAAAAATTAACAACCAGGAGGGAGAACAGATGCGGCAGCGGTGAAGGCAGCAGGGACAGAGAAAGAAAGGGAATGAGAGTGGAGGATGGACCGAAAACCAGGATTGTTATGTGGACTATGTTTTTGCATGGGACTATGATGCCTCGTTTTTGTTTTTGTCTCCTTTTTCAATTTAAAGATGGGAAACAGGGAGAAGAGAGCGAGAATAGAAGAAGCAGGCAAAGGGGGTGAGATAGGGGATGGAGATAGGTAGGCAAAACGGGGCCAGGGCTAGACCCCTGGGAGGGAAGCCACCGTACTAGGGAGAGGGCTAACATGGAAAGGCAGGCGGTAAGGGAGGCTGCGGTGCACCTCTCAGGGAAGAGGGAGCGTCTGGCCAAAGTGAGGGGGAACAGGACAGATGTGGGGGGAAGAACACAAGGGGGGGACAGAGAGAAGGGGGACAGGGAGGGGGGAATAGGGAAGTGGGGGACGGAGGTGGGGCAGACATGCAGAACAGAAAGGGAGCAAAAAGACAGGAAAGGCTAGGCAGAGAGACAGACATAGACCTCGGCAAGCATGAAGCAGGACGAGGAACCAGGATGGTGCTGCAATCAGCCACTCAGGAGGGCAAAGGCAGACCCCGGAGTGCAGGGGCGCACTCATGTAGTGTACACATAGTTGGTGCCCCCTAGGCGAAGGGAAATCCCGGAGCCCAGGGACCCAATTTCATGGTGAGAGCGGCAGACCCCAGAGTGCAGGGGCGCGTCCACCAGGTAAGTATGGTTGATCCCGCAAGACCAGGGGGGTCAGAAACCCACCACCAGGATTGTTACCTGGAACGTATGGGGACTTAACAGCTCGGTGAAACAATCCAGAGTCTTCTCCCACCTGAGAAACCTGAAGGCAAAAATGGAATGTGGATCATATAGTGTCATGTGAGAGTGCCTTTAAGAATTGGATGTTTAAGCAATGTACCTTTAAGAAATGCAGTGATGTCAGAGTGTTGGTGGAGCTGGGCTTCAGCTCGGCCATTTTGAAGTTTTTAGTTTCAGTTTTGAGAGAGAGCAGCTGAAAAGTGCCTGGCTGGTTTGCTGTGAGCTGCTTGAAAGGAGAAAGCCAGTTTGAGGAGAAAGCTGGGAATGTCTGTGTGTTTTGCAAAGAGCTGCAGGAAGAAAACACAGAGCTGGTCTGTAGATGTCTGCAAATCCAAACACTATAAATATATTGAATGTAACCTCATGTCTGTTTTTGAAGGTGAAGTCTTTGGATTTTAAAAGAACAGTGTGAAGGATTATTTTGTGATGTAGTCTTTTGGGGTTATCTTTGAAGTAAGGGGTGTTAAGAGATCCAATGTTTATTTAAAAGGTTAATTTGCGTTCATGGAATAAACATTGTTTTGTCTTAAAAACCACGTGTCCATAATTGTAATACCACACCTGGGGAACAAGCCGTGTGCTTCAAAAGCAAAAATCCATTAAAGGTGGAGGTTGGTTGAACTCCATGCTACATTTTGGGGTTCTGAAAACACCTCTCCCATAACAATAGGCCCATTTCGCTGCTAAATGTAGACGCGGAAATACCCTCAAACTCTTGGACAAAAGGCTGGAAAGCTGTGTACCAGAAGTGGTCGTGGAGGACAAAACGGGCTTTGTCAAGGGTAGGCAGCTTACAACGAACATCAGGCAGCTGCTGAATGTAATAGTGACTCCCTCCCGGGGAGAGAACTCCAGAGGTGATCGTCTCCCTGCATGCAGAAAAGGCCTTCGGCAGAGTTGAGTGGAACTACCTCCTCGAGGTACTGGAACGGTTTGGGCTAGGAGTGAGGTTCAGGGCCTGGGTAAGACTCCTGTACAATGCTCCCGAAACGAGCGCTCAAACAAACACCACCAGTTCTGAATATTTCCAGCTACAAAGAGGCACAAGGCAGGGATGTCTGTTGTCCCTGTTCTTGTTCGCGCTAGCAATTGAACTGGCGATAGCCCTGTGGGACACAAAAAGCTGGAAGGGCATCCAGAGAGGTGACATTGAGCACAGAGTCTATCTCTATGTGGATGACCTGCCCCTGTATGTTTCGAAGGAAGGATTGAAGGCTATCATGCAAATCCTGAAAGAGTTCGGATTCTTCTCGGGTTACAAACTCAACGTGAGCATTCCCAGTGAAACGGGGAGGAACAGAACTGGAGGGACTCCCGTTCAAAACAGTCCAAAATAGATTCCGATACCTGGGGATCCAAATAGCCAGAGACTGGACAAAGTTCCACAAGTGGAACCTGACCAGCCTGGTGGAGGAAGCTAAAGGGGACCTACAGAGGTGGGGCGCACTCCCACTCTCTCTGGCAGGGAGAGTGCAGACGATAAAATGAACGTGCTGCCGAGGTTCCTCTTCCTGTTTAGATCCATACCCATCTTCATCCCAAGACCTTCTTCCAAAGCGTAGACAGGTTAATCATGGTATTTGTGTGGGGAGGTAAGAATGCAAGAGTTCCCAAACCAACACTGCAAAGGAGGAAAAGGTGGCCTGGCTTTACCAAACCTTCAGCACTACCACTGGGCAGCAACAGCGGAAAGAGTGAGGGGATGGGTAAACAAACACAACTCAGAGTGGGTGCAGATGGAGGAAGTCTCCTGCAAGGGAATGGCCCTCTGGGCCTTGGCTACAGTAGCACTCCCATCCTCTTTGGCAAAATACACATCAAACCCAGTGGTAGCGGCTACACTGAAAACGTGGGCCCAATTGCGACAGCACTTCAGACTGACTAGGATGCCTCCCATGGCCCCCACGTGGGGCAACCACAAATTCCCCCTAGCCAGGTTAGACACTACCTTTAGGAAATGGAGATGGGACGTGGGCACACTGACAGTTAGGGACTTTACGTAGGGTACAGACTCGCGACACTGGACGGACTGACGGAGGAGTGGGAACTGCTGACAGGACAGGAAATGAGACACCTGTAAATAAAGCACTTCCTCCGCAAAGAGACAGTAGAATATCCCGGGCTCTAAAGACTACACTACTAGAGGACCTGGTAAATACAGACAGTTAAAACGGAGGACTCTGTGGGAAAATCTATGGAAAGCTACTGGACAGAGCTCGAACGCCACTGGACGAGCGAAGCATTGAGCAGGGCCAATTCCATCTCCTCCTGCGCATGGCTCAGTCTCATGTAGTTCAAAGTGGTGCACAAGAGCGCACCTGACCAGAACCAAAATGAGCAGGTTCTTCCAGGAGGTGGAGGATAAATGTGAACGGTGCCAGAGGGGCCCGGCCCACCACACCCACATGTTCTGGGCTTGTCCCAAATTTGCTGGGTTCTGGACAGCCTTCTCCGAGGCAATACCCAAGGATGTGGGGGTGAGGGTGAAGCCATGCCTAAATGTGGCAATCTTTGGGGTATCAGAGCAGCCAGAGCTACACACGGGGAAGAGGGTCGATGCCCTCGCTTTCGCTTCCTGAGTTGCACGCCGAAGAATCCTGCTCAGCTGGTGATCAGGAGCACCACCCACAGCTGCAGACTGGCTCGCTGACCTCTCGGAATTCCTCCACCTGGAGAAGATTAAATATTCCATCCGAGGGTCGGAGGAAGGCTCCCTAAATGCATGGAGGCAGTTCGTCGGCCTGTTCCAGAACCTGTTTGAGGCCAGCAACAGTGAATAGATAGGAAACAGGAAAGTTAGAAAGAAAAGAGAGGAAAAATAAAAGAAAGACAAGGGCCGGGATTCTTTGATATTGAGGCAGAGTGTCCGCGCCTTTGTGAACGCCGTCGTGAATTGGCCACGGGCACGATCAATTCAGGCCCGAAAAGGGGCCAGCAGTGAGGCCGTGAGGAACGCGGTGGGCGTGGCACCAGAGCAGCGGCATCATCACGCGATTCGAAGTGCGCGTTCCGCGCACAGGACCCAAAGGATAGAGATGGCTGAGCCCCGCCGTGCCGCTCCCAGGTTGCGGGACAGTGATATTGAGGCGCTGCTGGACGCTGTAGAAGAGCGCAGGGCCATCCTGTGGCCAAGACGTGGGCACCGGCACCCGTCCAGCACTGTGAAGTGCGGCTGGCATCTGGTGGGCATCATGGTTAGCGCTGTGGGGCACATGCCCGCTCTGAAGACCAGTGCCGAAAGAAGCTCCATGACCCACGAGGGCTGCCAGGGTAAGTACCCCAAGAGTTCCCTGGGCCACACCCCACCCCTCCCTCCCCCACCCCCCACCACATCTCGCAGGAACACCCCCCCTGCCCACATAGGAGTGGGGGGAACCACATTGCACCCGACCCACATGGGCAACACACCCCCTTTGAGAGCTGCCATGGCACGGTGCCCAGTGGCCCCCACCCAGTCATAATGTTGCCAACATCTGCGTGTCTTGATGCTGACTGTGATGCTCCCCCCCACCTCCCCCCACCCCGCAGGACAAGACTGCTCACAACCAGAGAACAAGAACCAGAGGGGGATCACCTGAGCTGCACCCCGTCACCGTCCATGAGCAGAGGGCTCTGGACCTCGCTGGGGGAGCTGCCACCCGGGAGGTAGCGCCATGCCAGATCGGAGGCGCAGGACCAAGTGAGACTTTCCTGCCTCGCTACACGCCCGCAGCCCGTCACTTCCCCCAGCCCCCTGACACATACCCCTCCACCCCCTCACACCCGACTTCACGTGTCTGATGATATGTCCCTTCTTATGTTCTCCAGGGCCAGGAGCCGATAGTCCAAGGACGTCTCGGACAAGCCACCGCCGTCCAGCTCCAAGCTCCGCTGCCCACATCCGCATGGCAGAGAGGGGAAGGAAGACAGACAGGAGGGCCCTCTTCTGAGGCCGCGGTACTGGAGGGGGACGCACAGAGGACGTACAGAGACGACACTGATGAACACAGGACGGGCAGTCAGGACACTAATGGCCGTGAGACGGATGAGGAGAGAGCTGCGAGCCAGGACAGTGACGGAGAGAGGACGGGGACTCTGGACAGTGATGCACAAAGGGCGGCCAGACAGACGATGGACAGACTGGACAGGGCACCTAACATGAGCCGCGGACTACGTGCATCAGTCCAAGGGTCGACCCAGGAGACCCCAGACCTGGGGACAGATAAGGACCTCGAATTTGCGTCACTGCTGTCACCCATAACATCCACCATCGCAGATACCCTCACCTCGGTTGGGCACATTAGTGAAATGAAAAAATGAAAATCGTTTATTGTCACAAGTAGGCTTCAATGAAGTTACTGTGAAAAGCCCCTAGTCGCCACATTCCGGCGCCTGTCCGGGGAGGCTGATACGGGAATCGAACTGTGCTGCTGGCCTGCTTCGTCAGCTTTAAAAGCCAACGATTTAGCCGAGTGTGCTAAACCAGCCCCTGATGAGGCTTCTGGGACACTGACTGGTGTGCACCACACAGCCGAACCGGTACAGCAGGTGGAGGTAGGAGCAGCCGAGGAGCTGGACGGTCGGACAGCAGGCCAGGCCCAGCACCGAGCTGCCGCCCAGACAGTTCCCGGGTTCCTGGACTTACCAGACCCACCCGCAGACCCAATGCCTTTGGATACCCAGGGAGCGGACAACAGGATTACTGCCGTCTTCCAGCAGCTGCAGACGCAGTTGGAGGAGTCCATCCGCGTCCAGGAGCAGGGAGCGGTGCCGGTCATGGCTGCCACCCAGGCCGACACCGCACGGGTGGCGTCCGTGGTGAGACAATGGGGGCAATGGTTTTGGCCATGGGTCAGGTTCTGCAAGGCGTGGGGCTTCATGTGCGCGCGTCATCCGTGGCCCAGGACAGTGCTGCCCTCTCACAGGCAGCCATGTGTCAGAGCCAGCTGGACATAGCCACCGCGCTCCGGGGTCTGGTCCAGTCTCAGCAGGCCATGGCCCTGTCCCAGCAGGCCATCGCTGAGAGCATCGGCTGCCCTGCACACGTACTGGATGACGTCGTACAATCACAACAGGCGGTTGCACAGTGCTTGACAGGGATGTCGCACTCCCTGAGCTCCATTGCTGCGAACGTTCAGACCGTGCGCGATGTCGAAGCCGACCTCCAGGACTGGCAGCGCCAGGTGTCGGTGGTGCAACGGTGCTTGTCTCCACGGGCACCACTGTCCCATAGTGAGGACCAGGGGCCACCGGGCTCCCCGAGGGAGGAAGTGGTTCTGGAGCCCGTCCCGGTAACTCCAGCAAGGGAGATCCCGGAACACTCGGACTCCCCCCATACCATCCCTGGTGTATCTGGTGGGCAGCGGGCAGAGCAGGGTGGGAGCATGCCACCCAGCATTGCCACCGAGCTGCCTGGCCCATCGAAGCCGTGCCGCCCCAGGAAACACACGCCAGTGGGGAGCCACGTCGCAGGGCAGGATTCTCAGCAGTCCGCCTCCACGCCTGCTGTACCGTCTGGGGAAACACCAAGGCGTAGTGGTAGGGCCCGTAAAGCAAAGAAGTTAGACATGTATTAAGTTGGCATGGGTGCAGGGCACAGCTTAGTTCTAGGGGCTAGGGCACTTGTCTGTGAATGCCACGAATAAAGTCACTGTTACACAAAACCTAGATGACTCTGTGCTATGTCCGGTGCCTGAGGGGTCGTGAGGGGGACGGAGTGGCACTGGGGTCGAACTTTCGCTACAATGGTGATGGTGGGTGTGTGTTCCCTCCCCCCCAAACCCCGTCGTCCTCAGCATGGGCATGTGATGGAGTGTCCGTGACGCATACAGGAACCACCGAGGTGGAGGGTTTAGCTATGGAAATGAGTCAGACATTGTCTAACGATCCGGAGCTCACAGCTCATCACAGAGCGGGTTGTATCACTCAACATGGCACTGATCACACCCGCTTACACAAGTGACTGTGTGATACCATCTCGTTGTGCCGCAGGTGTAAGTTGCTGTGAAAGTGGTGGTGTGGGCGCTGGGGTTGTCGGATGGTGCGGGAGGTGTGGGGGGTGCTGGGTGGTGTGTTTGTGCAGAACGGTGGTGCAAGTGCCATGCTCAGCAATGCCCTCCCCCTAGTTTGTGAAACGTGCTCGCTCTCGAAGCCAGTGGTGTCGTGCAGCCTCCCCGGCCATATGCAGCCCCCAGGTCGTGTCTGTGCGCCCCCCCTCCCCATCCTCCTCCTCATATGCAGACGCGTCGCCGTCATCGGGCTCCCCTGTGCCTCCTACTCCAGGGCATTACCCCTCTGCTGGGCAATGTTGTGCAGCACACAGCAGACAACAAATATGCGGCCGACCCTCTCGGAATGGTACTGCAGGGCACCTCCAGAGTGGTCCAAGCACCTGAATCGCATCTTCAAGAGGCCGAAGCACCTCTCCACAACACCCTCGGTTGCTGCATGGGCCTCATTGCAGCAGGTCTCCGCATTGGTCTGTGGCCTCCGTATAGGTGTCATCAGCCACGACTGCAACGGGTAACCCCTGCCGCCCAGCAACCAGCCCCTCAGCTGGGGCGGGGGAGGGGGGGGGGTAGTGAGGGTGTGTGTGTGTGTGTGTGTGGCCCTCGAACATTGCGGCGATGTACGATTGCGCCAGTATAAAGGCATCATGCACACTGCCGGGGTACTGGGCGCACACATGCATGATCGTTATGCGATGGTCGCAGACCACCTGAATGTTCATAGAGTAGGTCCCCTTTCTATTCCTGAAAACTTCCCTGTTCTCCGAGGGTGGGCGCATGGTGACGTGCACCCCATCAATCGCATCCTGGGCCATCGGTATACCGGCCACGGTGGCGAATCCCGCTGCCCGAGCACCTTGGTGTCCGTGGTCCTCCGGAAACTGTATATATCAGTCGGCGATGGCATACAGGGCATCGGTCCTGGCTCGGATGCACCGGTGCATCAATGCCTGTGAGATCCCGGAGAGGTTCCTGCTCAGCGCCTGGAACGAACCTGTCGCAAAGAAATTGAGGGTTACCGTCACATTGACGGTCACTAGGATAGCATGTCCTCCCCCCGTTCCACGTGGTGCAGGTGCACCATGAGGTGGCATATATGTACAACGGACTCCCTACTCAATCTCCTCCTGCATGCCCTGTCCGGCAGGTCCTCAAACGACATGTGATCACGGTAGACTCGAGGCCTCATGAGGCTTCTCCGGCACCTTGGCATCACCACCTGCTCCTCCTCGATCCCTGCGGCCCATCAAGTTCAGAATCCTCATCCTGTGCATCCCCGACGATGTGGTGATCATTGTCCCCCTCCGCCTCCTCCTGCACATGTCGGGCCGGCAGCCTCAGTGGCTGTCACGCGGCCCTCTGCAGCCACTCCCTCTGCTGTAGCCGCCACTGCCGCAGCTGCTCTGAGCCGCCTGCGTCAACGCTGCCAGATGGCCACCTGCAGGGCAGCGGCTCCTGCCACGGCGGCAAACATAGCAGGCCGGTACGCAAATATGACGATCTGCAAGAGGGGGTGGCGGTGTAGACATCTGGGATGGCCACTTCCAACTAGGATCCAGCAGAGGGCAGCAGAGCAGAGCTACTGATCAGCTGTTCTGGGGAAATTTGCATACGTGCAGTGCGGTCAGCCTAAGTTGAAGGTGAATCTGCGAAGGGGACCCGAGGAGTTTGAGTGAAGGCAATCATCCAGCAGAGGGCAGCAGAGCAGAGCTACTGATCAGCTGTTCTGGGGAAATTTGCATACGTGCAGTGCGGTCAGCCTAAGTTGAAGGTGAATCTGCGAAGGGGACCCGAGGAGTTTGAGTGAAGGCAATCATCCAGCAGAGGGCAGCAGAGCAGAGCTACTGATCAGCTGTTCTGGGGAAATTTGCATACGTGCAGTGCGGTCAGCCTAAGTTGAAGGTGAATCTGCGAAGGGGACCCGAGGAGTTTGAGTGAAGGCAATCATCCAGCAGAGGGCAGCAGAGCAGAGCTACTGATCAGCTGTTCTGGGGAAATTTGCATACGTGCAGTGCGGTTAGCCTAAGTTGAAGGTGAATCTGCGAAGGGGACCCGAGGAGTTTGAGTGAAGGCAATCATCCAGCAGAGGGCAGCAGAGCAGAGCTACTGATCAGCTGTTCTGGGGAAATTTGCATACGTGCAGTGCGGTCAGCCTAAGTTGAAGGTGAATCTGCGAAGGGGACCCGAGGAGTTTGAGTGAAGGCAATCATCCAGCAGAGGGCAGCAGAGCAGAGCTACTGATCAGCTGTTCTGGGGAAATTTGCATACGTGCAGTGCGGTCAGCCTAAGTTGAAGGTGAATCTGCGAAGGGGACCCGAGGAGTTTGAGTGAAGGCAATCATCCAGCAGAGGGCAGCAGAGCAGAGCTACTGATCAGCTGTTCTGGGGAAATTTGCATACGTGCAGTGCGGTCAGCCTAAGTTGAAGGTGAATCTGCGAAGGGGACCCGAGGAGTTTGAGTGAAGGCAATCATCCAGCAGAGGGCAGCAGAGCAGAGCTACTGATCAGCTGTTCTGGGGAAATTTGCATACGTGCAGTGCGGTCAGCCTAAGTTGAAGGTGAATCTGCGAAGGGGACCCGAGGAGTTTGAGTGAAGGCAATCATCCAGCAGAGGGCAGCAGAGCAGAGCTACTGATCAGCTGTTCTGGGGAAATTTGCATACGTGCAGTGCGGTCAGCCTAAGTTGAAGGTGAATCTGCGAAGGGGACCCGAGGAGTTTGAGTGAAGGCAATCATCCAGCAGAGGGCAGCAGAGCAGAGCTACTGATCAGCTGTTCTGGGGAAATTTGCATACGTGCAGTGCGGTCAGCCTAAGTTGAAGGTGAATCTGCGAAGGGGACCCGAGGAGTTTGAGTGAAGGCAATCATCCAGCAGAGGGCAGCAGAGCAGAGCTACTGATCAGCTGTTCTGGGGAAATTTGCATACGTGCAGTGCGGTCAGCCTAAGTTGAAGGTGGTTTGTGGAGAGGCTGTTGGCAAGTGACAGTTAAACCCGAAACACTTCGTGAGTGTTTCCCACCCTACCTCCTCCTCTAACCAACCCCCCCACCCCACGGTGGTTGGGAAGCGGGAGCAGGGGCCTGTCGTGAAGGTGAGTGAGTTCCTTTAAAATTGCTTACCTTTGAGCGGGAGCAGGGTTTGAGGTAATATCAGGTAAGCTCTTCCTTTCTTGTTCTTTTTCTTGTTTTTTTTTAAAATCTAGAGGTGATGTCAGGGAAGGCAGTACAATGCTCCTCCTGCAGAATGTTTGAGGTGAGGGACGCCGTCAGTGTCCCTGCTGATTTCATCTGTGGGAAGTGCACCCAACTCCAGCTCCTCAAAAACCGTGTTAGGGACCTGGAGCTTGAGCTGGATGAACTTCGGATCATTCGGGAGGCAGAGGGGGTCATAGATAGGAGCTTCAGGGAAATAGTTACACCAAAGACTGGAGATAGATGGGTAACTGTAAGAGGGACTGGGAAGAAGCAGTCAGTGCAGGGACCCCCTGCGGTCGTTCCCCTGAGTAACAAGTATACCGTTTTGGATACTTGTGGGGGGGACGACTTACCAGGGGTAAGCCATGGGGTACGGGCCTCTGGCACGGAGTCTGTCCCTGTTGCTCAGAAGGGAAGGGGGGAAAGGAGTAGAACATTAGTAATTGGGGACTCAATAGTCAGGGGCACAGATAGGAGATTTTGTGGGAGCGAGAGAGACTCACGTTTGGTATGTTGCCTCCCAGGTGCAAGGGTACGTGATGTCTCGGATCGTGTTTTCCGGGTCCTTAAGGGGGAGGGGGAGCAGCCCCAAGTCGTAGTCCACATTGGCACTAACGACATAGGTAGGAAAGGGGACAAGGATGTCAGGCAGGCCTTTAGGGAGCTAGGATGGAAGCTCAGAGCGAGAACAAACAGAGTTGTTATCTCTGGGTTGTTGCCCGTGCCACGTGATAGTGAGATGAGGAATAGGGAGAGAGAGCAATTAAACACGTGGCTACAGGGATGGTGCAGGCGGGAGGGATTCAGATTTCTGGATAACTGGGGCTCTTTCTGGGGAAGGTGGGACCTCTATAGACAGGATGGTCTACATCTGAACCTGAGGGGCACCAATATCCTGGGGGGGAGATTTGTTAGTGCTCTTTGGGGGGGTTTAAACTAATTCAGCAGGGGCATGGGAACCTGGATTGTAGTTTTAGGGTACGGGAGATTGAGAGTATAGAGGTCAGGAGCACAGATTTGACTTCGCAGGAGGGTGCCAGTGTTCAGGTAGGTGGTTTGAAGTGTGTCTACTTCAATGCCAGGAGTATACGAAATAAGGTAGGGGAACTGGCAGCATGGGTTGGTACCTGGGACTTCGATGTTGTGGCCATTTCAGAGACATGGATAGAGCAGGGACAGGAATGGTTGTTGCAGGTTCCGGGGTTTAGGTGTTTTAGTAAGCTCAGAGAAGGGGGCAAAAGAGGGGGAGGTGTGGCGCTGCTAGTCAAGGACAGTATTACGGTGGCGGAAAGGATGCTAGATGGGGACTCTTCTTCTGAGGTAGTATGGGCTGAGGTTAGAAACAGGAAAGGAGAGGTCACCCTGTTGGGAGTTTTCTATAGGCCACCTAATAGTTCTAGGGATGTAGAGGAAAGGATGGCGAAGATGATTCTGGAAAAGAGCGAAAGTAACAGGGTAGTTGTTATGGGAGACTTTAACTTTCCAAATATTGACTGGAAAAGATATAGTTCGAGTACATTAGATGGGTCATTCTTTGTACAATGTGTGCAGGAGGGTTTCCTGACACAATATGTTGACAGGCCAACAAGAGGCGAGGCCACATTGGATTTGGTTTTGGGTAATGAACCAGGCCAGGTGTTAGATCTGGAGGTAGGTGAGCACTTTGGAAACAGTGACCACAATTCGGTGACCTTTACGTTAGTGATGGAAAGGGATAAGTATACCCCGCAGGGCAAGAGTTATAGCTGGGGGAAGGGCAATTATGATGCCATTAGACATGACTTAGGATGTGTTGGTTGGAGAAGTAGGCTGCAAGGGTTGGGCACACTGGATATGTGGAGCTTGTTAAAGGAACAGCTATTGCATGTTCTTGATAAGTACGTACCAGTCAGGCAGGGAGGAAGGGGTCGAGCGAGGGAACCGTGGTTTACCAAAGAAGTGGAATCTCTTGTTAAGAGGAAGAAGGAGGCCTATGTGAAGATGAGGCGTGAAGTTTCAGTTGGGGCGCTTGATATTTACAAGGAAGCGAGGAAGGATCTAAAGAGAGAGCTGAGACGAGCAAGGAGGGGACATGAGAAGTCTTTGGCAGGTAGGATCAAGGAAAACCCAAAAGCTTTCTATAGGTATGTCAGGAATAAAAGAATGACTAGGGTAAGAGTAGGGCCAGTCAAGGACAGTGGTGGGAAGTTGTGTGGGGAGGCTGAGGAGATAAGCGAGATACTAAATGAATACTTTTCATCAGTATTCACTCAAGAAAAAGATAATATTGTGGAGGAGAATGCTGAGACCCAGGCTATTGGAATAGATGGCATTGAGGTGCGTAGGGAAGAAGTGTTGGCAATTCTGGACAAGGTGAAAATAGATAAGTCCCCGGGGCCGGATGGGATTTATCCTAGGATTCTCTGGGAAGCCAGGGAAGAGATTGCTGAGCCTTTGGCTTTGATTTTTAGGTCATCATTGGCTACAGGAATAGTGCCAGAGGACTGGAGGATAGCAAATGTGGTCCCTTTGTTCAAGAAGGGGAGTAGAGATAACCCCGGTAACTATAGGCCGGTGAGCCTAACGTCTGTGGTGGGTAAAGTCTTGGAGAGGATTATAAAAGATACGATTTATAATCATCTAGATAGGAATAATATGATTCGGGACAGTCAGCATGGTTTTGTGAAGGGTAGGTCATGCCTCACAAACCTTATCGAGTTCTTTGAGAAGGTGACTGAACAGGTAGACGAGGGTAGAGCAGTTGATGTGGTGTATATGGATTTCAGTAAAGCGTTTGATAAGGTTCCCCACGGTCGTCTATTGCAGAAAATACGGAGGCTGGGGATTGAGGGTGATTTAGAGATGTGGATCAGAAATTGGCTAGTTGAAAGAAGACAGAGAGTGGTAGTTGATGGGAAATGTTCAGAATGGAGTTCAGTTACGAGTGGCGTACCACAAGGATCTGTTCTGGGGCCGTTGCTGTTTGTCATTTTTATAAATGACCTAGAGGAGGGCGCAGAAGGATGGGTGAGTAAATTTGCAGACGACACTAAAGTCGGTGGAGTTGTAGACAGTGCGGAAGGATGTTGCAGGTTACAGAGGGACATAGATAAGCTGCAGAGCTGGGCTGAGAGGTGGCAAATGGAGTTTAATGTGGAGAAGTGTGAGGTGATTCACTTTGGAAAGAATAACAGAAATGCGGAATATTTGGCTAATGGTAAAATTCTTGGTAGTGTGGATGAGCAGAGGGATCTCGGTGTCCATGTACATAGATCCCTGAAAGTTGCCACCCAGGTTGATAGGGTTGTGAAGAAGGCCTATGGTGTGTTGGCCTTTATTGGTAGAGGGATTGAGTTCCGGAGCCATGAGGTCTTGTTGCAGTTGTACAAAACTCTAGTACGGCCGCATTTGGAGTATTGCGTACAGTTCTGGTCGCCTCATTATAGGAAGGACGTGGAAGCTTTGGAACGGGTGCAGAGGAGATTTACCAGGATGTTGCCTGGTATGGAGGGAAAATCTTATGAGGAAAGGCTGATGGACTTGAGGTTGTTTTCGTTAGAGAGAAGAAGGTTAAGAGGTGACTTAATAGAGGCATACAAAATGATCAGAGGGTTAGATAGGGTGGACAGCGAGAGCCTTCTCCCGCGGATGGAGGTGGCTAGCACGAGGGGACATAGCCTTAAATTGAGGGGTAATAGATATAGGACAGAGGTCAGAGGTGGGTTTTTTACGCAAAGAGTGGTGAGGCCGTGGAATGCCCTACCTGCAACAGTAGTGAACATGCCAACATTGAGGGCATTTAAAAATTTATTGGATAAGCATATGGATGATAAGGGCATAGTGTAGGTTAGATGGCCTTTAGATTTCTTCCATGTCGGTGCAACATCGAGGGCCGAAGGGCCTGTACTGCGCTGTATCGTTCTATGTTCTATGTTCTAGGTATACAGAAACTTGCAAAGCCTAGTGGGTAAAATGGACAAGCCAAGACTCAGGCAGACTCAGAGCCTGAAATGTATATTTGTCAGCAAGAAGTCCAGATGGTATCAAACCTCCGACCAATTAGCATTTTAATGGGGCCGATTAGCATTTGATGGCCCATCTTCACCAAAACAAAGGACTAGTACTCGAGCGACCGGTACAGTCCCAGACATTTTGGCGCCACTCCCTGTTCAAGCGAAACGCAAACACCGGGGTCAGTGACCGCTTGGGACACGCCCAGCCATCCAGATCCGCATCCACTTATTGGTTAGGAATCGAACAGAGTGATCAGGGATCACCCAATCAGTAGGGCCCAATCCGAAGGACCGCCCAAACGAGCGTGAGGAGAAGAGGTTCGCCATACGTTTGCACTCTCTTGGTCCTGGTACAACGGTCACGGCCATTTCCTCATTCCTGCGCCAGTGGCCTTTGCCCTTCAGCATGACCTCAACTTGTGAGCGTGTCTTCGCTCCCGTCCTGTCATGGCATGCTGGCTGGCATCTCGCTCCCGCAGATAACCCTCTCCAACCCCCACCACGGGCATGACTGCATCCTTCCCCCCCCCCCCCCCCCCCCCCCACGGGCATGACTGCATCCTTCCCTACCCCCCTCCTCCCTCTCCCTGCAGCCCCCCAATGACTGCTTTCTGCCCCAGCCACCTCCTCCTTTCCCCCTACCCCCCCACATGGGCCTGACTGCATCCTTCCCCTCCTCCCTCTCCCCTCCCTCTCCCCACCCCCCGGGCACGGCGGCATCCTGCACACCCCCCCCCCCCCACCCCCCCTGAGCACGGCTGCACTCTTCCCCAAAAACCCTCCCCCTGCGAGCACCGGCCGTGGACGCCAAAATTCTGGGGATGTAGGCCGATCACCACCTTATTCCTCATTATCAGCCAGTTCGACTGGCTGACCAATTTATTTAGCAGGCGTGAACGACGACAGTGTGACCTGGGGTCACGCGTCGGGGCTTCGGCCTATCCAGGCCGCTGAATACCAGGGGCCCAGAGAATTGCCGTCCTTAGTGCCTCGGGCGATTTTCCAGCAGGCACGGCACTGACCACGATGACGCCGTTCTCGCCGGTTGGGAGAATGGCGGAATGGCGTCAGACCGGTGTCGCGCAAAACATCGGCGCAAACGGGGCCCAGGGGGTAACCATAGGAGCTTCCAATCCAGAGGGAGGGGGGGGAAGAGGAGAAAGGGCTAGAGAGACATAAAAGGGACAGCACGGGATGGAGGGGTTAATCCCCCCTCCCCCCAGCAACAGGGTAAACCCATCCGAAGCCGATGGGGAAGAAAAGGTGGGGGGGGGAAGAGGGGAGATGTAGGGGGGGGGAGAACCCCCCCCTCCCCCCCCACCCCCCGCAGACCAACCAGGTCTGGCCCCAACCCCTTTCCCCACATGCTCTGACAGTGATCCTCGACCTTCATAGCTTTCCATGCTCTACCGGTGCGCCGAAGTGCGTCCCTAAGATGCACATCAGAGGTCGAGGCAGCCTGCTGCCTGCTGCATCACATAACCTTTGATGCCCCTGGCGGACATCCTCTGTGGGCCCTAGAGCCAGCGGCACATGCCCCACCGTGCCACCCTGTTCCAGGTGCTGACTCTTGAGACATGCCGTTGTCAGGAGTGTGGAACTCGGGGAGCTGGTGGACGTCTTCGCTACTCCATAGGGTGGCTTTGGGTTGGCACCCAGGTCGGTTGGTGCCCATAGGCCCTGGGATTCACTTTGGGATGGAAGGACATCTGGTTCGAGCCCCAGCTGCCCCTGCTTCATCTGGCTCTGCCAGCCTTGGTGGCTCCGTAATGTCTGCAACATGGTGTCGTAATGCTCCTCAGTGACTGGGACATGCTCTGGAGTACCCTGAGAATGCCCACCTTTGGCTGGGACATGCTCCGCAGCGCTTCAGCTATGTCCACCTGAGACTTGGATATGCTCTGCAGCACCTTGTCAAGGTTCAAGAGGTACTGGGACCTCCCCCAGTAACTGGGACATGCTATCAAGGTGCTCAGCCATGGCCATGGGTGGGCTGGGGTATTGAAAGGTGCTGGCAGGGGCGGTGCCAGGCACATGCTCATGGAGGTCGGGATTGCAGGGGGGCTGGTGCCTCCCACCTGTGCGGTCCAGTGGAGGTCATTGGCTTTCTTACAGCACTGGTTGCCAGTCCTCCTGTTATCACTCCCGAGCTGACACACGTTGCCATTTCCTCCCAGGCGGAACTGGCTGCACTGTGGCTGATCCTCCAAGACACTCATGGAACATAGAACATACAGTGCAGAAGGAGGCCATTCGGCTCATCGAGTCTGCACCGACCCACTTAGAACATAGAACATTACAGCGCAGTACGGGCCCTTCGGCCCTCGATGTTGCGCCGACCTGTGAAACCATCTGTAGCCTATCTCACCTACACTATTCCATTTTCATCCATATGTCTATCCAGTGACCATTTAAATGCCCTTAAAGTTGGCGAGTCTACTACTGTTGCAGGCAGGGCGTTCCACACCCCTACTACTCTCCGAGTAAAGAAACTGCCTCTGACATCTGTCCTATATCTACCACCCCTCAATTTAAAGCTATGTCCCCTCGTGTTGGTCATCACCATCCAAGGAAAGAGACTCTCACTGTCCACCCTATCTAACCCTCTGACTATCTTATATGTCTCTATTAAGTCACCTCTCAGCCTTCTCCTCTCTAACAAAAACAACCTCAAGTCCCTGAGCCTTTCCTCGTAAGACCTTCCCTCCATACCAGGCAACATCCTAGTAAATCTCCTCTGAACCCTTTCCAAAGCTTCCACATCCTTCCTATAATGTGGTGACCAGAACTGCACGCAGTACTCCAGGAGCGGCCGCACCAGAGTTATGTACAGCTGCAGCATGACCTTGTGGCTCCGAAACTCAATCCCCCTACTGATAAAGGCTAGAACACCATATGCCTTCTTAACCTGGGTGGCAACTATCAGGGATTTATGTACCTGGATGTCGAGATCTCTCTGTTCATCTACACTACCAAGAATCTTGCCATTAGCCCAGTACTCTGCATTCCTGTTACTCCTTCCAAAGTGAACCACCTCACACTTTTACGCATTAAACTCCATCTGCCACCTATCAGCCCAGCTCTGCAGCTTATCTATGTCCCTCTGTATCCTATAACATCCTTCAGCACTACCCACAACTCCACTGACCTTCGTGTCATCTGCAAATTTACTGCTTCAGGAGGGATAGAGAGGGAGGTAGAAGGGGTGGAGGAGTTGCATTATTCGTCAGAGATGATATCACAGCTGTGATTAAGGAGGGCACGATGGAGGATTCGAGCACTGAGGCAATATGGGTGGAGCTGAGAAATAGGAAGGGTGCAGTAACGTTGTTGGGACTTTACTACAGACCTCCCAAAAGCGAGCATGAAGTAGAGGTACAAATATGCAGACAGATTATAGAAAAATGTAGGAGCAATAGGGTGGTTGTGATGGGAGATTTTAACTTCCCCAACATTGAATGGGACTCATGTAGTGTTGGAGGCGTAGATGGAGCAGAGTTTGTAAGGAGCATCCAGGAGAGTTTTTTAGAGCAGTATGTAAATATTCCAACTCGGGAAGGGGCCATACTGGACCTGGTATTGGGGAATGATCCCGGCCAGGTGGTTGATGTTTCAGTCGGTGATTACTTTGGGAATAGTGATCACAATTCCGTAAGTTTTAGAATACTCATGGACAAGGACAAGAGTGGTCCGAAAGGAAGAGTACTAAATTGGGGAAAGGCAGAGTATAACAAAATTCGGCAGGAGCTAGGGAATGTGGATTGGAAGCAGCTGTTTAAGGGTAAATCCACATTTGAAATGTGGGAGTCTTTTAAGGAAAGGTTGATTAGAGTGCAGGACAGACATGTTCCTGTGAAAATGAAAGATAGAAATGGCAAGATTAGGGAACCATGGATGACGGGTGAAATTGTGAGACTAGCTAAGATGAAAAAGGAAGCATACCTAGGATCGGGGCAACTCAAAACTGATGAAGCTTTGGAGGAATATCGGGAAAGTAGGACGAATCTCAAACGCGCAATAAAGAGGGTTAAAAGGGGTCATGAAATATCTTTGGCTAACAGGGTTAAGGAAAATCCCAAAGCCTTTTATTCGTATGTAAGGAGCAAGAGGGTAACTAGAGAAAGGATTGGCAACTCAAAGACAAAAGAGGGAATTTATGCGTGGACTCAGAGGAAATGGGTGAGATTCTTAATGAGTACTTTGCATCGGTATTCACAAAGGAGAGGGACAAGACGGATGTTGAGGCTAGGGATGGATGTTTAAATACTCTAGGTCAAGTTGTCAAACGGAAGGGGGAAGTTTTGGGTATTCTAAAAGACATTAAGGTGGACAAGACCCCAGGACCGGATGGGATCTATCCCAGGTTTCTGAGGGAAGCGAGGGTTGAAATAGCTGGGGCCTTAACAGACATCTTTGCAGCATCCTTGAGCACAGGTGAGGTCCCGGAGGACTGTAGAATTGCTAATGTTGTCCCTTTGTTTAAGAAGGGTAGCAGGGATAATCCAGGGAATTATAGACCTGTGAGCTTGACGTCAGTGGTAGGCAAACTGTTGGAGAAGATACTGAGGGATAGGATCTATTCACATCTGGAAGAAAATAGACGTATCAGTGATAGGCAGCATGGTTTTGTGCAGGGAAGGTCATGTCTTACAAACCTAATAGAACTCTTTGAGGAAGTGACAAAGTTAATTGATGAGGGAAGGGCTGTAGATGTCATATACATGGACTTTAGTAAGGCGTTTGATAAGGTTTCCCATGGCAGGTTGATGGAAAAAGTGAAGTCGTATGGGGTTCAGGGTGTACTAGCTAGATGGATAAAGAACTGACTGGGCAACAGGAAACAGAGAGTAGTGGTGGAAGGGAGTGTCTCAAAATGGAGAAGGGTGACTTGTGGTGTTCCACAAGTGATCTACATAAATGACCTGGAGGAAGGTATAGGTGGTCTGATTAGCAAGTTTGCAGATGATACTAAGATTGGTGGAGTTGCAGATAGTGAGGAGGACTGTCAGAGAATACAACAAAATATAGATAGATTGGAGAGTTGGGCAGAGAAATGGCAGATGGAGTTCAATCCAGGCAAATGCGAGGTGATGCATTTTGGAAGCTCAAATTCAAGAGCGGACTATATGGTCAATGGAAAGTCCTGGGAAAAATTGATGTACAGAGAGATCTGCGAGTTCAGGTCCATTGTACCCTGAAGGTGGCAACACAGGTGGATAGAATCGTCAAGAAGGCATACAGCATGCTTGCCTTCATCGGAAGAGGTATTGAGTACAAGAGTTGGCAGGTCATGTTACAGTTGTATAGGACTTTGGTTCGGCCATATTTGGAATACTGCGTGCAGTTCTGGTCGCCACATTACCAGAAGGATGTGGATGCTTTGGAGAGGGTGCAGAGGAGGCTCACCAGGATGTTGCCTGGTATGGAGGGTGTTGGCTATGAAGAAAGGTTGAGTAGATTAGGATTGTTTTTGTTGGAAAGACGGAGGTTGAGGGGGGACCTGATTGCGGTCTACAAAATTATGAGAGGTATGGACAGGGTGGATAGCAACAAGCTTTTCCCAAGAGTGGGGGTGTCAGTTACAAGGGGTCACAATTTCACGATTTCAAGGTGAGAGGGGGAAAGTTTAAGGGAGATGTGCGTGGAAAGGTTTTTACGCAGAGGGTGGTGGGTGCCTGGAACGCTTTACCAGCGGGGGTGGTCGAGGCGGGCACGATAGCATCATTTAAGAGGCATCTAGACAGGTATATGAATGGGCGGGAACAGAGGGAAGTAGGCCTTGGAAAATAGGAGACAGGTCTAGAAAAAGGATCTGGATTGGCGCAGGCTGGGAGGGCCGAAGGGCCTGTTCCTGTGCTGTAATTTTCTTTGTTCTTTGTTCTTTGTTCTTAACCCATCCTTCTACACCCTCTTCCAGGTCATTTATAAAAATGACAAACAGCAGTGGCCCCAAAACAGATCCTTGCGGTATACCACTAGTAACTGAACTCCAGGATGAACATTTGCCATCAACCACCACCCTCTGTCTTCTTTCAACTAGCCAATTACTGATCCAAACCGCTAAATCACCTTCAATCCCATACTTCCTTATTTTCTGCAATAGCCTACCGTGGGGAACCTTATCAAACGCCTCACTGAAATCCATATACACCACATCAACCGCTTTACCCTCATCCACCTGTTTGGTCACCTTCGCAAAAAACTCAATAAGGTTTGTGAGGCATGACCTACCCTTCACAAAACCGTGTTGAGTATCGCTAATCAACTTGTTCTTTTCAAGATGATTATCAACCCTATCTCTTATAACCTTTTCCAACATTTTACCCACAACCGAAGTAAGGCTCACAGGTCTATAATTACCAGGGTTGTCTCTACTCCCCTTCTTGAACAAGGGGACAACATTTGCTATCCTCCAGTCTTCCGGCACTATTCCTGTCGACAAAGACGACATAAAGATCAAGGACAAAGGCTCTGCAATCTCCTCCCTGGCTTCCCAGAAAATCCTGGGATAAATCCCATCTGGCCCAGGGGACTTAACTATTTTTACACTTTTCAAAATTGCTAACACCTCCTCCTTGTGAACCTCAATTCCATCTAGCCTGGTCGACTGAACCTGAGTATTCTCCTCGACAACATTGTCTTTCTCCAGCGTAAACACTGACGAAAATATCCATTTAACGCTTCCCCTATCTCCTCTGATTCCACACACAACTTTCCACTACTATCCTTGATTGGCCCTAATCTTACTCTAGTCATTCTTTTGTTCCTGATATACCTATAGAAAGCCTTAGGGTTTCTCCTTGATCCTATCCGCCAACGACTTTTCGTGTCCTCTCCTCGCTCTTCTTAACTCTCCCTTTAGGTCCTTCCTGGCTAACTTGTAACTCTCAAGTGCCCTAACTGAGCCTTCATGTCTCATCCTAACATAAGCCTTCTTCTTCCTCTTGACAAGTGCTTCAACTTCCTTAGTAAACCATGGTTCCCTTGCTCGACAACTTCCTCCATGCCTGACAGGTACATACTTATCAAGGACACGCAGTAGCTGTTCCTTGAAAAAGCTCCACATTTCGATTGTACCCATCCCCTGCAGTTTCCTTCCCCATCCTATACATCCTAAATCTTGCCGAATAGCATAATAATTGCCTTTCCCCCAGCTATAATTCTTGCCTTGCGGTATATACCTATCCCTGCCCATTGCTAAAGTAAACATAACCGAATTGTGATCACTATCACCAAAGTGCTCACCTACATCTAAATGTAACACCTGGCCGGGTTCATTACCCAGTACCAAATCCAATGTGGCCTCGCCCCTTGTTGGCCTGTCTACATACTGTGTCAGAAAACCCTCCTGCACACACTGCACAAAAACTGACCGATCTATAGTACTCGAACTATAGTATTTCCAGTCAATATTTGGAAAGTTAAAGTTCCCCATAACAACTACCCTGTTACTCTCGCTCCTGTCAAGAATCATCTTTGCTATCCTTTCCTCTACATCTCTGGAACTATTCGGAGGTCTATAAACAACTCCCAACAGGGTGACCTCTCCTCTCCTGTTCCTAACCTCGGCCCATACTACCTCAGTAGACGAGTCCTCAAACGTCCTTTCTACCGTCGTAATACTTTCCTTGATTAAAAATGCCACACCCCCCTCTTTTCCCATCTTCTCTGTTCTTACAGAAACATCTAAATCCTGGAACCTGCAACAACCATTCCTGTCCCTGCTCTACCCATCTCCGAAATCGCCACAACATCGAGATCCCAGGTACCAACCCATGCTGCAAGCTCACCCACCTTATTCCGGATGCTCCTGGCGTTGAAGTAAACACACTTCAAACCAGCGTCTTGCTTGCCGGTGCCCTCTTTCGAACTTTTAACCCTATCCCTGACCTCATTACTCTCAACATCCTGTACACTGGGACTACAATTTAGGTTCCCATCCCCTGCTGAATTAGTTTAAACCCCCCCCGAAGAGCACTAGCAAATCTCCCCCCCCAGGATATTGGTACCCCTCTGGTTCAGGTGAAGACAATCCTGTTTGTAGAGGTCCCACCTACCCCAGAATGAGCCCAATTATCCAGGAAACCAAACCCCTCCCTCCTGCACCATCCCAGTAGCCACATGTTCAACTCCTCTCTCTCCTTATTTCTAACTTCGCTAGCACGTGGCACGGGCAACAACCCAGAGATAACAACTCTGTTTGTTCTAGCTCTCAGCTTCACCCTAGCTCCCTGAATTTCTGTCTCAAATCCCCATCTCTCTTCCTGCCTATGTCGTTGGTATCTATGTGGACCACGACTTGGGGCTGCTCCCCCTCCCCCTTAAGGATCCCAAAAACATGATCCCTTAAGCCCTCACTTCCACCTTATCCTTGTAACCCAATAACCCCTCCTTACTTTTTTGGTCACTATGAGCAATCTATCATGGCCAATCCACCTATACTGCACGTCTTTGGACTGTGGGAGGAAACCAGAGCACCCAGAGGAAACCCACGCAGACAAGGGGAGAATGTGCAGACTCCGCACAGACAGTAACCCAGCGGGGAATCAAACCTGGGACCCTGGTGCTGTGAAACCACAGTGCTATGCACTTGTGCTACTGTGCTGCCCACCTTTGGGGGAACTGGGCATACCGTCTGATTTTGACTGCGTCCAACAGTCAAGCCAGGTTGGTATCCCCAAATCGTGGGGCTTGTCTCGTCTGTGGCATGGCTGCGAGCTGTGTGGAGTTGACTGTGCTGGACTTACGTGCTGCTTGACCTTGTTATCGGGGGGCTGGCGAGGGCTATCCCATTGAATCAGCTGACAGGACAATCATTTGTGACGTGAAGCCCCTGTCAACATGTCTACATCAATGGGAACGAAGTAGAAAAGGTCGAGAGCTTCAAGCTTTTAGGTTTACAGATCACCAACAACCTTACCTGGTCCCCCCATGCTGACACTATAGTTCAGAAAGCCCACCAACAATTCTACTTCTCAGAAGACTAAGGAAATTTGGCATGTCAGCTACAACTCTCACTAACTTTTGCAGATGCACCATAGAAAGCATTCTTTCTGGTTGTATCACAGTTTGGTATGGATCCTGTTCTGTCCAAGATCACAGGAAACTACAAAATATCGTGAATGTAGCTCAATCCATCACACAAACCAGCCTGCCATCCATTGACTCTATCTATAATTCCCGCTGCCTCAGAAAGGCAGCCAGCATAATTAAGGACCCAGCGCACCCCAGACATACTCTCTTCCACCTTCTTCCATCAGGAAAAAAATACCAAAGTTTGAGGTCACGTACCAACCAACTCAAGAACAGCTTCTTCCCTACTGCCATCAGACTTTTGAAAGGACCTGCCTCGTGTTAAGTTTATCTTTTCTCGACACCTTGTTATAACTAACATTATATTCTGCAGTCTCTCCTTCCTTCCCTTGGGACGATATGCATTGTTTGTACAACATGCAAGAAACAATTCTTTTCACTGTATAGTAATACAGGTGACAATAATACATCAAATCAAATGGAACCTCGTTAAGTGGACCAATTAATGTTTTATAATGGTGCCGGTCAAGGGCAGCACGGTGGCCTAGTGGTTAGCACAACCGCCTCACGGCGCTGAGGTCCCAGGTTCGATCCCGGCTCTGGGTCACTGTCCGTGTGGAGTTTGTACATTCTCCCCGTGTCTGCGTGGGTTTCGCCCCCACAACACAAAAAAATGTGCAGAGTAGGTGGATTGGCCACACTAAATTGCCCCTTAATTGGAAAAAATAATTGGGTAATCTAAATTTATTAAAAAAAATAATAATAATGGTGACGGTCTCGCCGGGCCACGAGTTGGGAAGTTCGCAGCAATTTCCGCTCGTACCACACTTAGAAACTTTTCCATTAAATTGCACCATCACTCTCTCTCTCTCTCAAACTCACTCGCAATCTCCCTCTCTCTCACACACACACCTCTCTCTCACACACACACCTCTCACACTCACCTCTTTCCCATATACACACACACGCACACACATATCTCTCACACATTCACAATCTCACTCTCTCTCTCTCACACACACAAACACCTCTCACACACATGTACACACCTCTCATACAAACACCTCTCTCACACATTCACAATCTCACTCTCTCTCACACACACACACACCTCTCACACACATGCACACACCTCTCACACACATGTACACACCTCTCACACAAACACCTCTCTCACACATTCACACAATCATATCTCTCACACTCATGCTTAAAATCTCCCTCTCACACACACCTCTCTCACACACACATACACACACACCTCTCCCACTCACCTCTCCCACACACTCACGCACACCTCTGTCACACACACACACCTCTCCCACACACTCACGCACACCTCTGTCACACACACACACCTCTCCCATACACATGCACCCCTCTCTCACACACACATGCACTCACTCACCTCTTCCCCACATACACACACACTTATCTCTCTCACAAAAACATATACATTTGCCTTTCCCTCTTTTACACACACTTACACCTTTCCTCTGATTCTGCGTCCCTCCCGCCCCTGCCATGGTCCCTCAACCTGGCCTCTCCCACTCCTGTCCTGGCCCCTCCCACCCTGGCCCCAGGCAAGCCCTACCCAGCCCAGTCTCTCCCACCCTGGCCTCTCCCACCCCAGCCTGCTGATAGGCTGATTAGTTCACCTATCAGTTGCTAACGCATTGGAAAAGGCACCATTGATTGTACAAGCTAAAGGTACAGCTTTTTTCAAATTTAAAATGGCTAGACCTACTGTGTAACCCCCGTGTAAGTCTGGCAGAGCCCCGGGGTTCTGCGAAACCCAGTCTGGGAAATACTGTTCTCATTGATACTCTTTAGCCTGAAGACAATAACAGGTTTTGCTCACATGAAGCAAACAGACACACTCACCATTTGCATCTTTGGCCAGAAGTCCTCGTGCTTCCTTTACTGTTATCTTCAAGAAGGCATTGGGGGGCTGTGGAAGAGACACAGAGAAAGCAAGAGGAACATCAATGCCCAGCATTGTAAAAGGGTTCGAAAAACCATCTTGAATGACCAAACATATCATTGTGATTTTGTCTTCAATATTCCATATCGGTCACTGTATTACTCTCATCCATCATTGTCACTATAACAATCCCCCCACTGCACAATATAACAACCCCCCCCCCCCGTAAGTAAACCCTCTGGTATACTCTACACTTCTGACTCTGATATACTATGCACCTCTCAGGAACTTCCGCTAATCTTTCCTCCTTTGTGTTTCATCCACTGTGGTGAATGTAATTCACACTGTATTGTATTGTATGGTATTGTGTCCTTGTGGGCTCTGTCTGTGAGCCGTTGCATGGCTCTGCCCACGGCCTCACGGTAGCATGGTGGTTAGCATCAATGCTTCACAGCTCCAGGGTCCCAGGTTCGATTCCCGGCTGGGTCACTGTCTGTGTGGAGTCTGCACGTCCTCCCCATGTGTGCGTGGGTTTCCTCCGGGTGCTCCGGTTTCCTCCCACAGTCCAAAGATGTGCGGGTTAGGTGGATTGGCCATGCTAAATTGCCCGTAGTGTAAGGTTAATGGGGGGATTGTTGGGTTATGGGTATACGGGTTACGTGGATTTAAGTGGGGTGATCATTGTTCGGCACAACATCGAGGGCCGAAGGGCCTGTTCTGTGCTGTACTGTTCTATGTTCTATGTTCTATAGGGGGAGATGAGGAGCTTGTACAGGGCACCACCCTTGGCTCCGCCTATGGCTCCGCCCATGGCTCCTCCCACTACCAGAAGTATAAAGTGCTGCAGCCGTGTGAGCCTTCCCTCAGTTCTTCTGGTCGCAGGCAGGCTCAGTTGTAAGACTATTAAAACCACTGTTCACTTCCAATCGTGTTCCGAGTGAATTGATGGTCACATCAATTTAATAGTCTTAGAAAACTTGAAGAAAACTACGATGGAATCAGCCCTCAAACCTGATCGACTGGAACTCGACCCGCAGGCTGCAGAGGTGAAGGAAACCTTCCTACACTCGCTTCGGTGTTTCAAGGCCTACCTGGCTGAATCAATCACCTCCGAGACTACAGAGGAGCAGAAACTCAGTCTACTGCACGCACAGGTGAGCCATCGCATCTCTACGCAACTCAATTGTACCGACTCCTACACTGAGGCCCTTGCTATGCTCGACCGATTGTACGTGCAGCCGGTAAACGAGGTCTACGCGCGGCACATTTTCACTACCCGCCGCCAGCGGCCCGCAGTGTCGCTAGAGGACTACCTGCGCAACTTAAAAGCCCTTGCTCGGGACTGTAACTTTCAGGCTGTAACGGCCTCCCAGCATATGGAACTCGCTGTCCGTGATGTTTACATTGCGGGGCTCCGGTCTAACTATGTGCACCAGCGACTACTCGAGAAAGGGGCCCAGAACTTGGAGGACACGGTAGAGCTAGCAACTACTATGGAGGTCGCATTCCGCAGTCTAAACTCATTCCCCGCGGACCAAGCGACCCCACCGTGGACCCCCGACCAGCGACTGCCCCAAGCCTGCGCCGCGCACCCACCCACTCACTATGGAGCGCCAGTGTGCCATTTTTTTGGCCAGCCCCAACACCCACGGCAGCACTGCCCGGCCCGCAACGCGACCTGCAGCAGCTGCGGTTGCAAAGGACATTATGCTAGAGTGTGCCTGGCGACATCGAAACCCTCTAACTCCCCCGCTGTCCAGAACAATTGCTCCCCCAATTCGCAGGCCCACAGGCCCCGCAACGTTGCAGCGTGTCTGCCGACTCCGCCCAACATGTGCGACTCATGGGGGCCGCCATCTTGGACGCCATCTTCCTCGCCGCCCGCCACGTGTGATTAACGGGGGCCGCCATCTTGGCCATCACCCGATGTTCACCTCGACGACTACGAACTCCGCGGACAGTCATCACGGGGCCACTCCAGCACTGCTGATCGAGCCGCCGACTACCCGCAACTCAACGCAGTCACTTTGGACCAGTCGCATCCGAAGCACCTCAGGAGCTCGATGATGTCCATTCAAATCAACGGGTACAGGACACCGTGCCTCTTCGACTCCGGGAGCACCGAGAGCTTCGTACATCCTGACCTGGTAAGACGCTGTTCGCTCCCTATCTTCCCTGCACGGCAAACTATCTCCCTCGCCTCGGGCTCGCACTCGGTCCAAATACAAGGGCGCACCGTCGCGACCCTAACGATTCAGGGCGCCAGCTACTCTAATTTCCAGCTGCACGTACTCCCCGAACTCTGCGCCCCACTCTTACTCAGGCACAATTTCCAATGTAATCTCAAAAGCCTCACACTCAGCTTCGGCGGACACCTACCTCCTCTCACTATATGCAGCTTAGCGACTCTAAAAATCAACCCCCCTCCACTCTTCGCTAACCTAACGGCTAAATGTAAACCAGTAGCCACCCGCAGCAGGCAGTACAGCCTGCAGGATAGAGTATTCATCAGAGCCGAAGTCCAGCGGCTCCTACGTGAGGGAGCCATAAAGGCCAGTAACAGCCCCTGGAGAGCTCAGGTGGTGGTCATCAAGACCGGGGAAAAGTTCTGGATGGTGGTTGATTATAGCCAAACCATTAACCGGTTCACGCACCTCGATACGTACCCCCTCCCCAGAATTGCAGACATGGTCAACCAGATCGCCCAGTACCGCATATTCTCCACGGTGGATCTGAAGTCTGCTTACCACCAGCTCCCAATCCGCCTGAAGGACCGCCACTACACGGCGTTCGAGGCAGATGGCCGCCTCTTCCATTTCCTCCGGGTCCCCTTTGGCGTCATGAATGGGGTCTCGGTGTTCCAACGAACAATGGACCGAATGGTGGACCAGTCTGGGCTGCGGGCCACGTTTCCATAGTTGGACAATGTCACCATCTGCGGCCATGACCAGCAGGACCACGACGCCAACCTCCACCGATTTCTCCAAACCGCCCAGAAACTCAATCTCACCTATAACAAGGAGAAATGCGTTTTCCGCACTACCAGACTAGCCATCCTTGGCTATGTCGTGGAAAACGGAGTCCTGGGCCCCGACCCGGACCGTATGCGCCCCATCTTACAACTCCCTCTCCCTCATTGTCCCAGGGCCCTCAAGAGGTGCCTGGGATTTTTCTCTTATTACGGCCAGTGGGTTCCCCGGTATGCGGACAAAGCCCGCCCACTATTTAAGACCACACTCTTCCCACTGTCAGCTGAGGCCCGCCAGGCCTTCAACTGCATCAAGGAGGACATCGCCAAAGCCGCCATGCGGGCGGTGGATGAATCCGTCCCCTTTCAGGTGGAGATCGACGCCTCAGAGGTCGCTCTCGACGCCACTCTGAACAAGGCAGGGAGACCAGTCGCCTTCTTCTCCCGAACCCTCTCTTCGGAACTTCGACACTCCTCAGTAGAAAAAGAAGCTCAAGCCATTGTGGAAGCCGTACGGCACTGGAGGCACTACCTCGCAGGTAGGAGGTTCACCCTCATCACCGACCAAAGATCGGTTGCCTTCATGTTCGACAACTCGCAAAGGGGCAAAATAAAAAACGATAAAATCGTGCGGTGGAGGATCGAACTCTCCATCTATAATTATGATATCATATATCGACCGGGGAAGCTCAACGAGCCCCCAGATGCCCTGTCCTGCAGCACATGTGCCAGCGCACAAGAAGACCGCCTGAAGGCTATCCACAACGACCTCTGCCACCCGGGGGTCACCCAGCTCGCCCACTACGTCAAAACCCAAAATCTGCCTTTCTCCACCGAGGAGGTGAAAGCCATCACCGGGGATTGCCCAATCTGCGCGGAGTGCAAACCACACTTCTATAGACCAGACAAGGCCCACCTGGTAAAGGCATCCCGGCCCTTTGAACGCCTGAGCATCGATTTCAAAGGGCCCCTCCACTCGACCAATCGAAATGTGTACTTCCTCAACATCATAGACGAATTCTCCCGCTTCCCTTTTGCTATCCCATGCCCTCCCACACAGTCATCAGAGCCATGCACAGTGTCTTTACCCTGTTCGGTTTCCCCAGCTACGTACACAGCGACAGGGGTTCGTCCTTTATGAGCGACGAGCTGCGTCAGTACCTGCTCGACAAGGGCATTGCCTCGAGCAGGACTACCAGCTACAACCCCAGGGGGAACGGGCAAATGGAGAGGGAGAACGCGACGGTCTGGAAGACCGTCCTACTGACCCTCCGGTCCAGGAAGCTCCCAACCTCCCACTGGCAGGAGGTCCTCCCCGACGCGGTCCATGCAATTAGGTTCCTCCTATGTACAGCCACCAACCAGACCCCTCACAAATGATTATTGGTTTTCCCTAGGGGCACTACTACAGGGGCTTCGATCCCACCTTTGTTGAGGACACCGGGCCAGGTTCTCCTCCGGAAGCACGTCCGGACACACAAAAGGGACCCATTAGTAGAGAGGGTACTATTGCTACATTCGAACCCACACTATGCGTTTATTGAACACCCCGACGGCCATCAGGACACCGTTTCACTCTGGGACCTGGCGCCTGCAGGATCCACCATTACCACCACCACCGCCGAGGTACCCCTCACACTACACCCCACCCGAGCCCCCACGCACTGCGCCCCCGCGCCTATAGGTTTCCTGTGCTCCCTTCACCCGTCGCACCGGTCAGGAACGAAGCTCGGACCGAAACACCCCCGGAGTCCACCCTCATACCCACACCGACCGTCACCACCCAGCCACCCGAAGAGGCTGCAACCCCGGTGCTCCGCCGATCCCAAAGGACGACTCGGCCACCGGACCGGCTCAACCTGTAGACCCGTCACCCCCGCCGGACTTGATTTTTTTTACAGGGGGTGAATGTGGTGAATGTAATTCACACTGTATTGTATTGTATGGTATTGTGTCCTTGTGGGCTCTGTCTGTGAGCCGTTGCGCGGCTCTGCCCATAGGGGGAGATGAGGCGCTTGTACAGGGCACCACCCTTGGCTCCGCCCATGGCCCCTCCCACTACCGGAAGTATAAAGTGCAGCCGTGTGAACCTGCCCTCAGTTCTTCTGGTCTCAGGCAGGCTCAGTTGTCAGACTATTAAAACCACAGTTTACTTCCAATCATGTTCCGAGTGAATTGATGGTCACACCTTATAAGGTGTCCTGTGAGGAAGTAGCGACAAATGTTGCAGAAAACAAACGTTAAACTGTAATTATACCAATAAGCAAAGCATTTGAGACTGTTCAGCTCACCTTTAGTTGTTTGACCTGCTCCAGAATAACTTTGTGTTCTTCTTGGTCCATCTGGAAAGCCTAGAAAGAGAGAATTGAGAAACTGTCCATCAGCTCACTGAGGGAAAGCCTGTCCTGTCAATGTTCACAGTTCAAGAGCCAGGATGAAAGCAGAAATTACTTTGTGTTTTTCTTTCTTTTTAAATCTTTTTATTGCCATTTTCAAAATTTATAAACAGTACATTGTTGGCTGTGTTTAATCACTGTACAATACAGAAAGGTTTGTCTTGTCCTTCCCTTCATTTCACCTACATTCTGCTGCCTTTTCTCTTGGTGTGTGGTTCCTCCCGCCCCCCTCCACCCCCAGCCTGTATCACACCTAGTCGTTTTTTTTGTGGGGGGGGTGTTCCCCTTCTCACCCCTTCCTCCCCCCCTTTCTTTTATTCCCCCGTCAACTTTGGCTGTGTTTCCTCTATGATTGGGGGGGGGGGGGGGGGGGGGGGCGTTTGTCCCATCCCTCCACGTCGTCCCTTTTTTGTCCCTCCAGCCTTTTCTTCTCTTTCCCCCACCCCCTCACCCCCACCCCCAGGTTGCATGTTCCTATGGTCCCCCCCGCCATCTTTATTTTTCTTTTTCCTCTCTCTTTTCCTTCTAACTTTCCCGTTTCCCCATCTTACCCGTTGCTGCTGGACTCGTTCGGAACAGGTTGACGAACTGCCTCCGACCCTTGGATGGTATACTTCTCCAGGTGGAGAAATTCCGAGAGGTCAGCAAGCCAGTCTGCAGCTGTAGGTGGTGCTGCCGATCGGCAGCCGAGCAGGATTCTCTGGCGTGTGATTAGGGAAGCGAAAGCGAGGGCATTGGCCCCCTTCCCCATGTGTAACTCTGGCTGCTCCGATACCCCGAAGATTGCCACTATTGGACATGGCTTCACCCTCACTCCCACAACCTTGGACATTGCCTCAGAGAAGGCTGCCCAGAACCCAGCAAGCTTGGGGCAAGCCCAAAACATGTGGGTGTGGTTGGCCGGGCCCCTCTGACACCGCTCACATTTGTCCTCCACCTCCGGGAAGAACCTGCTCATTCGGGTTCTGGTCAGGTACGCTCTGTGGACCACTTTGAGCTGCATTAGGCTTAGCCTTGTGCAGGAGGAGGTGGAGTTGGCTCTGCTCAGTGCTTCACTCCAGAGTCCCCATCCCACCACTGTCCCCAGTTCGTCCATTTCCATCTGGTCTTGTCCAGTGATGTTCGGACTCTGTCCAGTAGCCGTCCATAGATTTTCCCACATAGTCCCCTTCTTTACTGTCTTTGTTTATCAGGTCCTCTAATAGTGTAGTTTCTGAGTCTCCGGGGTACTTCACAGCTCCAGGGCCCCAGGTTCGATTCCGGCTTGGGTCACTGTCTGTGCGGAGTCTGCACATCCTCCCCGTGTGTGCGTGGGTTTCCTCCGGGTGCTCCGGTTTCCTCCCACAGTCCAAAGATGTGCAGGTTAGGTGGATTGGCCATGATAAATTGCCCTTAGTGTCCAAAATGGGATGGAAAGACTCAGAGCCTCCAAAGTCGGGGGTTTGGGTCAGCGACTTGGCAGGGTTTCTTCGGCTACAGAAAATTAAGTTTGCCTTCAGGGGTTCATTACAGGGGTTTGCTCGGAGATGGCAGCCATTCATCGACTTCTTCATGGAGAATTGACCATCAGCAGGAAGGAGGGAAGGGAGGGGAAGGCATGAAATTGACAAATAAGGTCAGGGGATCTAATGTATGGGTAGGGCTGAGGGGAGTTGCGTATGTTATTGTGGGGTTTTTGCATACTATTGTATCTCTCTGTTTAAAATGTTAAAATGTTAAAATTATAAATGCCTTAATAAAAATATTTTCTAAAAACAAAAAAAAATATCTCTAAGTGAGCTTACGTGACACCCGAAGTGACACTCCGTACTCATGGGCAATGTCACCCCCCATACACATGGATACACACCCCCCAAGTAAGAACACCCAGCTATGGGATCCCTGCTCTTCAGCCCCCCCATCCCTGTGTTGGATTCCCCAACACTCAAGGCCACTCCACCAAAAGACATGCTTGAAGAGCAGATGTATACCGCTCTACAATGACAGAGGTTACATATATCATTTCACCAGGCTAGGATGAGCCACTAGTTGGCTTTTCAGCAAAACATGACCCATACGTTATCATATGGAGTGCCGATGAGCCACTAATTGGGGCTCAAGCTGAAGAAGAAGGAGCAGCACCCAATGTTGGGGATGTGGATCCAGCCACACACCAGAGTGCGAGGCTCTGCAGCCTGCTCCTAGAACATAGAACATAGAACATTACAGCGCAGTACGGGACCTTCGGCCCTCGATGTTGCGCCGACCTGTGAAACCATCTGAAGCCTATCTGACCTACACTTTTCCATTTTCATCCATATGTCTATCCAGTGACCACTTAAATGCCCTTAAAGTTGGCGAGTCTACTACTGTTGCAGGCAGGGCGTTCCACACCCCTACTACTCTCTGAGTAAAGAAACTGCCTCTGACATCTGTCCTATATCTACCACCCCTCAATTTAAAGCTCTGTCCCCTCGTGTTGGTCATCACCATCCGAGGAAAAAGACTCTCACTGTCCACCCTATCTAACCCTCTGACTATCTTATATGTCTCTATTAAGTTACCTCTCAGCCTTCTCCTCTCTAACGAAAACAACCTCAAGTCCCTGAGCCTTTCCTCGTAAGACCTTCCCTCCATACCAGGCAACATCCTAGTAAATCTCCTCTGAACCCTTTCCAAAGCTTCCACATCCTTCCTATAATGTGGTGACCAGAACTGCACGCAGTACTCCAGGTGCGGCCGCACCAGAGTTTTGTACAGCTGTAGCATGACCTTGTGGCTCCGAAACTCAATTCCCCTACTGATAAAGGCTAGCACACCTTATGCCTTCTTAAAAGCCCTATTAACTTGGGTGGCAACTTTCAGGGATTTATGTATCTGGATGCCGAGATCTCTGTTCATCTACACTACCAAGAATCTTGCCATTAGCCCAGTACTCTGCATTCCTGTTACTCCTTCCAAAGTGAACCACCTCACACTTTTCCGCATTAAACTCCATCTGCCACCTCTCAGCCCAGCTCTGCAGCTTATCTATGTCCCTCTGTAACCTATAACATCCTTCAGCACTATCCACAACTCCACCGACCTTCGTGTCATCTGCAAATTTACTAACCCATCCTTCTACACCCTCTTCCAGGTCATTTATAAAAATGACAAACAGCAGTGGCCCCAAAACAGATCCTTGCGGTACACCACTAGTAACTGAACTCCAGGATGAACATTTGCCATCAACCACCACCCTCTGTCTTCTTTCAGCTGGCCAATTACTGATCCAAACCGCTAAATCACCTTCAATCCCATACTTCCTTATTTTCTGCAATAGCCTACCGTGGGGAACCTTATCAAACGCCTTACTGAAATCCATATACACCACATCAACCGCTTTACCCTCATCCACCTGTTTGGTCACCTTCGCAAAAAACTCAATAAGGTTTGTGAGGCATGACCTACCCTTCACAAAACCGTGTTGAGTATCGCTAATCAACTTGTTCTTTTCAAGATGATTATAAACTCTATCTCTTATAACCTTTTCCAACATTTTACCCACAACCGAAGTAAGGCTCACAGGTCTATAATTACCAGGGTTGTCTCTACTCCCCTTCTTGAACAAGGGGACAACATTTGCTATCCTCCAGTCTTCTGGCACTATTCCTGTCGACAAAGACAACATAAAGATCAAGGACAAAGGCTCTGCAATCTCCTCCCCGGCTTCCCAGAGAATCCTAGGATAAATCCCATCTGGCCCAGGGGACTTATCTATTTTTACACTTTCCAAAATTGCTAACACCTCCTCCTTGTGAACCTCAATCCCATCTACTAGCCTGGTCAACTGTACCTGAGTATTCTCCTCGACAACATTGTCTTTCTCCAGTGCAAACACTGATGAAAAATATCCATTTAACGCTTCCCCTATCTCCTCTGATTCCACACACAACTTTCCACTACTATCCTTGATTGGCCCTAATCTTACTCTAGTCATTCTTTTATTCCTGATATACCGATAGAAAGCCTTAGGGTTTTCCTTGATCCTATCCGCCAACGACTTTTCGTGTCCTCTCCTCGCTCTTCATAACTCTCCCTTTAGGTCCTTCCTGGCTAACTTGTAACTCTCAAGTGCCCTAACTGAGCCTTCATGTCTCATCCTAACATAAGCCTTCTTCTTCCTCTTGACAAGTGCTTCAACTTCCTTAGTAAACCACGGTTCCCTTGCTCGACAACTTCCTCCCTGCCTGACAGGTACATACTTATCAAGGACACGCAGTAGCTGTTCCTTGAAAAAGCTCCACATTTCGATTGTACCCATCCCCTGCTGTTTCCTTCCCCATCCTATACATCCTAAATCTTGCCGAATAGCATCATAATTGCCTTCCCCCAGCTATAATTCTTGCCTTGCGGTATATACCTATCCCTGCCCATCGCTAAAGTAAACATAACCTGAAGGTACAGACTTGACCATGACCGCACTGTCCCTCATCAGTGTGCCAACACTAGAAGTCTGAGCAGACGTAAATGATTGTAAAATGCTCTGCCTTCTGAGAGTGAGACTTTCTCAACAGGAGGAAGCTGGCAGAAAGAGTTTAGTCAGGAGGCAGGGTTCCAGCAGTTGGCAGGTTTGATGAGGGTTGTCACGTTCTGTAGACTGGCTGAAATGAACGATGAACTGCAGAACATCTAATTTAAATAATATATTATGAAACAACTGTATGATAAGGATAACTAGGATAATTAAAATAATAAACAGCTAACACTAATTAACTATTGTAGAGCTACTGCAAAATATGTCTTGCTCCCAACTCCCCAGACACCAAGCAACTACTCCCATGGCACAGTCAAGCGACATGAAGAGTGCTAACAATCCAAAAATGAAAAAGAGCTGCAGTCACAAGGATAAGAAGCAAACCAGAAAGACTGAACTTGTGATCAACTGTAAAAATTCTAAATGTGTAAATAGTTATGCATATCATGGTGAATTGTAAAAATAATCTAATTTAAATAATTTCATTTTCCAAAGGAAAGGGGATGTCATAATATGCATAAAACAATTCTGTACATAATGTTATATACGACCCCCAACCACTAGGTGGCAGTGTAAACCCACCACGTCACCTGGTGGCTGGGGAGTTGGGAGCAAGACATATTTTGCAGTAGCTCTACAATAGTTAATTAGTGTTAGCTGTTTATTATTTTAATTATCCTAGTTATCCTTATCATGCAGTTGTTTCATAATATATTATTTAAATTAGATGTTCTGCAGTTCATCGTTCATTTCAGCCAGTCTACAGAACATGACAACCCTCATCAAACCTGCCAACTGCTGGAACCCTGCCTCCTGACTAAACTCTTTCTGCCAGCTTCCTCCTGTTGAGAAAGTCTCACTCTCAGAAGGCAGAGCATTTTACAATCAGCCAACCTCCCTTTGGAAACAACATTCCAGTTGAAGTTGAGTCTGGACTCTGGACACGCGTAAAAGCCAGACTTGGGGACCAGGGGAAGAGTAGACAGGGAAGAGATGATGAACGCAAAGGGACAGGTGGTCTGAGGTGCATTTGTTTTAATGCGAGAAGTGTAGCAGGTAAGGCAGATGAACTTAGGGCTTGGATCAGTACCTGGTAATATGATGTTATTGGTATTACTGAGACTTTGTTGAGGGAAGGGCAGGACTGGCAACAGAATATCCCAGGGAATAGATGCTTCAGGAGGGATAGAGAGGGAGGCAGAAGGGGGGAGGAGTTGCATTACTCTTCAGAGATGATATCACAGCTGTGATTAAGGAGGGCACGATGGAGGATTCGAGCACTGAGGCAATATGGGTGGAGCTGAAAATAGGAAGGGTCCCAAAAGCGAGCATAAAGTAGAGGTACAAATATGCAGACAGATTATAGAAAAATGTAGGAGCAATAGGGTGGCTGTGATGGGAGATTTTAACTTCCCCAACATTGAATGGGATTCGTGTAGTGTTGGAGGAGTAGATGAAGCAGAGTTTGTAAGGAGCATCCAGGAGAGTTTTTTAGAGCAGTATGTAAATAGTCCAACTCGGGAAGGGGCCATATTGGACCTGGTATTGGGGAATGATCCCGGCCAGGTGGTTGATGTTTCAGTCGGTGATTACTTTGGGAATAGCGATCACAATTCTGTAAGTTTTAGAATACTCATGGACAAGGACAAGAGTGGTCTGAAAGGAAGAGTGCTAAATTGGGTAAAGGCAGAGTATAACAAAATTCGGCAGGAGCTAGGGAACGTGGATTGGAAGCAGCTGTTTAAGGGTAAATCCACATTTGAAATGTGGGAGTCTTTCAAGGAAAGGTTGATTAGAGTGCAGGGCAGACATGTTCCTGTGAAAATGAAAGATAGAAATGGCAAGATTAGGGAACCATGGATGATGGGTGAAATTGTGAGACTAGCTCAGATGAAAAAGGAAGCATACATAGGATCGAGGCAACACAAAACTGATAAAGCTTTGGCGGAATATCGGGAAAGTAGGACGAATCTCAAACGCGCAATAAAGAGGGCTAAAAGGGGTCATAAAATATCTTTGGCTAACAGGGTTAAGGAAAATCCCAAAGCCTTTTATTCGTATGCGAGGAGCAAGAGGGTAACTAGAGAAAGGATTGGCCCACTCAAAGACAAAAGAGGGAATTTATGCGTGGACTCAGAGGAAATGGGTGAGATTCTTAATGCGTACTTTGCATCGGTATTCACAAAGGAGAGGGACAAGACGGATGTTGAGGCTAGGGATGGATGTTTAAATACTCTAGGTCAAGTTGTCATACGGAAGGGGGAAGTTTTGGGTATTCTAAAAGACATTAAGGTGGACAAGTCCCCAGGACCGGATGGGATCTATCCCAGGTTACTGAGGGAAGCGAGGGTTGAAATAGCTGGGGCTTTAACAGATATCTTTGCAGCATCCTTGAGCATGGGTGAGGTCCCGGAGGACTGTAGAATTGCTAATGTTGTCCCTTTGTTTAAGAAGGGTAGCAGGGATAATCCAGGGAATTATAGACACGTGAGCTTGACGTCAGTGGTAGGCAAACTGTTGGAGAAAATACTGAGGGATAGGATCTATTCACATCTGGAAGAAAATAGACTTATCAGTGATAGGCAGCATGGTTTTGTGCAGGGAAGGTCATGTCTTACAAACCTAATAGAATTCTTTGAGGAAGTGACAAAGTTAATTGATGAGGGCAGGGCTGTATATGTCATATACATGGACTTTAGTAAGGCGTTTGATAAGGCTTCCCATGGCAGGTTGATGGAAAAAGTGAAGTTGTATAGGGTTCAGGGTGTACTAGCTAGATGGATAAAGAACTGACTGGGCAACAGGAGACAGAGAGTAGTGGTGGAAGGGACTGTCTCAAAATGGAGAAGGGTGACTTGTGGTATTCCACAGGGATCCGTGCTCAGACCACTGTTGTTTGTGATATACATAAATGACCTGGAGGAAGGTATAGGTGGTCTGATTAGCAAGTTTGCAGATGATACTAAGATTGGTGGAG
Source organism: Scyliorhinus canicula (assembly GCF_902713615.1). Taxonomy (NCBI): domain Eukaryota; kingdom Metazoa; phylum Chordata; class Chondrichthyes; order Carcharhiniformes; family Scyliorhinidae; genus Scyliorhinus; species Scyliorhinus canicula. The sequence continues at coordinate 67,979,631 of NC_052163.1, read as the reverse complement.
TTGCAGATAGCGAGGAGGACTGTCAGAGAATACAACAAAATATAGATTGGAAAGTTGGGCAGAGAAATGGCAGATGGAGTTCAATCCAGGCAAATGCGAGGTGATGCATTTTGGAAGATCAAATTCAAGAGCGGACTATATGGTCAATGGAAGGGTCTTGGGGAAAATTGATGTACAGAGAGATCTGGGAGTTCAGGTCCATTGTACCCTGAAGGTGGCAACGCACGTTGATAGAGTGGTCAAGAAGGCATACAGCATGCTTGCCTTCATCGGACGGGGTATTGAGTACAAGAGTAGGCAGGTCATATTACAGTTGTATAGGACTTTGGTTCGGCCATATTTGGAATACTGCGTGCAGTTCTGGTCGCCACATTACCAGAAGGATGTGGATGCTTTAGAGAGGGTGCAGAGGAGGTTCACCAGGATGTTGCCTGGTATGGAGGGTGCTAGCCATGAAGAAAGGTTGAGTAGATTAGGGTTGTTTTCATTGGAAAGGCAGAGGTTGAGGGGGGACCTGATTGAGGTCTACAAAATTATGAGAGGTATGGACAGGGTGGATAGCAACAAGCTTTTCCCAAGAGTGGGGGTGTCAGTTACAAGGGGTCACGATTTCAAGGTGAGAGGGGGAAAGTTTAAGGGAGATTTGCGTGGAAAGTTTTTTACGCAGAGGGTGATGGGTGCCTGGAACGCTTTACCAGTGGAGGTGGTAGAGGTGGGCACGATAGCATCATTTAAGAGGCATCTAGACAGGTATATGAACGGGCGGGAACAGAGGGAAGTAGACCTTGGAAAATAGGAGACAGGTTTAGATAAAGGATCTGGATCGGCGCAGGCTGGGAGGGCCAAAGGGCCTGTTCCTGTGCTGTAATTTTCTTTGTTCTTTGTTCTTTGTATTTTTATTATAGTCGGGCCCCAAATCCACTTCCTTATTCCTTATCCCCCATTTACTGTGTGAGTATAAAAGGAGTGGATGTTTCGAAACTCTGTGTGTGTGTTGTGAATAAACCAACTCTTTTACTTTCATCTTACCTTGAGTTTGCTGTGCAAGTTATTAATAGAGGATTGGCACATTTTCAAATTTAAGGGTTGGTGAAAATATGCCACCATTTATAAAGGGGGAAATCAGAGCAGTTTAAATTGAGCCCCTCCTGCTCCTGACACTGTCAACCAACAAGACAACGGTATCTGGTCATTTAGCTAATTGCTGTGTGTGGGATCTTGCAGTGTGCTGATATGTTTCCCACAACAACGATGAACTTTCAATTAGCCATAGATGCCTTGAGGTCTCGAAAGTCGTTCTATCAATACAAGTCTTTCCTTTTATCCTCTGGGCCCTGAGGAACCACACTTTAATGTATTTGAATAACTTTCTGTTGAGGTAGAGAATTATGTCCAGTTAGTTTACTCACATTCTTCAGGTAATGAAGGAGCTCTTCCTTGTCCGCAATGTGTGATGCTGAAGGTTTACCACTGCGATGAAGAAAGGTGTACAGCGCTTCTTCATACAATAGGTTCAGCTGCAAAGAACAGAGGAACACCACAGTAAGCTTCTAAATAACTAGTCAGATTGTAAAGCTGAAAAATGTTCATAGAACCCGCTTTCAGAGCAGGAAAACTTCAGCACTGGAACAAATCCTGCTCCTTTTTCACCATCCCATGGCTCCTGTTGGGAGTTGTTTGGGTATACACACCACCTCTGCCGCCTAGAAATACTCTTGTTCCTGAAAATAGGCAATGGGGGTGGGGGAGAAGGTGGGCAAAGCCTGGGGCTAGAAGGGAGCTGAACTCCAGAGCTGAGGTGTGAGTGACTGACCTTGACATCAAAACAACAGTTAGCTGTATGTGGCATTAAGCAGCCTCAGCAAAATTGAAGTCAATAGGAATGAGAGGGAAAACTCTCCATTGCTTGGAGTCATACATAGCACAAAGGAAAATAGTTGTGATTGTTGGAGATCAATTACCTCAGCCCCAGGATATCACTGCAGGGGCTCCTCAGATTAATGTCCGAGGCCCAGCCATCTTCAGTTGCTTTATCAGGTTCTGAAGCAGTCCATGCCCACTTGCAGAAAAACCTGGAAAATATCCAGGCTAATGCCAATAAGCTGCAAGTAAGATGCATGCCACACAAGTCCCAGGCAATAACCATCTCCAATAAAAGAGAATCTACCCATCCCCTCTTACCATCACTGAATCCCTCATCATCAACATGCTGGGGATAACCATTGACCAGAAACTGAACTGGACTAGCCATATCAATTCTGTGGCTAGGAATCCTACGGAGAGTAATTCACCTCCTGAGCCTCCTGGGCGGGGTGAAAAAGCGGATCGGTCCCCATCGCCTCCCGGTCCCCGAGGGAAGGGGACAGATCCTGCTAACCAGGGATGCCCACATCCCATAAGTGAATTAATTTTTTTTTTTAGTCACGTATAATCCTGACTTGGAAAGGTATCGCCATTCCTTCACCATCACTAGATCAAAATTCTGGAATTCAATCCCTAAAAGCACCAGGGGTGTACCTACACCATATGGATGGTTCAAGAAGGCAGCTCAGCACCACTTTCTCCAGGATACTTAGGGATGGACAATAAATAGAGGCCTGACCAGTATTACCATGAAAGAACAAATAAAATTTAACAAATCTACCTATGCAATCTAATCTTGAAAATTGAAACAGTTTCTGCCTCAAACACCAACCTGGGAGTCACTTCCAAACCTCACACTCTCTCTGTGTGAAAAATATTCTCTTGTCCGAAATCTCTGACATTCAATCCCTCAAATCGTGGCCATTCACTGTCTGGAAACAGTCTGCTTCTATCTCCCCTGTTTCGAATAGTTCATCATTTTAAACACTTCAACACAATGTCTAAAAATCTTGTTCTAATAAAACACCCTCCAAGTTTTTAATTCATGCTTTGTATTTGTATTTTTTCAGAGTAGGCAAACCCCCACTGCGGGTTTTATGGTGGTGGAGGGGTGCATAGAATGTGAAACCCCATTGACCGTGGCGGGATCAGAAGATCTCACTGCTGGCCAATGATTCACCATTGATGGTCACACACCAGCAGGACATTGAGGGAGTGTGATCCCTTTCAGTTCTGGTACAGGGTGGAGCTGAGACATGGCAAAGTAATGTATGTACAGCAGTCCCTGTGCCAGGGTGAAATCTGCAATCCCAGTGAAGCTGAGCGCCACTCCACCTGCGTGTCTATGGTAAGAAAAAATTAAAATGTAGTTAGCTGCCTTTGAACAGAGAGCAGCAAACTGGGAGATGTTACAATTTTCTCCAGATGCAGTCTGGAAGTTGCCAGATGCATAAAAAGGCATCACCACAGTTACCTTCACGGAGATTGACACTGCACTCTTCTAAGTTTGCAGTTATAGCAGGCGGTAGATTTCAACGAGGACATCTTTACAGGATATTTACAGATATGCCTAAAAAACCAATCAATAATCTGTGGTAATCAATTTAGCCAATTACTGAATGACAACTGGATCACACCACATGGGTTGAGGGCTGTTGACAGGGATAAATACCCTTGAATAAGGAATTAGCCACTTACTGGACAACCCCAAGACAAATTCTCAGTATAATTATTGAGGGGTGCAAGAAGGTTATGTTTTCTTCAGCCTGGTCAGCAGCCAAAAATCATAGAGGGCGAGATCTACCGGCCGTGTTGCACCCAAAAAGCAGCGGTGTGAATCCTGCCCATTGTCGGCGAGATCACTTTCTGGCAAATCTGCATATTACAGTGAGACATCTAGTCTCACTCCATAATGCACTCTTGAGATCTAACCAAGGCGTAAGATCTAACCCACTCGCCTTGGAGATCTCAGGCGAGCACCGTTCAGTGCTGGTCTTCACAAATGGGGACCAGACAGAATGTCATTGTAGGGGTCTCCCACAAAAATAACATCCTGATCTCTCCCTGCGAGGAGTTCTGCGAGAGGAGCTCACCAGTGCAGAAAATGGGACAAAGTGTGGCCTCAGCCACGGTTCCTCACAGAGGCCCCTGATCTGTCCGAATGGCCATTCGACAGTGTAGAGTTTCTCGGCCTATGGTGCCCAGAGTCTCTTTTGTTCTGATATGTATAGTCTTTAGTTGCTTTGTTTTATTTTGTTTTGTATGATTAAGAACGTATCTTTTTTAAAATAAATTATTTCTTTGACTTTATTATTCAAAGAGTTCTTGTCTTACCTCGTAAATTAATGGTACTTCCAGACATGCATTAATTGGAGCAATTTTATAATTGGACAAATCCAAATTGAATTTATCTAAAACTGACAGAGAGCTGTTGTGTGCATTTTCAGCTGTGAGAGGTTAAGAGAGAGTTTTAGCTGGAGCATTCAGCTCCAAACAGCATTGTTGGCATCAACTGATTGACATCAGGATCGCCTCTGCATACTTGCAGTGGCCATTCATTGTGCACCAGTTTGGTGTCTGGCACTACTCACTCCACAAGTGTGCATGCACCAGAAAACAGGTATGGCGGGACGGAGGATCCGCCGATTGTTTTTGTTACAAGCTCCAATTATTGCTTGCTTAATGCTCTGTCCAGTGGTATAACTACTCTTATGAGGGCTGTAAACTATTCCCACCAGTGGCTCCTCACCCTTTTTATTTTGAATCTCCTGAGCACAAATCTATTCTCACGACAGCCCTGTACCATCCTTTACTAGCAAGGCTATTTCTTCTCCCTTTTTATTGGCTTTTAGAAATGTTGAGTACCTGGGGATATTTATCTCCTAGCTTTTGTCACTTTGTAACCATGTTTCTAATGTCAACTGGATCTAAACCATTTGTCTCTAATTTATCTATCTTATTATGAATGCTTTGTACATTCAGATAAAATACTATTTTTGCTATTATTATTTATTCACTGATGCACTGTTAGCATTAAAAGCTGTCCCTTCCTGTTCCACTCTGCTTGTCTTTAGTCACACTGCTCTATTGACCCTTTTGATTTAAATCGTTCTTCCTGACTTCCCCCTTTGACCCTCTTTTAGTTTAAAGAGGAAAGGACAATCAATTATTTCTTGTATCACCTAATTCCTTTCTAAATCTTTGAGGGATTAGGCCTCACCCATTTCCTGGAATCCCTGACAGCCAGACATACTCTGTGGGTAATAGAAGTCTGAAATAGAAACAGAAAATGCTGTAAGTACTAAGCAGGTCTGGCAGGGTCTGTTCTGATGGAAGTTCATTATGAAAATGAAATTAAATGAAAATGAAAATGGCTTATTGTCACAAGTAGGCTTCAATGAAGTTACTGTGAAAAGCCCCTAGTCGCCACATTCCGGCACCTGTTCGGGGAGGCTGGTACGGGAATCGAACCGTTCTGCTGGTCTGCTTGGTCTGCTTTAAAAGCCAGCGATTTAGCCTTGTGAGCTAAACCAGCCCCTAAAAGAACGTTTAATACGTTACTGATCTCGATTAAAGTTTTTACCGTTAATAGACGTTATAATAGACGTTATTAACGTTATTCTCATCACAGATGCTGCAAGACCTGCTGAATACTTTCAGCATTTTCTGTTTTTATTGCCAACCAATTCTGTAAGCAACTTGCACTAACATCAATGAATCTCTTTCTTTATGACTGTTCTCTAAGGCTGATTCTAGAATATTCCAGTCAGTAACCTTACTATGTTATGAGCTGATATTGAGATTATATATACAGGAGGAGAGGTTATGACATTTCCTGCCGTTCCTGTAACTCATTTCATCACATGGTGCAACTGAAATTCAAGGTTAAGAAATTGGTAAAGACAGTCAGCAGGGTGGCACAGTGGGTTATCCCTGCTGTCTCACGGCACCGAGGTCCCAGGTTCAATCCCAGCTCTGAGTCACTGTCCATGTGGAGTTTGTATATTCTCCCTGTGTTTGCGTGGGTTTCGCCCCCACAATCCAAAGGTGTGCAGGCTAGGTCAATTGGCCATGCTAAATTAACCCTCGAGTGGAAAAAATTAATTGGGTACTCTAAATTAAAAAAAAAAGAACTGGGAGAGATCATGGAGAGTATTAGCTCCATGCAGATGGAGAAGGCGCCAGGACCAGACGGAATCCCGGCAGACTTCTAAAAAACATTTGCGACAGCGCTGGCCCCGCACCTGCGGGAGATGTTCACAGTCTCGCTGGCTAGGGGCACACTGCCACCTCCAGTAGCACAGGCCGCAATCTCGCTAATACCTAAGAATGACAAAGACCCAATAGAATGCGGGGCCATACAGACACATCTCACTACTAAATGTAGACACCAAAATATTGGCCTAGATCCTAGCCAAAAGGCTGGAGGACTGCATTCCAGATGTAGCCGCAGAGGACCAGATGGGCTTTGTCAAAAGTAAACAGCTAACATAGAACATCAGGCGCCTGCTGAACGTGATCATGACCCCATCCGGGGAGAGAACAGCTGAGGTGATTGAATCCCTAGACGCACAAAAGGTCTTCGACTGAGTCGAGTGGAAGTACCTCATAGTGGTACTGGAGAGGTTCGGGCTCGGCTCAGGGTTCACCTCCTGGATGAAGCTGCTGTACAAAGCTCCCATGACAAACAACACCAGTTCCCAGTACTTCCAGCTACACAAGGGCATCAGGCAGGGATGCGCGCTGTCCCCACTGCTTTTAGCCCCAGCAATCAAACCACGAGCGATCACTCTCAGAACAGCAGAAAACTGGAGGGGGATCCAAAGGGGAGGCAGAGAGCACAGAGTCTCGCTCTATGCAGATGACCTACTTCTCTACATCTCGGACCCACAAAGCAGCATGGAAGGAATCATTATGATCCTGAAAGAGTTTGGTGCCTTCCCGGGCTACAAACTCAATATGAGCAAAATCGAGATCTACCCAGTGAACCCGCAAGGGGGAGGGGCAGTGCTGAGGGGACTGCCGTTTAAACAAGCCCAACACAAATTCCACTACCTGGGGATCCAAATCGCTCACGACTGGGCGGGGGTTCACAAGTAGAAACCGACCAGTCTGACAAAGGAAGTCAAAAAGGACATTCAATGATGGAACATACTCCCACTCTCCCTCGTGGGGAAAGTGCAGACGATCCCCGTGTGTGCGTGGGTTTCCTCCGGGTGCTCCGGTTTCCTCCCACAGTCCAAAGTCCAAAGATGTGCAGGTTAGGTGGATTGGCCATGATAAATTGCCCTTAGTGTCCAAAATTGCCCTTAGTGTTGGGTGGGGTTACTGGGTTATGGGGATAGGGTGGAGGTGTTAACCTTGGGTAGGATGCTCTTCCAGGAGCCGGTGCAGACTTGATGGGCCGAACGGCCTCCTTCTGCACTGTAAATTCAATGAAAATGAACGTGCAGCCCAGGTACCTCTTCCTACTTAGATCCATCCCAATCTATATCCCCAAGGCCTTTTTCAACTTGCTGGACAAGTTAATCATTGTGTTTGTATGGGGAGGGGAGGGGGTGAGAATGCTAGGATCCCAAAGAAGGCCCTACAGAAAAAAAAGTCCAGGGGAGGGCTAGCCCTCCCAAAACTACAATACTACCACTGAGTGGCAACAGCAGAAAGAATAATGGGATGGATTAAGGAGCCAGAAGCCGAGGGGTCCGTGCAGAGGAGGCCTCCTGCAAGGGGACCTTGCTATGGGCCCCTGCCTTGGCGGCAATCCCATCCCCACCCAAGAAACACTCCAGCAGCCCAATGGTGGTCGCCACCTTCCAGACCTGGAACCAATTACAGCAGCAATTTGGCCTGACCGAAATGTTTGACAAAGTCCCCATCTGCAACAACCTTAGGTTCTTACCACATATACAGAACATACATACAGAACATACAGTACAGAAGGAGGCCATTTGACCCATCGAGTCTGCACTGACCCATTTAAGCCCTCACTTCCACCCTATCCCTGTAACCCAATAATCCCTCCGAACCTTTTTGATCACAAAGGGCAATTTATCATGGCCAATCCACATCCACGTATATGCAAGACTCAACCTAACGCAACTAAAGGTGGTACATAGAGCCCACTTAACAAGAACCCAAATGAGTAGGTTCTTTCTGGAGATGGAGGACAGATGTGAACGGTGCCAAGGAGGCCCAGCCAACCACACCCACATGTTCTGGTCTTGCCCAGACTTGCTGGGTACTGGACAGCCTTCTTCGAGGCTATGTCCAAAGTGGTGGGATGAGGGTGGAGCCCTGCCCGAAAGTGACGGTCTTCGGGGTATCAGACCAGCCAGATCTCTTCATGGGGACAGGGGAGGATGCCCTTGCCTTTACCTCCCTGATTGTCCACCGTAGAATCCTGCTCGACATGTGGTCAGCAGCACCACCCAAAGCAGGACTGGCTGAATGATCTATCGGAATTTCTCAAAATGGAGAAAATCAAATTCGCAATCCGGGGGTCGGAAGATGGCTTCCTCAGGACATGGAAGCCATTCACCCAACTGTTCTGGGATTTGTTCATGGCCAACGAACAAACAAATATGTAAACAAGTAGCCAAGAGCCAGGGGAAAGTAGCCAAGACATGAGAAAAGGGAGGGAAGACCCGGAGGAGGGGGGGGGGGGGGGGGGGGGGGGGGGGGGGGGGGGGGGGGGGGGGGGGGGGGGGGGGGACAGTGCAAGAGGGGGTAGCCAAACACAGCTGAAAAGAAAGGGGAGCTGAAGAGAGGGAGAAGGGGGGAAGGGGGCAGGGAAGGGGGTGGGGAAGGGCGGGGCAGGGAAGAAGGAAGGACAGGGGGCAAAGAATAATAGAGGGGAGCCAGAGGGCGAGAAAGACGAGGGAACACAAACTTGAAGGAGAGCACGGGAAACAACAACAACCACAATGAAAACAGCAGGACCGACAGACGGCCGAGGCGGAGGCAAACACACAACAGCAAAAACCAACCGGGAGAAGCAAATAACATCAGGGGCGCCGCCCACCCAGTTTTGTTTTGTTTGTTCTGTATGTATTTTAATTTTTTTTAAAACAGTAAAGAAGCGGGGAGAGAAAGCCCCTTCTCAATGTCATGTATAACTCCGTTGCTTCTCTGTATGTACACTTCCCAGATTTTATTTTCTCACCCCTTGGTATTTTAGTTATGTGATGTTTTTGTTATCTCTTTTTGGTTTCTCGATGTGTATATCTGTAAATATACCATGTATAAAAAACTCAATTAAAAACATGCTCTAAAAAGGTTTGTTTGGAGTCACTAGCTTTCAGAGCGCAGCTCCTTCATCAGACTCACCTGATGAAGGAGCAGTGCTCCGAAAGCTAGTGACTCCAAACAAACCTGTTAGACTTTAACCTGGCGTTGTCCGACTTCTGACTGTGCCCACTGTACCATGATCCATTGGCGTTGCCTGAGGTACTCTGTGCTGCTGCAGCTGAAATCAGAAGATCCTAGAAGAAATGAGCAGTTTCGCCAAGTTGGAAAAATCTTCGCCGGCAGCAGCAACTTATGTAGCGGACGATTCAGGCCATTGTTTTACTTGAGAAGTGAAGGATAGGATTATATTGAAAGAAGAGGCGACAAATGTGGTGTTTATAAACCAGCAGATGGCAACCGGAAAGTTGAGAAAAATTGAAAAAATAGAACGAGAGCAAACTAGCCAAGTACATTAAGACAGATTAGAAGAGTTTTAACAAGAGTATAAGAAGGAAGAGAGTAGCTGAAGTAAATGTTAGAGGCAGAGATAGGAGAAATTATCAAGGACAATAAGGAAAAAGCAGAGATGTTGACCAAATATTTTGTGTGTCTTCACATAAAAGATACACATTATTTATCGGAATTAAAAGATAAGCAAGGGACTAATAATAGTGAGGAATTCAAGATAAATAATAAGAAGTCTTACAACACCAGGTTAAAGTCCAACAGGTTTGTTTCAAACACGCGCTTTCGGAGAACTGCTCCTTCCTCAGGTGAAATCCTAGGTGATTTCAGGTGAATTCACCTGAGGAAGGAGCAGTGCTCCGAAAGCTTGTGTTTGAAACAAACCTGTCGGACTTTAACCTGGTGATGTAAGACTTCTTACTGTGCTCACCCCAGTCCAACGCCGGCATCTCCACATCAAGATAAATAATGACAAAGGAGAAAGATTATTAGAGAAATTTACAGAATCACAAAATTGTTATGGTTCAGAAGGAGGCCATTTGGCCTATTGCTCTCCAAATGAGGATCATGACTGGTGCCATTCTCCTGCCTTTTCCTCCTACCTCTCCACATTGTTTTTATTCAAATAATCATCTAATGCCCTCTTGAATTCTTTGCTTGAACCTGCCTCTACCACACTTCCAGGCAGTGCATTCCAGACCCCAACCACTCACTGCGTGAAAAAGGATTTTTCTCACATCATTTGCTTCATTTGCAAATCACTTTAAATCTGTGCCCTCTTGTTCTTGATCCTTTCACAAGGGGGATCACTTTAACCCCATCTACTGTGTCCAGCCCCCTCATGATTTTGAGCATCTCTATCAAATCTCCTCTTAGCCTTATTCTCTCCAAGGAAAAAAGTCCCAACCTCTCTAATCCAACTTCATAACTGAAGTTTTTCATACAAGGAACCATTTTTGTAAACCTCTTCTGCACTCTCTCCAATGTGTTCACATCCTTCCTACAGTATGGCACCCAGAACTGTACATAATATTCCAGTTGAGGTCTAACTAATGTCTTAGAACATAGAACATAGAACAGTACAGCACAGAACAGGCCCTTCGGCCCTCGATGTTGTGCCGAGCCATGATCACCCTACTCAAACCCACGTATCCACCCGATACCCGTAACGCAACAACACCGCCCCCCCCCCCCCTACTTTTTTTTTTAGGACACTACGGGCAATTTAGCATGGCCAATCCACCTAACCCGCACATCTTTGGACTGTGGGAGGAAACCGGAGCACCCGGAGGAAACCCACGCACACACGGGGAGGACGTGCAGACTCCGCACAGACAGTGACCCAGCCGGGAATCGAACCTGGGACCCTGGAGCTGTGAAGCATTTATGCTAACCACCATGCTACCGTGCTGCCCCCATGCTACCGTGCTGCCCGTCTTGTATAAGTTCAGCTTAACCTCCTTGCTTGTACTCTATGACCCTATTAATAATAATATAATAATTGCTTATTGTCACAAGTAGGCTTCATTGAAGTTACTGTGAAAAGCCCTATGTTTTATCCTTAGGCTTTATTAACTGCTCCCTCTACCTGTCCTGCCATCTTCAATGGTCTATGCCCTTAAGAATAGACAGCCCTTAAGAACTTTATTCCTTATTTTATAATGTCTCCCAAAGTTCATCCTACCAAAATACATCACCTCACATTGAACTTCATCTGCCATCTATCTGCCCACTCCGCCAATTTGTCTATGGTTTTTTGAAGTTCTACACTGTCTTCCTCATAGTTTACAAATCTTCCAAGTTTTGTGTCATGGGCAAACTTTGAAATTGTCCTCTGTACTTCAAGATCTAGATCATTAACATATATCAGGAAAAGCAAGGGTCCCAACACTGACCCCTGGGGAAATCCACTACAATCCTTCCTCCCTCCAGCCTGAAAAATATCCATTGACTGTTACTCTCTGCATCCTATTATTCAGCCAATTTTGCACCCATGTGTCTTTTATTCAATAAACTATAACTATTCTCACAAATTTGTTATGTGGCAGTTTATCAAATGCATTTTGAAACTATGTACACCACATCAACAGCATTACTCTCATCGACCCTTTCTGTTACCTACGCAAAAAACTACAGCAAATTAGTTGAACACAATTTCCCCTTGATAAATCCATGCTGGCTCTTCCTAATCAACTCACATTTTTCTATGTGACTACTAATTCTATTCCGAATAATTGTTTCTGGAAGCTTGCTGGGGCAATCCTTACAAACATTTTTGAACAAGACATTGTCAATTCTCCATGCCCCTAGCACCTCCCCTGAGTGTAGAGAACACTGGAAGATGATGGCCATTGCCCCTGCAATTACAGTTCTCGCTTCCTTCAATGTCCCTGGATGCATCTTTTTTTTAAATAAATTTAGAGTACCCAATTAATTTTTTCCAATTAAGGGGCAATTTAGCGTGGCCAATCCACCTACACTGCACATCTTTGGGTTGTGGGGGTAAAACCCACGCAAACAAGGGGAGAATGTGCAAACTCCACACAGACAGTGACCCAGAGCCGGGATCGAACCTGGGACCTCGGCGCCGTGAGGCAACAGGGCTAACCCACTGCGCCACCGTGCTGCCCTCCCTGGATGCATCTTATCTGGCTTTGGTGCCTGGTCAACTTTAAGTACCGACAGTATATTCAACACTTCCTCCTCATCAGTTTTGAACCCTTCAAGGCACAGAGTCTCCTTTTCTGTCTCCACAGCCTAGGTAGCGTCTACCTCCTTGATAAAGATGGATGCAAAACATTAATTTAATACTTGGGCAGCACGGCGGCTCAGTGGTTCGCATTGCTGCCTCACAGCATCAGACACCCGGGTTCCATTCCAGCCTTGGGTCACTGCATGTGTGGAGTTTGTACTTTCGCCCCATGTCTGCGTGGGTTTACTCTGGGCGCTCCGATTTCCTCCCACAGTCCAAATCTGTGCAAGTTAGGTGGATTGGCCATGCTAAATTGCCCCTTAGTGTCCAAAAAAAGGTTAGGTGGTATTGTGCAGTTATAGGGATAGGGTGGGGGCATGGGCCTAGGTAGGGTACTCTTTCAGAGGGTCGATGCAGACTCGATAGGCCAAATGGTCTCCTTCTGCACTTGGTAGTGGTTCTTTGGTTCTATGTAACTGCAGCAGGACTCTCACCTAAGCCATGCCCCTACCTCCGTGTGTAAATCCCCTTTCTGGTCCCACACCAACTCCTCCTTTCCTATCCTTTTATTATTTATATGCCAACAGAGGACTCAATGGACAAATCCCCAGGATCTGTTGGCCTACATTCCAGGGTTCGAAACAAAGCTGCTGCAGAAATATTAGATATGCTGGATATGATTTTCCAAAATTCCCTCGAGTCTAGAACTGGCCGAGCAGATTGGCAAAGATAACACCAAGAAAGGAGGGAAAGAGAAAACAGGGAATTACAGTTCAATTATCCTGACACCAGTCATTGGGAAAATGCTGGAATTTATAGTGAAGGATGCCTTAACAATGCAATGTGTAAATTATGGGATGCTCAGGAAAAAGTCAACATGGTATTATGAAAGGAAAATCATGGTTTGGATTCTCCGCCGTTGGGATGCTCCGTTTTGCCAGCAGCCCGGAGATGTCCCGACGGCGTGGGGCTGCCCCACAGTGGGAAACCCCATTGACCAGCTGGCGAAACAGAGCATCCCGCCGGCTGGCTGAACCAGAAATCTGGTGCAGCGGGACTGAGAATCCAGCCCCATGTTTATCAAATATATTGGAGTTTTTTCAAGGAAGTAACAATAGATAAATAAAAGGGAGCACATAGATGTTGTGTACTTGAATTTCCAAAAGGCATTTGATAAAGTGCCACACAAAAGTTAAGAGTTCATGGGTTGGAACAATGCATTAACATGGATGGAGGACTGGTTGATGGACAGAAAGCAGGCAGTAGAGATAAATGGGGCATTTTCAAGTTGGCAAGCTATGAATAGTGGAATGCCACAACGATCAATGCTGGAACCGCAATAATTTACAACCTATATGAATGACTTAGGTGAAAAAACAGAAGGTAATGTATAGAACATAAAACATAGAACATTACAGCGCAGTACGGGCCCTTCGGTCCTCGATGTTGCGCCGACCCGTGAAACCATCTGAAGCCTATCTGACCTACACTATTCCATTTTCATCCATATCATCCAGTGACCACTTAAATGCCCTTAAAGTTGTCGAGTCTACTACTGTTGCAGGCAGGGCGTTCCACCCCCCTACTACTCTCTGAGTAAAGAAACTGCCTCTGACATCTGTCCTATATCTACCACCTCTCAATTTAAAGCTATGTCCCCTCGTGTTGGTCATCACCATCCGAGGAAAGAGACTCTCACTGTCCACCCTATCTAACCCTCTGACTATCTTATATGTCTCTATTAAGTCACCTCTCAGCCTTCTCCTCTCTAACGAAAACAACCTCAAGTCCCTGAGCCTTTCCTCGTAAGACCTTCCCTCCATACCAGGCAACATCCTAGTAAATCTCCTCTGAATCCTTTCCAAAGCTTCCACACCCTTCCTATAATGTGGTGACCAGAACTGCACGCAGTACTCCAGGTGCGGCCGCACCAGAGTTTTGTACAACTGCAGCATGACCTCGTGGCTCCAAAACTCAATCCTCTTACTGATAAAGGCTAGCACACCATATGCCTTCTTAACAGCCCTATTAACCTGGGTGGCAACTTTCAGGGATTTATGTACCTGGATGCCGAGATCTCTCTGTTCATCTACACTACCAGGAATCTTGCCATTAGCCCAGTACTCTGCATTCCTGTTACTCCTTCCAAAGTGAACCACCTCACACTTTTCCGCATTAAACTCCATCTGCCACCTCTCAGCCCAGCTCTGCAGCTTATCTATGTCCCTCTGTATCCTATAACATCCTTCAGAACTATCCACAACTCCACCGACCTTCGTGTCATCTGCAAATTTACTAAACCATCCTTCTACACCCTCTTCCAGGTCATTTATAAAAATGACAAACAGCAGTGGCACCAAAACAGATCCTTGCGGTACACCACTAGTAACTGAACTCCAGGATGAACATTTGCCATCAACCACCACCCTCTGTCTTCTTTCAACTAGCCAATTACTGATCCAAACCGCTAAATCACCTTCAATCCCATACTTCCATATTTTCTGCAATAGCCTACCGTGGGGAACCTTATCAAACGCCTTACTGAAATCCATATACACCACATCAACGGCTTTACCCTCAGCCACCTGTTTCGTCACCTTCTCAAAAAACTCAATAAGGTTTGTGAGGCATGACCTACCCTTCACAAACCCGTGTTGAGTATCGCTAATCAACTTGTTCTTTTCAAGATGATTATAAACCCTATCTCTTACAACCTTTTCCAACACTTTACCCACAACCGAAGTAAGGCTCACAGGTCTATAATTACCAGGGTTGTCTCTACTCCCCTTCTTGAACAAGGGGACAACATTTGCTATCCTCCAGTCTTCCGGCACTATTCCTGTCGACAAAGACGACATAAAGATTAAGGACAAAGACTCTGCAATCTCCTCCCTGGCTTCCCAGAGAATCCTAGGATAAATCCCATCTGGCCCAGGGGACTTATCTATTTTTACACTTTCCAAAATTGCTAACACCTCCTCCTTGTGAACCTCAATCCCATCTAGCCTGGTCGACTGTACCTGAGTATTCTCCTCGACAACATTGTCTTTCTCCAGTGTAAACACTGACGAAAAATATCCATTTAACGCTTCCCCTATCTCCTCTGATTCCACACACAACTTTCCACTACTATCCTTGATTGGCCCTAATCTTACTCTAGTCATTCTTTTGTTCATTCTTTTGTTCATGATGCCTCCAGAGGGACGAGAGGCAGAGGTGGTGGTTGCCATGGACGCAGAGAAGGCCTTTGATCGAGTGGAGTGGGAATATCTCTGGGAGGTCCTGGGACGGTTTGGGTTTGGGCAGGGATTTGAGGACTGGGTCCAGTTGTTATATATATCAGGCACTGGTAGCGAGTGTGTGGACAACCGGGGGAGGGGGGTTGTCAAGAGTAGGAATAGGAGAGGGAAGATTTCACAGATCTACAAGGAACTGATGGAGTGGGGGAGAGCCCCAATAGGAGAGGTGAAGAGAAAGTGGGAAGAAGAGCTGGGTGGGGAGTTGGAGGCAGATTATGGGAGAAGGCCCTGAGGCAAGTCAATGCATCCTTGTAGTCTGCCAGGCTTAGACTGATACGATTTAAGGTGGTCCACACATTATGATCGCTGCAGGGGTTTGCCCAGAGATGGCAGCCGTTCATCGACTTCTTCAAGAAAAATTAAGCTGTCAGCAGGGGAGGGGGGGGGGGGGGGTGCATAGGGGGTTGAGTAAGGTTAGGAAAACCAGTGGAAAATGGGCTGGGGAAAAGAGGTCCTGTTTGTGTAAGCCATGTTGGCTGGGGCTTGTTACGGAGGCGGTGGGGTAGGGGGGGGGGGGGGGGGGGGGGGTGGTTATATTGTTTACTTCTTGTTGAAACCTGATGTTTAAAATTGTTAAAATTAAAGGGCAGCACGGTGACCTAGTGGTTAGCACAACCGCCTCACGGCGCTGGGTTTCGCCCCCACAACCCAAAAATGTGCAGAGTAGGTGGATTGGCCACGCTAAATTGCCCCTTAATTGGAAAAAATAATTGGGTAATCTAAATTTATAAAAAAAAAAAATTGTTAAAATTATAAATGCCTTCAGAAAATATTTTCTAAAATAAAAACGTTACATTCCTGAGTCACCCACCCTTAACATCCTGGGGGTTACCATTGACCAGAAACTGAACTAAACCAGCCATATAAATACTGTGGCTAGAAGAGGAGGTAATCGGCTAGGAATCCTGCAGAAAGTAATTCACTCCCCAAAGTCTATCCACCAACTACAAGGCACAAGTCAGGGACGTAATGGAATACTCTCCACTTGCCTGGGTGAGTGCAGTTTCAACAACACTCAACACCATCCAGGACACAGCAGCCTGCCTGATCAGCACCCCTCCCACCACCATAAACATTCACTTCCTCCATCATTGGTGATCTATCAACAAAATGCACTGCACCAACTCGCCAAGATTCCTCCCACAACTGCAACCTCTACTAATATGCATTCTAGAAAAACAAAGGCAGCAGACACATGGGTACACCACCACCTGCAAGTTCCCCTCCCAGCCACAGACTATCATAACTGGGAAATATATATTCCTTCACTATTTCTGTGAAATCCTGGAACTCCCTCTCTAACAGCACGGTGGTGTACCTATACCACATGAAAGCAGCGGTTCAAAAGTCAGCTAACCACCCTTGAAAATAAGACATTCACATCTGATGAACAAAAATAAATAGGTCCACAGACCTTATAAAAGCTGGGAACCATGAAAATGCGCTTCATTTCCCACATACCGATAAGGATCACTGCTGCAGACCAAGAACATGAGCTGATAACTGATGACAATCTAGCAGTTCCTGAATACTGCAGAATAATGACTTGCATATTAAAGTGCCTTTCATGGCCTTGGGACATCCCAAAGTGCTCCTACTTTTAGGATATTGTCACTGTTGCAGCCTGGGGAAATATAACAAGTAAGCAATGTGAGAATTGTGCAAACCATCTGTTTCAGTGAGGGTATTGAGAGATTAATATTGGTCAATATCAACCCCATTCCTTCACCTTCTTCATGAAGCTGGAAAGAATGGAAGCTTTGCTACAGGGATTGTTAAAATGTCAGAATACCATCAAAAATGCTTGTTGGCCATTATACCGAGAGAACAGAATACAAGGGGATAGGAGATATGGTTCAGTTATACAAAGCCTCGAGCAGACCACACCTATTGTACTGTGAGCGGTTTTAGACATCATGGGTGGGATTCTCCGTTAGCCGACGTCAAAATCGGGAAATGCGATTGGGTGAAAAATAGCTTCCGTTGCCAAATCGCACCTCGAAAGCGGTGTCAATGCGTTTCACTCAGCTCGTACAGTAGACACCATTTGCATATCATTAGCGGGGCCTCCGCAATTCTCCGCCTCCGATAGGCCGAGTTCCCAACGGCATGGTTCACTTATGCTTTTAAAAACCGTGAAACCGGCTGAGGGAGAGAGTGAATCGCCATAGTGTGCTGACAAGTTGTGCCGCTGGCTGGGGGAGCTTCTGCCAGGGCCGGGGGAGTAGTGGGGGGTGGCCAGGAGGTGGGCTGTGGGGTCAAAGAACAAAGAAAAATACAGCACAGGAATAGGCCCTTCGGCCCTCCAAGCCCGTGCCGACCATGCTACCCGACTAAACTACAATCTTCTACACTTCCTGGGTCCGTATCCCTCTATTCCCATTCTATTCATGTATTTGTCAAGATGTCCCTTAAATGTCACTATCGTCCCTGCTTCCACCACCTCCTCCGGCAGCGAGTTCCAGGTACCCACTACCCTCTGTGTAAAAAACTTGCCTCGTATTTCTACTCTAAACCTTGCCCCTCGCACCGTAAACCTATGCCCCCTAGTAATTGACCCCTCTATCCTGGGGAAAAGCCTCTGACGGGGTGGACGGGCACGGAACACCATTGCCACAGCTGGCAAGGCAGCCATGCAGCTGCGCACACCGCTAACAGTCCACTTTGAACCAAATGCCATGGATTGTATAGGTGTCCCCCCCCGCCCCAGGGCACCCCTCTGGTGCCCTCTGGCCCCAGCTGACCTATCAGCTGTATGGGCGCACTCCAGTATAAACTGTCCCATCTTCCTGGGATAAGTGTATGTGGGGAGTGCAATGTGTTTTTGCGGCTGCAGCTTGTCAGCCTCCCGAGTGTCAATCACGGATCTGCCGAATCCCGCACTTTTCTCATTGGAATCGATTTGTAATTGGTGACAGAATAGGCAGAAGTAAAGACACAGTTCTCTGCAATGGGGAGCATGAGTCCGGAAGGCTGTGTTGCTAGCCCAGTACCAGTATTCAGGACATCTATTTGGGGCTGTAGAGGAACTTGCAGTGGGAAGGTAAAGATCCAGTTATCGTGGTCCATGTTGATTCCAATGACATAGACAGGGTTAGGAAAGGAGTTATGGTTAGGGATTATGAGTAGCTAGGGGCTAAATTAAAAAGCAGAACCTCAAAGGTAATAATCTCTGGATTATCTATGACCTGAGCCACAAGCAAATTGGTGTTGGGCAAATAAGATTAGAGAGATGAATGCATTGCTTAAAGACTGGTGTGGGAGAAAGGGGTTTCGATTCATGGGGCACTGGAGAAAGTACTGTCGGGATGGTTTTCACCTGAACTGTTCAGGAATCAGTGTTCTGATGACTCAGATAACTAGGATGATAGAGAGGGCTTTGAACTAAATAACGGGGGCAGGGGGAAACAAAGAATAAATAAAAGCAGGAGGCCATATGGCCCTTCGAGCCTGCTCCGCCATTCATTATGATCACGGCCAATCATCAAGTTCATTACTCTGATCCTGCTTTCCTCCCATATCCCTTGATTCCTTTAGCCCCAAGAGTTATATCTAACTTATTCTTGAAATTTCACGTATTGGCTTCAAATACTTTCTGTGGTGGTGAATTGCACAGATTTTCCACTCTCTGGGGGAAGAAATTTCTTCTCACGCCAGTCCTAAAAGGTTTACCCCGTATCCTCAAACTATGACCCTAGTTCTAGATTCCCCAACATCGGGAGCATTCTTTCTGAATCTACCCTGTCTATTCCTATTAGAATTTTGTAAGTTTCTATGAGAACCCCTCTCACTTTTTTAAACTCTAAAAATAATCCGAACCAATTTAGTTTCTCCTCCTATGACAGTCCCGCCATCCCAGGAATCAGCCTGGTAAACCTTTACTGCACTCCCTCTACAGGAAGATAATGACACCCTTCCTCAGATAATCACACCAAAACTAATAATAATAATCACTTATTGTCACAAGTAGGCTTCAATGAACTTACTGTGAAAAGCCCCTAGTCGCCACATCCCTGTTCGGGGAGGCTGGTACAGGAATTGAACTCACCGTGCTGGCATTGTTCTGCATTACAAGCCAGCTGTTTAGCACACTGTGCTAAACCAGCCCCTGCACACAATAGTCCAGGTGTGGCCTCACCAATTACAGTAAAACATCTTTATTCCCATACTCAAATCCTGTCACTATGAAGGTCAACATACCATTTGCCTTCTTTACTCCCTGCTGGACCTGTGCGCTTACTTTCAGCGATTGGTGCACAGGACACCAAGATCGCAACCAGTATCTACCTCTCTCAATTCACACTCATTCAAATAATAATCTGCCTTCCTTTTTTTAATCATGTGAGAGGAGATAGAGTAAATTATAGGGAAATAATAAGGTAATAGTGTAGTGGTAGTGGTTTGTGTGAAGATAACCAGAGTATGACAGGAAGGGACAGAGCGTATAAACTATAGAGTGCACAGTAAACAAGGCCAGAGATTGCAAAAATGGTGAAAAGACAGAGTTAATGGTTCAGGATCTGAATCTGTGCAGCATTCATAACAAATTGGACAAATTGTTACCACAGATAGAAATGAATATGTCTGACCAGATAACCATGACAGAGACATGGAAACAAAGGTGACCTAGGCTGGGACCTGATCATGAAAATGAAAATGAAAATCGCTTATTGTCACAAGTAGGCTTCAAATGAAGTTACTGTGAAAAAACCCTAGTCGTCACATTCCGGCGCCTGTTCGGGGAGGCTGGTACATTGACAAGTATTTAACATTTCAAAAAGGTAGGAAGCTAGGAAAAGGTGGTGGGATAGCTCTGTTAATTAAGTTAATTAAGAATGTCATTAGTATTGAGAAATGATCAAAAGAGCAAGATCAGTTTGGATTGAGATAAGAAATAGGAAAGGTGAGAGGTCACTAGTGGGCGTAGTATATAGGCTCCCTAACAGTAATTACACAGTAGGACAGAGTGTACAGGAAGAAATAAATGGGGCTTGTAACAAAGGTATTGCAATAATCATGAGTGACTTTAATCTTCATGTAGGTTTAACAAATCAGATTGGCAAAAGTAGCCTGGAACATGAGTTCAGGGAGTATATTCGGGACAACTTCTTAGAGCAGTATGCTCGAGAGTCAACCGGTTAGCAGACTATTTTGGACCTTATAGTGAGACAGGATTCATCAATAACATCATTATAAAGGAGGCTGCTGTTGTGTTATGTACTCTGGTATAACACACCTGCAACTGGATGCAGCTTTAATCAAAAGATACTCCAGACCTTGAAGTTAGTTCAATCTGATTCATTGAACTAGTAGCACAGTTAGCACAGTTCTCTATGAGTTCAACTCTCTGCTAACCTAGGTGTGGTTACTCTGCCTGACTGAGCCAGACTAGCTCTTAGCCACATGCTGGAGGTGTGATACTGTACATACACCCTGACTCACTCTGTAGATGTTCATCAGTGGAAAGAGGCGGATTGTCAGTGCTTCCCGCCTTTTGTAGTGAGATACCGCCCCTGGGTGTATGCCTGCTCATTGGTCATGTCCTGTTCTCGGTGTTCATTAGCTGCCTGTCTGTATATCATTATCTGTATGTCTGTACATCATGACAGCTGCAATCATATCATGATAGAATTTTGTGTTCAGCTTGAAGGGGAGAAATGTGGGTCAAAAATCAATGTTGCAAATCTGAATAAACGTTTGTAAGGGTACAAAAGCAGGTCTAGTCTATTGGGAAATTAAGTTGAAAGGAGATGCAGTGACAGACAATTAAGGAAATACGTAATGGCCGGGATTCTCCAATCCCGTGGCCAAGTTCTGACACCGGCGTGAAAGCGGCGTGAACCACTCCGGCGTCAACGGTCCTCAATTGTCCGGCATGCTCCCCTTCCTAGGGGGCTAGGTCGGCGCCGGAGTGGTCCCACAGCTCCAGCCGGCACGCCACGGCTGGCGTGATTCCGCGCATGCGCGTGGGTTCCCGTGTCTGCGCTGGCCCCTGGGAAATATGGCGGAGCCCTACAGTGGTCTGGCATGAAGGAACATAGGCCCCCACAGAACCAGCCTGCCCGCCCGCTGATCGGTAGGCCCCGATCTCGGGCCAGGCCACATGGAGGCCCCCCCCCCCCCCGCCACCCGGGATTGGATCCCCCCAACCCCCCACCAGGACGGCCCCCACACACAGAACCTCCGGTCCCGCCATGTGGGACCATACGTGACCCACGCCGGCGGGACTCGGGCCATCCCGGCGGCTACTTGGCCCGTCGGGGCCTGGAGAATCGCGGGTGGAGGCCGCTTTCCCCACACAAAAGGTGATGTTTTTGATGGCTAGAGGTGCAGGAGTACCTGGAGAAGATTTTACTCCTCTGGTGTGGCTGGTGGACGGATCCACAAACTAGGAGTGGGACGAGAAGAAAAGAGCTGCTGGAACAGAAAAGTCTTTGTGGTTTGCCACAGGATAAGATGGTGGAGGGCATGGCTCTGCCCATCCAATGGTCTATGGAGCAGCTAATAATAATAATAATCGCTTATTGTCACGAGTAGGCTTCAATTAAGTTACTGTGAAAAGCCCCTAGTCGCCACATTCCGGCGCCTGTTCGGGGAGGCCGGTACGGGAATTGAACCCGCATTGCTCTTTACAATTACAAGCCAGCTGTTTAGCCCACTGTGCTAAACCATCTTGTGGTTTAGCACAGTAAATTCAGCCAGCAGAGGAAGGAGGCCCTGGGAAACCTTGCCAAAGTTGTGGAACCGATCAGATCGGGAATCAAGAGAGTGGAACAGAGGCTGGAGTTCCAGGGCCGGGCAATCCAGAAAGTGGAGGAGGCGGTGGGGAGCATGAGCCCAACTGGTACATGGCTTTACTGTCAGGCTTACATCTGCCATACACACCCATGCACATCCAAACATGCAGACACACTCGTAAATATGCTTTTACCTCTTCCTTTGTGAACTGAGCAGGTTTGGCTTCTCCTTTCAGGGCTTGTGGCTCCATCTGTGGAATTAGACAAAACATCCAGATCACGATCTGATCAATAACTAATTATTCCCCACAATTGATGGGGATTATGGAAATACCCTTTCCACAGCAGTGCCTTGATCAAAAAGAAGCTAAAGCGAAGGAGTTTGCTACTTACTTAGGCCTGGGCCTGAGCTTAAACACTTACCTGAATCTCAGCTTTTGTATACTGACAATTCATTGCTGGATTATGACAAGAAATTTGTATTCCATACTTCATATTAAGAGTCAAAGAACATAACATTTTGGATGGTCCAAATTATTTGATCACGTTTACATTTTTTAAGGTCGAGTTCTGGGTGAAGGGCTGAGACCTACAGGACTTCAGAAAGGCTAAAAAGAACAGAGGCGTTAAAACAAATCAGGGAGTAGCGGTGAGATTTTGGGGAGGGTTTCACTTCCGGTGGCGGCTATGAATGAGTAAGTCGCACATTTGGTGGCTCCCGCTCGGGCCGGACTTTTGGACCTGTTCCCCCGATTTTCTTGAATTGAAAAATTGAGGACAGAGGCAATTGTGTACTAAATTCCCACATCAGTGCACGGAGAGGAGGACTAGAAGTGCTCACAAAGGCAGAAACAGAAGGACAGAGAAGGCTTGGGCTGAAGCTGCAGCGGGAGACAGCAGGGCGGAGGGCCGGACCTCTGGCTTGTCGACCCAGCGGTCAACAGAGCAGCTGATGAAAGTTATTCAGGAAGGCTTCGTTAAGCAGAAACGGGACTGCTTGGACCTGATAAAAGAGTCAATTGAGCAAATGGGGCTTAGATTGGATGCCCAAGATCGGGTGATCCAGAAAGTAGAGAAGGCTCTGGCTGACCAGAAGGAACATCAAACTGCGTTGGAGTTGGAGGTGGGGATGCTGCGGGACCAGCAGAAAAACCTCCTGGAGAAGGTGGAGGACCTAGAGAATAGATCCCGCCGGCAGAACTTGAGAATCGTTGGGCTCCCGGAGGGGTCCAAAGGAGTGGGCGCAGGGGCTTCCATGGTGGACATGTTTGTGAAGCTGCTGGGGGAATAGGACATTCTCCTGACCCTTGGAGGTGGACAGAGCTCACAGAGCACTCGCGAGGAAGCCGCGAACGGGAGACCCCCCGAGAGCAATGGTGGTGACATTCCACAGGTACTTGGGTAAGGAGCGCATGAGTAAAGAGGGAGTAAAGAGGAGCGCATGAGAGAGAGAGAGGGTGAGACTTCAGGGAAGAGCACTATTGGGTAAGACACCTGTTTGTTTGTTTCAAAATTGAAAAAAACCCAGTAAAGTGATGTCACACGAAACTGTGGCCTGATTGGCTGAAAGGCAGACTGGGCTAAATTTGAATATCGGGAGTTACTGATTGAAATACTAGTTTTGGTTTGACTTAGATTACCATTTTTAAGTTGATTTAAATTAGTTTTTTAAATTTCATTTAAATAATTTTTTAAATTTCAATTAAATAATTATTGTTAATTTGTTGTCAGATCAAGAGGGATAAATACTCAGTTTAAAAAAAAATCTAATTAAATAGTATACGGGGATTGGATTTAATCTGACAAAAAAACATCTTTCTAAAGTTTAATTTCAAAGGTTTAATTTAAAAGAATAATTCATGGCAGGACAGCTCCAAGTGGTCTGCTCCTCTTGCTCCATGTGGCAGGCTGGGGACAGTTCTAGTCCCCAGCGTCAGCATGTGTGCAGGAAGTGTCTCCAGTTACAGCTTCTGGAAGCTCGAGTTTCAGAGCTGGAGCGGCGGCTGGAGACATTGTGGAGCATCCGCGAGTGTCGTGGATAGCACGTATGGAGAGGTGGTCACACCGCAGGCTCAGACTCCACAGGCAGGAAGGGAATGGGTGACCACCAGACAGAGCGAGAGAGCGAGGCAGGTAGTGCAGGAATCTCCTGTGGCTATTCCCCTGCAGAACAGATATACCGTTTTGGATACTGTTGAAGGGAATGGCCTCTCAGGAGAAAACAGCAACAGCCAAACCGTGGCACCACGGTTGGTTCTGCTGCAGAGGGGAGGAGTAATAAGTGTGACAGTGCAATAGTTATAGGGAATTCAATTGTAAGAGGAATAGACAGGTGTTTCTGTGGCCGCAAATGAGACACCAGGATGGTATGTTGCCTCCCTGGTGCTAGGGTCAAGAATATCTCGGAGCGGGTACAGGACATTCTGGATGGGGAGGGTGAACAGCCAGTGGTCGTGGTACACATTGGTACAAATGACAAAGGTAAAAAAAGGAATGAGGTCCGAAAGGCAGAATATAGGAAGCTAGGAAGGAAGTTAAGAAATTGGACCTCAAAGATAGTGATCACAGGATTACCGGTGCCACGTGCTAGTCAGAGTAGAAATGACAGGATATATAGGATGAATACGTGGCTGAAGAGATGGTGTACATTCTTGGTTCTGTCTTCACAAATGAGGACACAAATCAGATCCCAGAAATGTTGGAGAATGAAAGGTTTAGTGAGAGGGAAGAACTGAGGGAGATCAACATTAGTAGAGAAATGTGCTGGGAAAACTGATGGGATTGAAGGCGGATAAATCCCCAGGGCCCGAAAATCTGCAGCCCAGAGTGCTTAAGGAGGTGGCTCTGGAAATAGTGGATGTATTGGTGGTCATCTTCCAGGATTCGATAGACTCTGGAACTGTCCCTGCAGATTGGAGGGTAGCTCACATCACTCTGATATTCAAAAAAGAAGGTAGAGAGAAAGCAGAGAATTATAGACCAGTAAGCCTAACATCAGCAATGGGGAAATGCTTGAATCCATTATCAGAAAGCAGTGGCAGGATCAGTTAGAGTCAGCATGGATTTATGAAGGGAAAATCATGCTTGACAAATCTGTTGGAATTCTTTGAAGAGGTAACCAGAACAGTCGACCGGGGAGCCAGAATTCTTTGAAGACGTAACCAGTACAGTCAACAAGGGGGTATATTTGCACTTTCACAAAGTCCCGCAGAAGAGATTATTGCGCAAAATTGAAGTGCGTGGGATTGGGGGAAATATATTGAGGCGGATAGAAAACTGGTTGGCAGAGAGGAAACAAAGAGTAGGGATTAATGGGTCCTTTTCACATTGGCAGGCAGTAACCAGTGGTGTACCACAAGATCGGTGCTGGGACCCCAGCTATTCACAATATATATGAATGATTTGGATAAGGGAACAAAGTGTAACATCTCCAAGTTTTCAGATGTTACCAAATTAGGTGGGAGGGTGAATTGTGACAAGGTTGCAGGGATCCTACAACAAGATCTGGACAGGTTGGGCAAATGGGCAAACCAATGGCAGATGCAGTATATTATGGATAAGTGTGAGGTTATTAACCTTAAAAGCAAAAACAGGAAGACACATTACTACCCGAATGGTTGTAAATTGGGAGAGGGGAGTGTGCAGCGGGACCTGGGTGTCCTTGGGCACCATTCGCTGAAGGTGAGCATGCAGGTGCAGCAGGCGGTAAAGAAGGCTAATGGTATGTTGGCCTTCATTGCAAGAGGTTTCGAGTATAGAAACCGGGATGTGTTGCTGCAATTGTACAGGGCCTTGGTGAGGCCACACCTGGAGTATTGTGTGCAGTTTTGGTCTCCTTCTCTGAGGAAGGATGTTCTTGCTCTCGGGGGAGTGCAGCAAAGGTTTACCAAACTGATTCCAGCGATGGTGGGACTGTCATACGCGGAGAGATTGATTAGGTTGGGATTGTTCTCGCTGGAGTTCAGAAGAATGAACGGGGATCTCACAGAGACTTATAAAATTCTAACAGGACTAGACAGGGTAGATGCAGGGAAGATGTTACCAATGATGGGTGTGTCCAGAATCAGGGGTCACAGCCTGAGGATTCAGTGGTAAACCATTTTGGACAGAGATAAGGAGACACTCCTTCACACAAAGAGTGGCGAGTCTGTGGAATTCATTACCACAGGAAGTAGTTGGTGCTAACCAATGATGGGTGTGTCCAGAACCAGGGGTCACAGCCTGAGGATTCAGGGTAGACCATTTCGGACAGAGATAAGGGGACACTACTTCACACAAAGAAATGAAAAAAAAATTGAAAATAGCTTATCGTCACGAGTAGGCTTCAATGAAGTTACTGTGAAAACCCCGAGTCGCCACACTCCGTCGCCTGTCTGGGGAGGCTAGTACGGGAATCGAACCGTGCTGCTGGCCTGCTTGGTCTGCTTTAAAAGCCAGCAATTTAGCCCAGTGAGCTAAACCTGTGGAGCCTGTAGAATTCATTACCACAGGAAGTAGTTGATGCTAAAACTTTGAATATATTGAAGAGGCGGCTGGATATAGTACTTGGGGAGAATGGGATCAAAGGCTATGGGGAGAAAGCAGGATTAGACTATTGAGTTGGATGATCAGCCATAATCGTGATAAATGGCAGAGCAGGCTCAAAGGGCCAAAAGGCCTCCTCCTGCTCCTATCTTCTATGTATCTATGTATTCTACAGTGGGCCAAGCAGACACGGAGCTGTAAAATGGGACAACAGTATCCTGCGGATCTACCAAGACCTGAGTGCGGAGATGGCCAGGAGAAGAGCAGGCTTTAACCAGATCAGGTCGACCCTTTTTAAGAAAAAGATGAAGTTCGGACTGGTGTATTCGGCCCGTCTCTGGGTCATGTACGAGGAAGAGCACTTTTATTTCAGGGCAGCAGGGTAGCATGGTGGTTAGCATAAATGCTTCACAGCTCCAGGGTCCCAGGTTCGATTCCCGGTTGGGTCATTGTCTGTG
This sequence comes from Scyliorhinus canicula, assembly GCF_902713615.1. Taxonomy (NCBI): domain Eukaryota; kingdom Metazoa; phylum Chordata; class Chondrichthyes; order Carcharhiniformes; family Scyliorhinidae; genus Scyliorhinus; species Scyliorhinus canicula. The sequence continues at coordinate 67,952,366 of NC_052163.1, read as the reverse complement.
TGGAGTCTGCACGTCCTCCCCCTGTGTGCGTGGGTTTCCTCCGGGTGCTCCGGTTTCCTCCCACAGTCCAAAGATGTGCGGGTTAGGTGGATTGGCCATGCTAAATTGCCCGTAGTGTCCTAATAAAAGTAAGGTTAAGGGGGGGGTTGTTGGGTTACGGGTATAGGGTGGATACGTGGGTTTGAGTAGGGTGATCATGGCTTGGCACAACATTGAGGGCCGAAGGGCCTGTTCTGTGCTGTACTGTTCTATGTTCTATTTCGAGTTGCCTGCGGATGGCCTCGACTTCGCGAAAAGGAAAGGACTGGTGGTGGACTGAGAACTTTTGAACTTTGCTGCAATGTTCATGATTTTTTTTTTTAAGTTTCTCGCTTTTCGTTTTGTGAAAGCTGTCTGTAACGCCTTCTGTATTGATTTGGGACCAATGGCAGAGCTGAGTGAGTTAAGGTTTACATTTGCACTGTTGCGGGGTGGAGGTGTGCTTGTGTAGATTTTGGATCTCTTACTTGATCTTTGTTAGCTTTTTTCTTTTCTGCCTGTTTTTTCTGTCGGGCAATTCTGTTGGGATTGTTTGTCATTGGAATATGTATGAATGAGCGGGGTGGCGGGCGGGAAGGGTGGGGAGGAAACAATAGGTGGGAGGCTTCTCGGTGCCAGGGGTGGGGGGGGCCACAAAGCTAGCTGGGCAGGTTAGCTCACGGAAGCGTAGTGGGGTGTGTGATATGTTAGGTTTATTAAAGGGGTTGGGTTACAGAGTGTTGTTCCTGGGGGAGGGGGGGGGGGGAAGGTTCTGCTGACGAGGGAGGGACTTGGGCCAAGGGACAGAGAGGAGGTTGAGGGCGGGGACTGCCTGGGGGCGGGCCGGTGGAGGCGCGGAGCACGGGCTGGAGGCTGGCCCAAAAAACTGGATGGCTGATCGGTGAAGTGGGGGGGGGGGGGCAATGAGCCCCCCAAGTAGGCTGATCACCTGGAATGTACGAGGGCTAAATGGGCTGGTCAAAAGAACACGTGTGTTTGCGCATTTTAGGGGATTAAAGGCGGACGGGGTAATGTTGCAGGAGACGCACCTTAGAGTAACGGACCAGATTAGATTGAGGAAAGGCTGGGTCAGTCAGGTCTTTCACTCGGGACTAGACCCAAAGACTAGATGGGTCGCGACCCTGATCAATATGCCGGTGGTGTTTGAAGCGGGTAGAATAGTCTCGGACATGGGAGGTCGGTAAATGATGGTCAGTGGGAAATTGGAGGGGGTGCAGGTGGTATTAATAAATGTGTATGCGCCAAATTGGGATGATATGGAATTCATAAAGAGAATGCTGGGGAAGATACCGGACTTGGACTCGCACAGGTTGGTCATGGGAGGGGACTTTAACACAGTTATTGACCCTGGCTTAGACCCGTCGAGCTCAAAAACAGGCAGGGTGCCAGCAATGGCAAAGAAACTAAAAAGGTTCATGGAGCAGATGGGGGGATGGACCCATGGAGATTTGGGCAGCCGAGGGTGAAGGAGCTCTCCTTCTACTCACACATGCATAAAGTTAACTCCCGTATTGATTTCTTTATTCTGACGAGGGCCTTACTGGCAGGGGTGGTGGACATGGGGTACTCAGTGATCACAATCTCAGACCGCACTGGGTTGACCTGCAGGTTAGTAAAGACAGTAACCAGCGCCCGCAATGGAGGTTAGATGTGGGACTTCTAGCTGTCAAAGAGGTGTGCGGGCGGTTGAGGAAATGTATTCAGAACTACCTGCAGGCCAATGACACGGGGGAAATTTCAGCAGCGGTGGTCTGGGAAGCATTGAAGGCGGTGGTTAAAGGGGAGCTGATCTCGATACTGGCCCAGAGGGAGAAGGTGGACAGGGCAGAGACGGACTGACTGGTAAAGGAGATACTGCAGATCGATAGGAGGTATGCGGAGACCCAGAGGCAGGGCTTTTAAGGGAACGGCGGAGGCTACAAGGCTTATTAACCACAGGGAGGGCGGTGGAGCAGCTGAGAAAGGCGAGGGGGTGATCTATGAGTGTGGAGAGAAGGCCAGCAGAATGCTTGCACAGCAGCTTAGAGGGAGGCAGCCAGGGAGATAGGGAAAGTAAACGACGGAGATGGGAACCTGGTTGGAGATTCAGCATGGGGTGAATAAGGCGTTTAAAGATTTTTACAGTAGGCTGTATGGGTCGGAACCCCCAATGGGGCCGGAGAGCATAAGGCACTTCTTGGAGGGGCTGAATTTCCCAAAGGTGGACGGGGTGCGGGTAGGAAGGTTGGGGGCCCCAATCGGGTTGGAAGAGATGGTGGAGGGCTTGAAGGCCATGCAGTGGGGTAAAGCCCCGGGGCCAGACGGGTACCCAGTGGAGTTCTATAAAAAGTTCTCTGGGATACTGGGACCGTTGTTGATGAGGACGTTCAATGAGGCAAGGGAGAGAGAGGTGCTGCCCCCGACGATGTCACAGGCCACAATTTTGCTGATCCTTAAGCGGGACAAGAACCCGGAGCTGTGTGGGTCCTACAGGCCGATATCCTTGTTGAATGTGGATGCCAAACTGCTGTCCAAAATTGTATCCTCCAGGATTGAAGATTTTGTTCTGGACATTATTGGGGAGGACCAGACGGGGTTTGTTTAGGGTAGGCAGTTGGTGGCCAATGTAAGAAGGCTATTAAACGTAATCGTGATGCAGGAAGGTAGGGAGGTGGAGGTAGTGGTCACAATGGACACAGAGAAGGCCTTTGATCGAGTAGAATGGGAATATCTGTGGGAGGTACTGGGATGGTTCAGATTTGGGCGGGGCTTGGGGGGGGGGGGGGGGGGGGGTGGTTCGTCGCTTTATGCAGATGACCTACTCCTGTATGTATCAGACCCAATAGAGTGGATGGAAGAAATCATGAGGATTCTAGGGGAATTTGGTCGGTTTTCGCGGTATAAGCTAAATAGGGGGGAAAGTGAGATGTTTGCAGTCCAGGCGAGGTAACAGGAGAGGCGATTGAGGGAGCTGCCATTTAGATTAGTACGGGGAAGCTTCAGGTATCTGGGAATCCAAGTGGCGCGGGAATGGGACCGGCTGCACAAGCTAAATCTGGCCCGACTAGTAGACCAAATGAAGGACGGTTCTTGGAGATGGGACACGCTTCCGTTGTCACTAGCTGGGAGGGTGCAGACAGTGAGGATGACGATCCTCCCGAGATTCCTGTTTGTGTTTCAGTGTCTCCCCATCTTTATTCTGCGGTCCTTTTTTAAACGGGTCAACAAAGTGATCACTGGCTTTGTTTGGGCGGGCAAGAATAAGGAAGGTAAGGGGCAGCACGGTGGCACAGTGGTTAGCATTGCTGCCTACGGCGCTGCGGACCCGGGTTCGAATCCCGGCCCTGGGTCACTGTCCATGTCGAGTTTGCACATTCTCCCCGTGTCTGCGTGGGTTTCACCCCCACAACCCAAAGATATGCAGGGTAGGTGGATTGGCCACACTAAATTTCCCCATAATTGGAAAAAATAATTGGATACTCTAAATTTATTTTAAAAAAGAATAAGGAAGGTAATGCTTGAGTGGAGCCGGGGAGAGGGTGGGTTGGCACTGCCAAATTTTAGTAACTATTACTGGGCGGCAAATATAGCCATGATCAGGAAGTGGGTGGTGGGGGGAGGGTCGGCATGGGAGCGTATGGAGGCGGCTTCATACCAGGGCACCAGTTTGGGGGTGTTGGTAACTGCGCCTCTGCCGTTCGTGCCAACACAGTACTCCACCAGCCCCGTGGTGGTGGTGGCCCTGAGAGTCAGGCCAATGGAGGCGGCATGTGGGAGCAGATGGAGCATCGGTCTGGTCCCCAATCTGTAATAATCACCGGTTTGCCCCAGGGAGTATGGACAGGGTGTTCTGGATATAGTGGAGAGCAGGATTGAGAGGATGGTGGATATGTTTATAGAGGGGAGCTTTCCGAATTGGGGGCACTGGAGGAGAAGTTTGGATTGGCGAGGGGAAACAAATTCAGGTACCTGCAGGTGCGGGACTTCCTACGTAGACAGGTTTCAACCGTCCCGCTCCTACCATCAAGGGGGATTCAGGACAAGGTAGTTTCCACAGGGTGGGTAGGACATTTACAAGGAACTTATGGGGTCAGAGGAGACGCAGACTGAGGAGCTGAAGCACAAGTGGGAGGAGGAGCTGGGAGGAGAGATAGGGTCTATGGGCGGATGTGTTGAGTAGAGTCAACGCGTCCACAACATGTGCCAGATTCAGCCTGATACAATTCAAGATTGTTCATCAGGCTCACATGACAGTGGCCCAGATGAGCAGATTCTTTTGGGTGGACGAGAGGTGTGCAAAGTGTGTGGGTGGACCAGCGAACCATGTCCACATGTTCTGGACATGTCCGAAGCTTAGGGGATTTTGGCAGGGGTTTGCAGATGTCATGTCCACGGTGTTAAAAACAAGGGTGGCACCGAGTCCGGAGGTGGCGATTTTCGGGGTGTCGGAAGATCCGGGAATCCAGGAGGAGAAAGAGGCAGACATTCTGAGGGATAGGATCTATTCCCATTTGGAAGAAAATGGGCTTATCAGTGATAAGCAACATGGTTTTGTGCAGGGAAGGTCATGTTTTACCAACTTAATAGAATTCTTTGAGGAAGTGACAAAGTTGATTGATGAGGGAAGGGCTGTAGATGTCATATACATGGACTTCAGTAAGGCATTTGATAAGATTCCCCATGGTAGGCTGATGGAGAAAGTGAAGTTTCATGGAGTCCAGGGTGTACTAGCTAGATGGATAAAGAACTGGCTGGGCAACAGGAGACAGAGTAGTAGTGGAAGGGAGTTTCTCAAAATGGAGAACTGTGACCAGTGGTGTTCCACAGGGATCCGTGCTGGGACCACTGTTTTTTGTGATATACATAAATGATCTGGAGGAAGGCACAGGTGGTCTGATTAGCAGGTTTGCAGATGATTGCACGGTAGCATTGTGGATAGCACAATCGCTTCACAGCTCCAGTGTCCCAGGTTCGATTCCGGCTTGGGTCACTGTCTGTGCGGAGTCTGCACATCCTCCCCGTGTGTGCGTGGGTTTTCTCCAGGTGCTCCGGTTTCCTCCCACAGTCCAAAGATGTGCAGGTTAGGTGGATTGGCCATGAGAAATTTCCCTTAGTGTCCAAAATTGCCCTTAGTGTTGGGTGGGGTTACTGGGTTATGGGGATAGGGTGGAGGTGTTAATCTTGGGTAGGGTGCTCTTTCCAGGAGCCGGTGCAGACTCGATGGGCCAAATGGCCTCCTTCTGCACTGTAAATTCGATGAAAATGACTCTAAGATTGGTGGAGCAGCAGATAGTGAAGGGGACTGTCAGAGAATACAGCAGAATATAGATAGATTGGAGAGTTGGGCAGAAAAATGGCAGATGGAGTTCAATCCGGGCAATTGCGAGGTGATGCATTTTGGAAGATTCAATTCAAGAGCGAACTATATGGTAAATGAAAAAGCCCTGGGGAAAATTGATGTACAGAGAGATCTGGGAGTTCAGGTCCATTGTACCCTGAAGGTGGCTGCGCAGGTCGATAGAGTGGTCAAGAAGGCATACGGCATGCTTTCCTTCATCGGAAGGGGTATGAGTACAAGAGATGGCAGATCATGTTTTGTGTTGTATAAGACTTTGGTTCGGCCACATTTGGAATACTGCGTGCAGTTCTGGTCGCCACATTACCAGAAGGATGTGGATGCTTTGGAGAAGGTGCAGAGGAGGTTCACCAGGATGTTGCCTGGTATGGAGGGCGCTAGCTATGAAGTGAGGTTGAGTAGATTAGGATTATTTTCATTAGAAAGACGGAGGTTGAGGGGGGACCTCATTGAGGTCGACAAAATCATGAGAGGTATAGGCAGGGTGGATAGCAAAAGCTTTTTCCTCGAGAGGGGGACTCAATTACTAGGGGTCATGAGTCAAGGTAAGAGGGGAAAAGTTTAAGGGAGATATGAGTGGAAAGTTCTTTATGCATAGGGTGGTGGGTGCCTGGAACACATTGCCGGCGAAGATGGTAGAAGCGGGCACGATAGCGTCATTTAAGATGTATCTAGACAGATACCTGAATGGGCAGGGAGCAGATGGATACAGATCCTTAGAAAATAGGCGACAGTTTTAGATAGAGGATCTGGATCGGTGCAGGCTTGGAGGGCCGAAGGGCCTGGTCCTGTGCTGTAATTTTTCTTTGTTCTTTGTTCTGGCCTTTGCTTCCCTGGCAGCCCGGAGACGGATACTAATCGCTTGGAGGGACTCAAAGCCCCCGAAGTTGGAGACCTGGTTATCGGACATGGCTAGCTTTCTCCGTTTGGAGAAAATTAAGTTCGCCATGAGAGGGTCAATGTTAGGGTTCGCCCAGAGGTGGCAACCATTCATCGACTTCTTCGTGGAAAATTAATTGTCAGCAGAAGAGAAGCTAAACAGTTAGTTTTGCTTAGAGTATGGGGTTAATAAAGGTGGGACCTCTAAGGGAGGGAGACAGATTTTGCACTATGTTTATAGATTCATTTATAGTGTTTATTTTGTTGTTGTTGTAAAACCAAAAATACCTCCATAAAATGTTTATTAAAAAAAAAAGTTTGGGGCGGGTTTAATGTAATTTGGCAGGGGGTTTGCGAATCAGGAGGTTATACTTGAGAGGAATACCAAAGTGCACAGAAATCTCAGAGATTATTTAGTACTGTCATTCCCAGAGTCATTCCCACTCTGAACAGCACTCTCTGATCAAAAAACAAGTTTTTTTCCTGTGATTTTAAGTTGATAGTTTTTCAGCAAGATTTATTTTATTTCTATTTTCCGTATATGGCCACGCATCAGTTGAGAAGAGTTTAACTGTGTTGGAGCCAAGGGTGGACAGGTCGAGCCCCAGGTCAATGGGAAGGCTGAGGATGGCGAAGGAGCTGGGAGGGTTTATGGAAAGGATGGGCATGGTGGACCCGTGGCATTTTAAGAAGCCGGGGAGGGAGAGAGTACTCCTTCTTCCCGCACGTATATAAGGTATACTTCAGAACGGACTTTTTTTGGTGAGCCGGAAGGTGCTGGTGGGGGTGGTGGGGGCAGAGTAGTAGTAATTTCGGACCATGCACCACATTGGTTGGAGGGGAGCAGAGGCCAGGATGGAGGTTAGACTCGAGGTTGCGAGCAGACAGAGGGTTTTGTGATAAGGTGTAGTCGGTGATTCAAGACTATGTGGAGTTGAACCAAAATGGGGAGGTGTCGGTGGTCACATTCTGGGAGGCATTGAAGGCACTAGTTCGGGGGAGGAAATTATCTCGTTCAAGGCGCATGAAGATAGGAAGAGGAGAGAGGAGTACGATCGTCTATTGGGCGAGATAGTCGAGGTGGACAGAGAGTGTTCGAGGGCCCCCACCGTGGATGGATTGGCGAGAAGAAAAAAGCTACAGGGTCATTTTGAGTTTGTATCCCTGAATCTTTTGCCGGTCTCCTGAGCGCCATTGTTGCAAGTTGGCTGGTGTTGGCTGAGCAAGTGCTGCTTAGGTGCTGCTCGACCTTGCTAGCAGGGGGCTGGCAAGCGCAGTGCCGGCGAATCAGTTGGCGAGCCCTCATTTGCGACAAGAAGCCCGTGAGGCCTCGTTCAGTGGACCAATTAATGTTGAATAGCATTGCCATCCTGGCTGGGCCGAGCACCGGGAAGCTCACGGCAGTTCCCGCTCGCTACCTCGCTGAGAAAACTTTCTGGAGAATCACGCCCTGTGTCCATTATTGTCGCAGTCTATTTATCATGTCCCATATTAAAAGCTTTCTCTCTTCCTTGTCTCTATTAATTGATTTCCCACATCTTCCCCTAAATGTGAACCCCAGCTCTCACTACTTAAAACCCTGTCTACTTTCCTAGATATGCATCTCACTGAAACCCTGGTCCCAGCACTCTCCTTGTTACAAAAGCTGTCTGTATTTGGATAAAGGGCCTTTAATCAATTTTCCTCAATCTAACCTTATTCGCTGGTGCTAATTTATGTCTGTCAGCGCTGTCTCTTCCTATCGCAGTCTGGCAATGGTCACCTGTATCATTACCCTGCCTTGTTCCTTTTCTTTATTTCCAAATCTCCCCTCATGTGAACTTTTCACCACCCTCACCACCTCCAACTATTTCATTTAAAGCCCTCTCTACAGCCCCAGCTATACAATCCACCAGTACATAGGTCTCAACACTGTTCAGGTGAAGACCATCTCAATGGTACAGCTCCCTCTTCTCCCAATAATAATAATAATTTTATTATCACAAGTAGGCTTACCGTAACACCGCAATGAAGTTACTGTGAAAAGCCCCTAGTCGCCACATTCCGGCGCCTATTCGGGTACACAGAGGGAGAATTCAGAATGTCCAAATGACCAAACTGAAAGCAGGACTTGTGGGAGGAAACCGGAGCACCCGGAGGAAACCCATGCAGACACGGGGAGAATGTGCAGAACATGCAGACTCTGCACAGACAGTGACCCAAGCTGGGAATGGAACCTGGACCCTGGCGGCATGAAGCAACAATGCTAATGTTAGTTTATTTAACTAATTAGATTTCAATTTAGAATATCATTCAGTGAATATCTACAGTTATACTAGGGAGTTTAACCAGTTGTGCTATAAATTTAACATAATCCTTATATCTCCCCAGCACAGGTTTAACAAACTGCTCCAGTTGGGGACACCAACAAAAACTTACAATTCGCACGTCATAACATTCAAGGCTATGGACCAAGTGCTGGCAAATGGGAACAGGGAGGCAGGTCAGGTGTTTTTTATGCGTTGATGCACACTTGATGGTCTGAAGGCCCTCATCTGTGCTGTAATTATTCTGTGATTCTGATTCTAAATGACCTATCTGCATACCTTCCTAATGCCGTTGTGTTTCAGCTCTTGCTCTCGCTGTCTCTGAATCCCTCTCTTGGACCACTCCTCTACTATAAAAAGCTAGAACAGCAACTCCCCCCTCACTTACCAAATTGCCAGATTTAAGCACTCGGTCCAGGCTGCATCCTCATGCACTTTGTTCAATCTCTCCAAATTCTTTGCCCCTCAGTTAAGCTCTTTCCTTTTAGTTTTACACTATCTCTTACTTCCCTTGTTGACCAGGATTGCTTAATTAGCGGTTTGTGCAGTTCTCAAATTTTACCAGTACTTTGCAAACTTTTCACTGTTCATCTGGGCCAGATTTTCCGTTTCTGAGACAACAGGCTGGATTCTCCGTTCCTAAGACAGTGTTGATGCCGGCGCAGGATTCGTGCACAGCAAAACTGGTGCCTCACCTGGACCAATTCAACGATTGTGGAAGGGCTAGCATTGGTGCCACGCCGAACACAATCGACTCCAATGAAAAACAGTGCCGGATTCGCCAGTTTCGCAATTGATACTCAGAAGCCCACACTTCACTTCCCTACACAATCCCAGCCAACAAGATGGCAGCAAGGAGAGCACTTCCACAATATACGGGCGTCACATTGGAAACCCTCCTAGACCTGGCTGAGGAGAGGTAGTTGACCCTGTACCCCAGCCCGGGAAGAAGGCTGCCACCCGTCACAATTCACCATGCCTGGGTGTAAGTGGCAGAGGCGGTGAGTGCCATGAGTAACACCATCCGGACTGGCCAACAACGCCGGAAAAACCTGCACAACCTCCTCAGGGCAACCAGTGTGAGTAGGCAGCACTGTGCCCCTGGCACTAACTCCCATCCCACACACCCGTAACTCAACACCCCCCCCCCCCCATATCCAGAGGGAAAACAAACCCCCACCCTGCACCACATTCCGGCACCCATACCAGTGCCCTGGCCACTGAGGCTACCAACTATCCACCGCCTGGGATGCATTGGTTGGACTGTCTAACACTGTCTTTTACTGTTTCCCATCCCAGGAGAAGGCTGCCCATAACCGCTGGGGGAAAAGAAACCTGGAGGGGGACCGGCGGACCTTCAACCGTGGCAGACTAGAGGGCCCTGGACGTGGTCGCCAGCCAGAGGAAAGGAAGGGTGGAGATCGGCCGCAGGCAAGAAAGTGAGACCCTGCTGAGTTGCGGTTCCCCATGACATGTATTTCAAACCCCCCAACACCACCACCACCCCCACCCTCACCCCACACCACCCCCGGCCTGCGGTCTAATCATGCTTCCTGTCTTGCGTCTTGCAGGACCTGCTCATGATGGAGCGGGTCCATCTGGTGTGCCCTGTCTGCAGCCAGTGCCACAGCCGGAGCCCTGGGTGCTGAGCAGCGATGAGGAGAGCAGTACGGATGTGAGTCATGGACCCGAGACCCAAGAATCCCCAGAACCTGAGTCCGGGAATGACACTGACCTCCCGCTACAACACACCCCACATTCCCAGAGGCACTCACCTCAGTTGGACACTTTAGTGAAGAGGCCCCTGGTGTGCACCACACAGTTGCTCCTGTACATCAGGTGGATGTAGGAAGGCTAGGGAAATTGGTGGAGTGACGGATGGGGGTGGGAATGTAGTGCAGAAGGGGACAGAAGTAAATGGGGTCTTTAGGGTCTTCTACGAGGAACTGTACCAGTCGGAACCTCCGATGGGGAGAGCTTCATGAACAGGCTATGTTTCCCAAGGGTTCAAGAGGAGCTGGTAGAGGGGCTGGGGGCGCCGATAGAGTTGGGGGAGCTAGTCAGGGGGATTGGACAAATGCAGTCAGGTAAGACCCCGGGGCTGGACGATTTCCCTGTGGAATTTTATAAAAAGTATGCGGATCTGGTGGGCCCCCTGTTGGTGCGAGCCTTCAATGAGGCATGGGAGGGGGGGGATTTTGCCCCCGACGATGTCGCGGGCACTGATCTCTCTGATCCTAAAGCGGGATAAGGACCCCTTGCAGTGTGGATCATACAGGCCTATCTCGCCCCTCAATGTTGACGCCAAGTTGCTGGCGAAGATCCTGGCCACCAGGATAGAGGATTGTGTGCCAGGGGTGATACACGAAGATCAGACAGGATTTGTCAAGGGACGGCAGCTCAACACGAATGTGCGGAGACTGCTAAATGTTATCATGATGCCGGCAGTGGAGGGGGAGGCGGAGATAGTGGTGGCGCTGGACGCAGAGAAAGCGTTTGATAGAGTTGAGTGGGGGTACCTGTGGGAGGTGCTGGAGCGGTTTGGATTTGGGGAGGGATTCATCAAATGGGTGAGGCTGCTCTACGCGGCTCCGATGGCAAGTGTAGTTACAAATGGAAGGAGATCGGAGTACTTTAGGCTCTACCGTGGGACCAGGCAGACCTGTCCCCCTTGCTCTTTGCACTGGCAATTGAACCTCTGGCTATGGCGTTGAGGGTCAGGGAGATGGAGGGGTCTGGTGCAGGGTGGGAGGGAACATCGGGTATCGCTGTATGCGGACGACCTGCTGTTGTATGTGGCGGACCCAGAAGGGGGAATGCCGGGGGTGATGGAGCTGTTAGCGGAATTTGGGGGCTTCTCGGGGTATAAGTAAAATTTAGGCAAGAGCGAGGTATTTGTAGTACACCCGGGAGATCAGGAGGAGGGAATTGGGAGGCTCCCGTTTAAGAGGGCAGTGAAGAGTTTCAGATACCTGGGGGTGCAGGTGGCCAGGAGTTGGGGGACTCTCCATAAGCTTAATTTTACCAGGCTGGTGGAGCAGATGGAGGAGGAATTTAAAAGGTGGGACATGGTGCCGCTATCGTTGGCGGGTAGAGTGCAGTCCGTCAAAATGACAGTTCTCCCGAGGTTCTTGTTCCTCTTCCAGTGTTTGCCCATCTTTATCCCTAGGGCCTTTTTTAGAAGGGTGACCAGCAGCATCATGAGCTTTGTTTGGGTGCATGGGACCCCGAGGGTGAAGAGGGTCCTCTTGGAGCGGGGTAGAGATGGGGGGGGGGGGGGGGGCTGGCGTTACCCAATCTCTCGGGGTACTACTGGGCGGCCAATGTGTCGATGGTGCGCAAGTGGGTGGTGGAGGGGGAGGGGGCAGCATGGAAACGGATGGAGAGGGCGTCCTGTGGAGATATAAGCCTGGGGGCCCTGGTAACGGCGCCGTGGCCGCTCCCTCCCATGAGTATACCACGAGTCCGGTGGTGGCGGCTACCTTCAAGATTTGGGGCAGTGGAGGCGACATAGGGGAGAAGTGGGGGGCTCGATGGGGGCTCCGTTAAGGGGGAACCATAGGTTCGTCCCGGGAAACATTGATGGGGGATTTCAGGGTTGACACAGAGCGGGCATCAGACAGCTGAGGGACCTGTTTATTGATGGGAGGTTTGCGAGCCTGGGGGAGTTGGAGGAGAAATTTGGGCTCCCCCCGGGAAACATGTTCAGGTATCTGCAGGTAAAGGCATTTGCTAGACGGCAGGTGGAGGGATTCCCTTCGCTTCCCGCGAGGGGGGTGAGTGACAGGGTGCTTTCGGGGGTCTGGGTCGGAGAGGGGAAGATATCTGATATCTACAAGGTTATGCAGGAGGTGGAGGAGGCGTCAGTAGAAGAGCTGAAAACGAAGTGGGAGGGGGAACTGGGGGAACAGATCGAAGACGGGACATGGGCCGATGCCCTGGAGAGGGTTAATTCTTCCTCCTCGTGTGCGCGGCTTAGCCTCATCCAATTCAAGGTGCTGCACCGGGCCCACATGACTGGGACGAGGATGAGTAGGTTCTTTGGGGGTGAAGACAGGTATGTCAGGTGCTCAGGGAGTCCAGCGAACCATGCCCATATGTTCTGGGCATGCCCCGCACTGGAGAAGTTCTGGGAGGGGGTGGCGAGGATGGTGTCAAGGGTGGTGGGATCCAGGGTCAAGCCAGGATGGGGACTCGCGATTTTTGGGGTTGGGGTGGAGCCAGGAGTGCAGGAGGCGAAAGGGGCCGGTGTGCTGGCCTTTGCGTCCCTAGTAGCCCGGCGAAGGATCTTGCTACAATGGAAGGATGCGAGGCCCCCAAGCGTGGAGACCTGGATCAATGACATGGCGGGTTTTATTAAGCTAGAGAAGGTCAAATTCGCCCTGAGAGGATCGGTACAAGGGTTCTTTAGGCGGTGGCAACCTTTCCTCGATTTTCTGGCTCTACGATAGGGTACTGGGACAGTAGCAGCAGCAACCGGGGGGGTGGGGGGGGGGGGGGGGGGGGGGATGATGACTATGTTTGTTTATTTAATTTAAATTTATTTTTAAGTTCTCTTGTTGGGGTTGGGGGGGTGGGGGGATGTGATACATGCGTTGATACAGTCTGGGGGGTGTTACAGTTGTTATGGGTTATTTTGTTACGTTTTCATTGTTTGTTGTTATATTTTATATTTTCTGTAAAAAATTCCAATAAAAATTATTTTTTTAAAAAAAGGTGGATGTAGGAACACCCAAGGGGGTGGACGTTGGAGTGTGGGCTGATCCCAGGAACTAGCTGCTGTCTAGATGGGTTTCGGGCTCCTGGAACGGATGATCCCATTGATTGTGGAGATGCAGGCACAGAGCCAGGGACTAGATGAGGAGTTGTCGGCGAGCAGGCACGGGTTGCAAAGTCTAACTGCGTGTAGGAGCAGGAGGTGGTGCCGACCATGCATGCCACCCAGATCAACGTCGCATGGGTGGCGTCCGCGGTGGAGGCATTGGGGGCAAGGGTTGAGGTCATGGATCAACATGTCCAAGGCCTAGGGCACTCTGTGCCGGCAGTGGCCAGGGCCCAGGACAGGGCTTCCCTACCACAGGCAGCCATGTGCCAGGGCCACCTGGGCATTACATGGCACTCCTGAGCCTGGCCCAGTCACACCGAGTAAGTCCCGCTAATGATATTCAAACGGTGTTTACTGTACGTGCGTTCCGGACCGCATTGCAGGCGCTTTCAAGGTGACGGAGAATCACAATTTGGTGTCAAATCGGCACCCTCCGTGGTTTCAGTGTCGGAATGTATTCTGCGCCAATCGCGTTTCCCAATTTCGGCGATAGCCAGCGGAGAATCCAGCCCTAGTGATGGAGAATACTTTCCCAAATATACGCAAATAATTTGCAACTCAAAGACTGATTATATGTGACTCATTATAACTATTTTCTTTTTGCAGCAAGCTTCTCTGATATCTGTGTTTATTTATTCCTCTTTATCACTACTATCTGGAGGGTTGTGGACAACTGCCAAACCTTGTATCCTTTTCTGTTCATCAATTTGATTCATGGGGCAGAGCAGGATTAATAGCAGGGTGGGGGTAGGGCGTGGAGCAGTAAAGCAGGGAGTTCAGAGGGTGGAAGGAGTAGAAGGAGTTTAGAGGGATAAGGATAAGGATGGGAGGTGGGTGTGAATGTCCAAGTGAACATAGAACAGTACAGCACAGAACAGGCCCTTCGGCCCTCAATGTTGTGCCGAGCAATGATCACCCTACTCAAACCCACGTATCCACCCTATACCGGTAACCCAACAACCCCCCCCCCCCCAAACCTTACTTTTTAGGACACTACGGGTAATTTAGCATGGCCAATCCACCTAACCCGCACATCTTTGGACTGTGGGAGGAAACCGGAGCACCCGGAGGAAACCCACGCACAGACGGGGAGGACGTGCAGACTCCGCACAGACAGTGACCCAGCCGGGAACCGAACCTGGGACCCTGCAGCTGTGAAGCATTTATGCTAACCACCATGCTACCGTGCTGCCCATGAACATGCAAGGGAGCGGATTGTGGAGTCAATGTCTGCTTCCAAGGGAGCAAACAGGATGGACATGGAAGGATGGAATGGTGAGTGTGAGAGGCGGTAGAGGGAGCCAGTATGGTGGGAGGGTGAGGGTGAGTTGGTAGTGGTAGAAGGGGCAGTGAGGGTGGTTGGTGGGGATTCGGTGGCAGTGAGTGATGGAGAATGATAAGTTGGGTGAGGGCTCTTTCCCACATCACCCCTCGTCTGAAAAAGAATATTTTTCAATTTATAAACGGTGGCAAATAGACTTTGGCTGGGATTCTCATCGAACCGGTGGGGCGGGAAACTCCCGCGCGAAGGAGTGGCATGAACCACTCTGGCGTCAGGCCACCCCAAAGGTGCGGAATCCTCCGCAGCTTCGGGGCTAGGCCGGCGCCGGAGTGGTTTGCGCTGCGCCGGCCGATTTGGAAGGGGCTTGGCGCCACGACAACCGGCAGCTAAGGGCTTCCGCCGGCCGGCACGAGTTGGCACATGTGCGGGAGCACCAGCGTGTGCTGGAGTCACCCCAGCGCATGCGCTGGGGAGGGTTAATCTCCGTGCCGGCCATTGCGGACTGTTACACCAGCCGGCACAGGGGAATAGAGTGCCCCCACGACACAGGCCCGCCCGCGGATCGGTGAGCTCCGATCGCGGGTCAGGCCACCATGGGGCACCACCCGGGGCCAGATCCCCCCGTGCCCCTCCGAAGACTCTGTAGGCCGCCCACAGAGCCAGGTCCTGCCGGTAAATACCTGTCATAACATACGCCAGCGGGACCGGCCGAAAGCGGGCGGCCACTTGGCCTATCGCGGGCCGGAGAATCACCCGGGGGGCCGCTGCCAACTGCCCCCGACCGGGACGGCGAGATTCCCACCCCCACCAAATCCCCAGCGCCGGAGAATTCGGCAGCTGGCGGGGCGGGATTCACGCCCCCCCCCCCCCCCCCCCCGCCGATTCTCCGACCCGCCCTTTATCTGCTATGGATGAAATGCTGTTACACAAAGGCCTTGTTCCCTGGGTCAGAAACTTTACAAAATGTTACTCAAGATCAAATTGAGACTTTTCAGGATTTGGAGACTCTTTACTGTATTTATACTCAAGACATTGCTGGAGTTTTTTTCCCCAGGATTGAGCTTGACCGGTTTTCACTGTCACATGGTAGTTTTCCCTTCTCCATGAGGCAGAATTTCTTTAATATGACTGAGGCACTCTCAATTACGACACGAAAGTTAGGTCAGTAATCAAAGGCTTTAATAAGCAGTGAACAATGGCAGCCTCCATGAGAAGTGTGCTCGCAAAATGGAGTCTCATCTTAAGTACTGTTTCCCAGAGGCCAGAGGCGGAGTCCCCCAGGGTTCCAAGCCTCTTAAAGGGGCAATGTATTCCGATCATCACAAGCCTCTTAAAGGGGCAAGGTATTCCGATCACCACAAGCCTCTTAAAGGGGCAAGGTATTCCGATCATCACAATGACCTGACGATGCCAGTCAGTTAGCCTCCTCACATTGATTCATTATTATCCTAATTATTGAGACGCTTGATCCTAAACATGTTAAACATTTTGAAGGGGAGGTACTGGCAAGGACTAGTAATCCAGCAACCCAGGATAAGGATCTGGGGACCTGGGTTTGAATCCCATCACACCAGGTGATGGAATTTTAACTGAATAAAAATCTCTTGAATTAAAATTCCAATGATGATCATGACACCATTGTCGATTGTGTCGATTGTCGTTAAAAACCCATCTGGTTCACGAATGCCCTTCAGGGAGGGAAATCTTCTGCCATCCTTTCTGGTCTGGCCTCCATGTGACTTCAGACCCCACAGCAATGTGGTTGACTCTTAAATGGCCTAGCCAGTCACTCAGTTCTATTCAACCGATACGAAAACACAAAAAGGGAATGAAACCGACGGACCACTCGGCATCAAACCAAGGACCGTAAATTACTCCCTCCCTAACAGCACAGTAATAATAATAATAATAATAGCTTATTGTCACGAGTAGGCTTCAATGAAGTTACTGTGAAAAGCCCCTAGTCACCACATTCCGGCGCCTGTTCGGGGAGGTCAGTACGGGAATTGAACCCGCGCTGCTGCCTTGTTCTGCATTACAAGCCAGCTGTTTAGCCCACTGTGCTAAACCAGCCCCAGGTAGTGGGTGTACCTGCACCTCAAGGACTGCAGCAATTCAAGAAGGCAACTCACCACCACCTTCTGAAGGGCAACTAAGGATGGGCAATAAATACTGGCCAAACCAGTGATGTCTACATCCCGTAAATTAATTTTTGAAAAATGAAGGGTAGCACAGTGGTTAGCACTGCTGTCTCACAGCACCAGAGACCCAGAATCAATTCTGGTTTTGGGTGACTGTCTGTGTGGAGTTTGTACTTTCTCCACATGTCTGTGTGGGTTTCCTTCGGGAGCTCCGGTTACCTCCCAGTCAAAAGATGTACAGGTTATATGGATTGGCCTTGGTCAATTGTTCCTTTTGTGGGGTTACGGGATAGGGCGAGGCAGTGGGCCTAGGTATGGTGCTCTTTCTGAGAGTTGGTGTAAACCTAATGGGCTGAATAACTTCCTTCTGCACTGTACGGTTTTTATGGATCTAAAGTATGCTTTTCTCACCATCTCATAGACATAATTGACCTATAGACCATATACTGTGTCCTGACCAACAGTTTTGTTATACCGTTAACACCTCTACTAATGGCAGCACCTCCTCGTTAATAACAATCAGCATAGATTAGAAAGTAGAATACATTGAAGGGGTGAGAAAACTGAATAATTCTTTTTTTATATATATTTAGAATACCCAATTCATTTTTTCCAATTAAGGGGCAATTAAACGTGGCCAATACACCTACCCTGCACACCTTTGGGTTGTGGGGACGAAACCCACGCAAACACGAGGAGAATGTGCAAACTCCACATGGACAGTGTCCCGGGGTCAGGATCGTACCTGGGACCTCGGCGCCATGAGGCAGCAGTGCTAACCACGACACCACCGTGCTGCCCTCAAAATTGAATAATTCTAATCAATATTTTATTGGGTACCCCTATCACCACTGATATCAAATATTGTTGCTTTTCAGGACTTCCTTGGACGCGAGTTAAGACAACAAACTCAACATATTGCTGCACTTAAGGCACATCTGTCAGTATATCCTCTGCCGCCCCAAACTCCTGAAAGGTTTAGTCACCATCTCAGTCTCTTTGATGCTCAGCTCACTCCTCCCATATTACTGATATTGTTTGAATTCTGAAAATAGAAAACTGTTAGAAAACACATTATGACTCCTTGCTTGAAATTTTTACAAAGGCTGTCTTACCCTCACTTTAAGCTCATCTAGTCTGTATTTGCTTTGAAAGCCATCTCTTATTTTGTTCTAAATGCTCAGAAGAGCTGTTAGGAACATTAGGCTATTCAGCCT
Organism: Scyliorhinus canicula; assembly: GCF_902713615.1. Taxonomy (NCBI): domain Eukaryota; kingdom Metazoa; phylum Chordata; class Chondrichthyes; order Carcharhiniformes; family Scyliorhinidae; genus Scyliorhinus; species Scyliorhinus canicula. The sequence goes on along the minus strand of NC_052163.1, from coordinate 67,934,342 downwards.
TTCAAACCTGTTCTGTCGTTCATTTAAATATGGCTTATCTGTACCTCAGCTCCATTTATCCACCTTCGCTTGATATACTAACTAAACAAAAATTTATTCATCTTAGCTTTAGAAATATTCTTTGTAATTGTTCATACACGATGTACCTGGTTAGTGGACAAACGTTATACTAAATGATGTAAAACTCTGTGTATATGTGTATAGAGAGTGTTACAGGCCTAGCTGTTTCTCCCCGATCAAGAACAAGAGAGAGATAGAGCGACCTGCTTCACTTCATGGGCTCAAAATTACAGCAGCACAGAACCAAAAATACAACCTGCACATCGACCAAAGTAAGCAAAAGTCAAGAAAGACAAAAAAAACCATCAGCTTGTTTAGAAAAGACAGTGTAATGGAAGATTGTCAGAAATTTGTAACTTACTCTGAGGTACTTGCGTTAGGCAGACGGATATGAGAATTGGGTTGTTCTTAGAACCCAGCGAGACTGATCAATCAAACTGATACATTCGTTCATCATGCGCCGCAGGATCACCTACCAAGGAAGAAAGCATGATTCATTTTACAAAGTGGCAAATGACTTTCTTGAAGTTCAGAGTTGCAGACAGCTACTTGAGCTCTCAAGCTTGCGACATATTTTCCAACATCAGAGGAAACCACAAGCTTATCTGTACCTAACCATTCAACAGCACAGGAAACGTCAGCTGTCCAGCTCTCCAGTCCCAGCAGCACATAAAACACACCACATGATCAGCCCCAGAGATGCTGGGGTGCCAAACATGACTTCCTGTTGCTTGTCGAACTTAAGAGGGGGAGACTTTTGTTGACAGTTTCTTTTATGCACCCCATCCCCTACAAGGCTCTCAGGATTTCTGCTGGAGTACAAGTCACTGGCTCTTAGTGACCAACTGCCATATGCTCAAATGCCCACTTAAAAATCTGTCATATGTGAGTCCAGATCAAGATTGTCACAGGCCATTCTACCTTAGCGTGCTTCATAACAATGGGCTAATCAACAACGGTCCACATCACCATGAGCCTTATAACACAAGGTCACCTGGGGAGCAGGGACTGCTCTAGATTGATCAGGAGAAGGAGCCTGGGCTACTATATTGACTGGGACTCACTTAGTGCTACAGGCTTCAATGGGGCAGAGTTTGTCAGGTGTAGCTGTGGTAAACCACGGTATTGCATTGTAATTACGACGCGAGAGTGAGGTCGGTAATCAAAAGGCTTTAATCTACAGAGAACTGAACAGCATCCGAGAGAAGTGTGCTCACCACATGGAGCCTTATCCTATATACCGTTTCCTGGGGGCGTAGCAGGGTTCCAAGCATCTTAAAGGGGCAAGGTATTAAAGGGCAGGTACCGTTTAAAGCAGTTATCACATTCATCACATTCACCCCCTGTTTAGAAAAAACATATAGTCCGTCGGGGGTGAAGTGGAGTTATAAGTTCAGTCTTTGTGGCGGTCTGATCGTCCGTGCTGACTTTCGCCGCTCTGGTGGTGGCGCCGTGGATGCGGTCGGTTCCGATGGTGATATATCCAGGAGCACAGTTGGCTGAGCCTTTGCCCACCTTGGAGGGGGGGGGGGGGTATCAGGGGTGATTAGGGTGATCGGTGCCGGCGCTGGCTGGGGGGAAGGGGGCGCTATGGGGGGGGCGCTGTCGGAGTCGGCGGTCGGTGCGGGGCGGGGAGCGTCGATAGAAGGGGGGGGTCGGTGGGGAAAACGTCGGGGTCGGTGGGAGAATTGGTGGGGTCGGTGGGAGAGCCAGCGGGTGCCAGGTCTCGCAGGGAGACAGTATCCTGCCTGCCGTCGGGGTGCTCGACGTAGGCATATTGAGGGTTTGCGTGCAGCAGGTGGACCCTCTTGACTATTGGATCCGTTTTATGGCTCCTCACGTGTCTCCGGAGTAGGACTGGACCCGGAGTCGTCAGCCAGGGTGGAAGCGAGACCCCAGAGGTGGACTTCCTGGGGAAGACAAACAAACGATTGTGAGGGGTCTCGTTCGTAGCCGTACAGAGGAGCGACCTAATGGAGTGCAGGGCATCGGGTAGGACCTCCTGCCAGCGGGCGATTGGGAGACTCCTTGACCGTAGGGCTAGGAGGACAGCCTTCCAAACTGTCACGTTCTCCCTCTCCACTTGCCCGTTTCCTCGCGGGTTATAGCTCGTCGTCCTGCTCGAGGCGATGCCCTTGCTGGGCAGGTACCAACGCAGCTCATCGCTCATGAACGATGTACCCCGGTCGCTGTGGATATAAGCGGGGAAACCAAACAGTGTGAAGATGCTGCGCAGTGCTTTGATCACGGAGGCCGAGGTCATATCGGGGCAGGGGAGAGCAAAAGGGAAGCGGGAGAACTCATCGATGACGGTGAGGAAATAGATGTTGCGGTTGGTGGACGGGAGGGGCCACGCTTAGTCGCTCAAAGGGCCCAGAGGCCTTTATCAGGCGGGCCTTGTCTGGTCGATAGAATTGCGGTTTGCATCCCGCACAGATCTGGCATGCCTTAGTCATGGCCTTGACGTCCCCTGTGGAGTAGGGTAGGTTGCAGGACTTGATGAAGTGGGCAAGCCGGGTGACCCCAGGGTGGCAGAGGATGGATCTCAGGCGGTCCAATTGTGCGTTGGCGCACGTGCCATGTGGGCATCTGGGGACTTGTTGAGCTTCCCTGGGCGATATTTAATATTGTATGTATAGGTGGAGAGCTCTATTCGCCACCTCAGAATTTTGTCATTCTTTATTTTGCCCCGTTGTGAGTTATCGAACATAAAGGTGACCGACTGCTGGTCGGTGACGAGGGTGAACCTCCTACCGGCTAGGTAGTGCCTCCAGTGTCGCACGGCCTCCACTATGGAGGCTACCATCAAGGACGTGGAAAGGACCTCAACTGACCAGAGTGATTGGATCGTGGCACTGGAGAAAGAGGAGGCGAGGTTGGTCGCGACACAGGGCAGTCTGCAGGGCAAAGTGGAAGATCAAGGGAACTGCTCGAGAAGGCAAAACATGCGGATTGTGGGCCTACCGGAGAGGATCGAAGACCGGGACCCCACGATTTACGTGGCTGAGATGCACGGCAACTTAGTGGGGAGGGAAACTTTCCCCAACCCATCAGAAATGGACAGGGCACATCGGTCGCTGCGTCCAAAACCCAAAGCCGGGAGCAACCGAGGGCAGTAATAGCCAAACTGCACCAGTGCCAGGACCGAGAAAGAATCCAGCGCTGGGCCAGACAGGCCAAGAACTGCCGCTGGGAAGGACATAGTATTGGGATATACCAGGCCATTGGGGCGGACCTGGACAGGAAACGGGCTGAGTTCAATAGGGCAAAAGCAGCCCTGTACAAGAATGGTGTACACTTTGGTATGCTGTACCCAGCGAAGCTCTGGGTCACACACCAAGGCAAAGAACATTTCTTCGGCAGCATGTGGGGCAGTGGTTTGCACTGGGACTGCGGCGCTGAGGACCCGTATTCGAATCCCGGCCCTGGGTCACTGTCAGTGTGGAGTTTGCACATTCTCCCCATGTCTGCGTGGGTTTCAGCCCCACAACACAAAGATGTGCAGGTTAGGTGGATTGGCCACGCTAAATTGTCCCTTAATTGTAAAAAAAGTAATAATAATTGGATACTCTAAAAATTTTTCTTTTTAAAAACATTTCTTCACAGTGTCCGCCGAATGCGGGCTGGAACAGCGACAGCAGGGTAAGCGATAAGGGGCTCCTGGCAAGGAGCAACAGCACACCGACGAGGTGGGGGGGGGGGGGGGGGGGGTGAGGAAGCACCTCGCTCCCCCCCCCACAAAACGCACCCTGAACGACAAAAGGCAAACCACTACCTGAGGAACCGCTTCACGTGTTGTTAGAAAAAGGGGCCCAGAACTTAGAGGACATGGTAGAACTAGCTACCACTATGGAGGTCTCATTCCGCAGCCTCACCTCGTTCCCCGCGGACCAAGCGACCCCATCCTGGGCCCCCAACCAGCGACTGCCCCAGGCCTGCACCACGCGACCACCCAGCCATCATGCAGCTCCACTGTGCCACTTTTGCGGGCAGCCCCAGCACCCACGGCAGTACTGCCCGGCCCGTAACACGGCCTGCAGCAGCTGCGGTCGCAAAGGACACTATGCCCGGGTCTGCCTGGCAAAGCAGGCCTCCTCTCCTAACTCCCCCGCAGCCCAGAGCACTCGTTTCCAGAATCCACAGGCCTGCAGGCCCCGAAATGCTGCAGCCTGTATGCCGACTCTGCCCCCACCCAACATGTGCGACTCATGGGGGTGGCCATCTTGGCAATCCTCCTCCATGCGGCCGGCCATGTGCGACCCATGGGGTGACCATCTTGGCAATCCTCCTCCATGCGGCCGGCCATGTGCGACCCATGGGGTGACCATCTTGGCAATCCTCCTCCATGCGGCCGGCCATGTGCGACTCATGGGGGTGGCCATCTTGGGCTCCATCCTCTTCCAACTCAGAAATTCGACTAGAAGATTCCAAACTCAGAGGGCAGTCATCACGGAGCCACTCCAGCACAGCAGATCGAGCCGCCGACTACCTGCAACTAAGCGCAGTGATACTGGACCAGTCACGACCAAAGCACCTCCGAAATTCTATGATGACCGTTCAGATCAACGGCTACAGTACACCATGCCTCTTCGACTCCGGGAGCACTGATAGCTTCGTACACCCAGAACTGGTAAGACGCTGTTCGCTCCCTATTTTCCCTGCACGGCAAACTATCTCCCCCGCTTCGGGCTCCCGCTCTGTTCACCTCCAAGGGCGCACCGTCGCGACCCTAACGATTCAGGGCACTAGCTACTCGAACTTCCAGCTGTGCGTGCTCCCTGAACTCTGTGCCCCACTCCTACTGAAACTCGATTTCCAGTGCAACCTGAAAAGCCTCACACTTCGCTTCGGCGGGCCCCTACCCCCACTCACTAGTTGCAGCCTCGTCACTCTAAAAATCGACCCCCCTCCACTCTTTGCCAATCTCACGCCAGACTGCAAACCCATAGCCACTCGCAGCAGGCGGTACAGCCTGCAGGACAGGGTATTTATCAGAACTGAGGTCCATAGGCTCCTACATGAGGGGATCATAGAGGCCAGTAACAGCCCCTGGAGAGTTCAGGTGGTGGTCGTCAAAACCGGGGAAAAATTCCGAATGGTGGTGGACTATAGCCAAACCATTAATCGGTTCACGCTCCCCTCCCCAGAATTGCAGACATGGTAAATCAGATCGCCCACTATAAAGTCTTTTCCACGGTGGATCTGAAGTCTGCATACCCTCAGCTCCCAATCCGCCCGGAGAATCGCCACTTCACGGCGTTTGAGGCTGACGGCCGCCTCTTCCACGGCCTCCAGGTTCCCTTTGGCATCACTTTTTTTTTCTATAAATTTAGATTACCCAATTATTTTTTCCAATTAAGGGGCAATTTAGCGTGGCCAATCCACCTACTCTGCACATTTTTGGGTTGTGGGGGCGAAACCCACGCAGACACGGGGAGAATGTGCAAACTCCACACGGACAGTGACCCAGAGCCGGGATCGAACCTGGGACCTCAGCGCCGTGAGGCGGTTGTGCTAACCACTAGGCCACCGTGCTGCCCTTCCCTTTGGCATCACTAATGGGGTCTCGGTGTTCCAACGAGCAATGGACTGAATGGTGGACCAGTACGGGCTGCGGGCCACGTTTCCGTACCTGGATAACGTCACCATCTGCGGCCACAACCAGCAGGACCATGATGCTAACCTCGATCCATTTCTCCGGATTGCCCAGAAACTCAACCTTACCTATAACACGGAGAAATGCGTTTTCCACACAATCAGGCTAGCCATCCTCGGCTATGTCGTGGAGAACGGAGTCCTGGGCCCGAACCCGGACCGTATGCTCTTAGAACTCCCTTTTCCTCACTGTCCCAGGGCCCCCAAAAGGTGCCTGGGATTCTTCTCATACTATGCCCAGTGGGTCCCTCAATATGCGGACAAAGCACGCCCACTATTTAAGGCCACACTCTTCCCCCTATCGGATGAGGCTCGTCAGGCCTTCACTCGTATTAAGGACATCACCAAAGCGGCCATGTGGGCTGTGGATGAATCTGTCCCCTTTCAGGTAGAGAGCAATGCCTCAGAGGTCGCTCTTGCAGCCACACTAAATCAGGCAGGGAGACCACTCGCCTTTTTCTCCCGAACCCTCTCCGCTTCAGAACTTCGACACTCCTCAGTCGAAAAGGAAGCACAAGCCATTGTGGAAGCGATACGTCACTGGAGGCACTACCTCGCAGGTAGGAGGTATCCCTCATCACCGAGGTCCAGGAAACTCCCGATCTCCCATTGGCAGGAAGTCCTCCCTGACGCGCTCCATGCTATTAGGTCCCTCCTATGTACGGCCACCAACCAGATCCCTCACGAGCGGCTATTCGTTTTCTCCAGGGGCACTACCATGGGGGTTTCGCTCCCAGCATGGTTAAAAACACCGGGCCCGATTCTCCTCCGGAAGCACACCCGGACGCACAAGACTGACCCACTCGTAGAGAGAGTGAGGTGCTGGGGAGGTCGCGGTGGTGGGTGGGGGGTGGTGGGGGGAGCGAGGTGCTGGGGGGGTTGCGGCGGTGGGGGGGAGTGAGGTGCTGGGGGGGTTGCGGTGGTGGGGGGAGCGTGGTGGGGGGAGCGAGGTGGGCGGCCGGCGGTGGGGGGGAGTGAGGTGCTGGGGGGGTCGCGGTGGTGGGGGGAGCGAGGTTGGCGGCTGGCGGTGGGGGGAACGAGGTGCTGCACCCCACCCCCCCCCTCTCCTGCTTATCATTGTTGCTTGCCAGGGGCTCCTTATCGATTCCCCTGCTGGGTACAGCGTAACAAAGCATATGCCGTTCTTATGCAGGGCTGCTTTTGCCCTGTTGAACTCTGCCCGAGACCTAGCCAGGTCAGCCCCAATGTCCTGATATTGTCCTGGTATTTCCTTATTTCCTTTTTCTGTGTCCTTCCCAGCAACAGTTCTTGGACTGTCTGGCCCAGCACAGGATTCTTTCTCTGTCCTGGTATGGGTGCAGTTTGTCTATTACCGCTGTTCCCCAGCTTTGGGTTTCGGGCACAGCGACCAGGGTGCCCTGTCTATTTCTGGTGGGTTGGGGAAAGTTTCTCTTCCCACCAGGTTGCCTGGCATCTGGGCCACAAACCTTCGATTCCCTCTGGTAGACCCACAATCCGCAGGTTTTGCCTTCTTGAGCGGTTGTCCTAGTCCTCTACTTTATCTTTCAGACTGCCCTGCGTCGCGACCAACCTCGGCACCTCTTTCTCCAGTGCCACGATCTGATCACTCCAGTCAGTTGAGGCCTTTTCCATGTCCTTGATGGTCGCACCTTGAGCTTCCAGTCTCTTCTCCGTTCTGCTCAGGGCGAGCTGCATTTGGACCAGAGTCTCAGCCACCGTGGCCTCTATGTCTGCTTTTACCTCTGCCTTTATCTCCTGTTGGTGCTCCCTCAGTGCCTTGGTGAAGGATGCCTTCCCTCTTCCCCCTGGTGTGGGGGGAGCTTATTCGTGTCTGCCTTGCTCCTTTTGCTGCGGTGAAACTTGCTCCGTCTCGAGCGCTGGTTGGCTCATCTGAGTGTGGTCGTTCCTGGCCCCTTCCACTCCTGGTCTCTACTCGGCCTCTAATTTGGCTTTTTCCGGGCGTTTTTTCTTGTATTCCCCCTCTCTTTCTTCCTTCCTCTGACTTACTGAGGTTGTTGAATGAGTTACTGCGTCTTTTTTGGCACCTGACATGCGAATGCTCAGCACATCGTTGTCACTGGAAGCCCTAAAATGGTTATAGATAATAATAATAATCTTTATGTAAGGCTACAAGTAGGCTTACATTAACACTGCAATCAAGTTACCGTGAAAAGCCCTGAGTCGCCACATTCCAGGGTAAAGCTGTTGATGTGGTGTATATGGATTTCAGTAAGGCGTTTGATAAGGTTCCCCACGGTAGGCTATTGCAGAAAATAAGGAAGTATGGAATTGAAGGTGATTTAGCGGTTTGGATCAGTAATTGGCTAGCTGAAAGAAGACAGAGGGTGGTGGTTGATGGCAAATGTTCATCCTGGAGTTCAGTTACTAGTGGTGTACCGCAAGGATCTGTTTTGGGGCCACTGCTGTTTGTCATTTTTATAAATGACCTGGAAGAGGGTGTAGAAGGATGGGTTAGTAAATTTGCAGATGACACGAAGGTCGGTGGAGTTGTGGATAGTGCTGAAGGATGTTATAGGATACAGAGGGACATAGATAAGCTGCAGAGCTGGGCTGAGAGGTGGCAGATGGAGTTTAATGCGGAAAAGTGTGAGGTGGTTCACTTTGGAAGGAGTAACAGGAATGCAGAGTACTGGGCTAATGGCAAGATTCTTGGTAGTGTAGATGAACAGAGAGATCTCGGCATCCAGGTACATAAATCCTTGAAAGTTGCCACCCAGGTTAATAGGGCTGTTAAGAAGGCATATGGTGTGCTAGCCTTTATAAGCAGGGGGATTGAGTTTCGGAACCACAGGGTCATGCTGCAGCTGTACATAACTCTGGTGCGGCCACACCTGGAGTACTGCGTGCAGTTCTGGTCACCACATTATAGGAAGGATGTGGAAGCTTTGGAAAGGGTTCAGAGGAGATTTACTAGGATGTTGCCTGGTATGGAGGGAAGGTCTTACGAGGAAAGGCTCAGGGAATTGAGGTTGTTTTCGTTAGAGAGGAGAAGGCTGAGAGGTGACTTAATAGAGACATATAAGATAGTCAGAGGGTTAGATAGGGTGGACAGTGAGAGCCTTTTTCCTCGGATGGTGATGACCAACACGAGGGGACATAGCTTTAAATTGAGGGGTGAGAGATATAGGACAGATGTCAGAGGCAGTTTCTTTACTCAGAGAGTAGTAGGGGTGTGGAACGCCCTGCCTGCAACAGTAGTAGACTCGCCAACTTTAAGGGCATTTAAGTGGTCACTGGATAGACATATGGATGAAAATGGAATAGTGTAGGTCAGATAGGCTTCAGATGGTTTCACAGGTCGGCGCAACATCGAGGGCCGAAGGGCCCGTACTGCGCTGTAGTGTTCTATGTTCTATGTTCTATTCCACATTAGGGGCAGCAGGGTAGCATGGTGGTTAGTATAAATTCTTCACAGCTCCAGGGTCCCAGGTTCTATTCCCGGCTGGGTCACTGTCTGTGTGGAGTCTGCACATCCTCCCCCTGTGTGCGTGGGTTTCCTCCGGGTGCTCCGGTTTCCTCCCACAGTCCAAAAGATGTGCGGGTTAGGTGGATTGGCCATGATAAATTGCCCATAGTGTCCTAATGAAAGTAAGGTTAAGGGGGGTGTTGTTGGGTTACGGGTATAGGGTGGATATGTGGGTTTGAGTAGGGTGATCATGGCTCGGCACAACATTGAGGGCCGAAGGGCCTGTTCTGTGCTGTACTGTTCTATGTTCTATTCCGGCGTCTGTTCAGATACATGGAGGGAGAATTTAGAATGTCCAATTCACCTGACAACACGCCTTTCGGGACTTGTGGGAGGAAACCGGAGCACCCAGAGGAAACTCACGCAGACACGGGGAGAATGTGTAGACTCCCCACAGTCAGTGACCCAAGCCGGGAATCGAACCTGGGATTATCTTAGGTTATCATAGAATTTACAGTGCCGAAGGAGGCCATTCGGCCCATCGAGTCTGCACCGGCTCTTGGAAAGAGCACCCTACCCAAGCCCACACCCCCACCCTATCCCCATAACCCAGTAACCCCACCCAACACGAAGGACAATTTTGGACACTTAAGGGCAATTTAGCATGGCCAATCCACCAAACCTGCACATCTTTGGACTGTGGGAGGAAACCAGAGTACCCGGAGGAAACCCACACACATACGGGGAGAACGTGCAGACTCCGCACAGACAGTGACCTAAGCCGGGAATCGAACCTGGAACCCTGGAGCTGTGAAGTAATTGTGCTAACCACTATGCAATCATGCTATAAAGCTATAAAGAAGAGTAAAATAGATTATGAGAATAAACTTGCTCAGATTATAAAAACAGATAGTAAAAGTTTCTACAAATATATAAAACAAAAAAGAGTGGCTAAGGTAAATATTGGTCCTTTAGAGGATGAGAAGGGAGATTTAATAATGGGAAATGAGGAAATGGCTGAGGAACTGAATATGTTTTTTGGGTCGGTCTTCACAGTGGAAGACACAAATAACATGCCAGTGACTGATAGAAATGAGGCTATGACAGGTGAAGACCTTGAGATGATTGTTATCACTAAGGAGTTAGTGATGGGCAAGTTAATGGGGCTAAAGGTAGAGAAGTCTCCTAGCCCTGATGGAATGCATCCCAGAGTGCTAAAAGAGATGGCTAGGGAAATTGCAAATGCGCTAGTGATAATTTACCAAAATTCACTAGACTCTGGGGTGGTCCCGCGTATTGGAAATTGGCAAACATGACACCACTGTTTTAAAAAAGAGGTAGGCAGAAAGCGGGCAATTATAGGCCAGTGAGCTTAACTTCGGTAGTAGGGAAGATGCTGGAATCTATCATCAAGGAAGAAATAGCGAGGCATCGGGATGGAAATTGTCCCATTGGGTAGACACAGCATGGGTTCATAAAGGGCAGGTCATGTCTAACTAATAGCAGGTTAATAGCAGGGTAGCATGGTGGTTAGCAGGGTAGCATGGTGGTTAGCATAAATGCTTCACAGCTCCAGGGTCCAGGTTTGATTCCCGGCTGGGTCACTGTCTGTGTGGAGTCTGCACGTCCTCCCCCTGTGTGCGTGGGTTTCCTCCGGGTGCTCCGGTTTCCACCCACAGTCCAAAGATGTGCGGGTTAGGTGGATTGGCCATGCTAAATTGCCCATAGTGTTCTAATAAAAAAGTAAGGTTAAGGGGGGGGTTGTTGGGTTACGGGTATAGGGTGGATACGTGGGTTTGAGTAGGGTGATCATGGCTCGGCACAACATTGAGGGCCGAAGGGCCTGTTCTGTGCTGTACTGTTCTATGTTCTATGTTCTAATTTAGTGGAATTTTTTGAGGACATTACCAGTGCGGTAGATAATGGGGAGCCAATGGATGTGGTATATCTGGATTTCCAGAAAGCCTTTGACAAGGTGCCACGCAAAAGGTTGCTGCATAAGATAAAGATGCATGGCATTAAGGGTAAAGTAGTAGCATGGATAGAGGATTGGTTAATTTATAGAAAGCAAAGAGTGGGGATTAATGAGTGTTTCTCTGGTTGGCAATCAGTAGCTAGTGGTGTCCCTCAGGGATCAGTGTTGGGCCCACAATTGTTCACAATTTACATAGATGATTTGGAATTGGGGACCAAGTGCAATGTGTCCACGTTTGCAGACGACACTAAGATGAGTGATAAAGCGAAAAGTGCAGAGGATACTAGAAGTCTGCAGAGGGATTTGGATAGGTTAAGTGAATGGTCTGGCAGATGGAATACACTGAAAAATGAAATGAAATGAAATGAAAATCGCTTATTGTCACGAGTAGGCTTCAATGAAGTTACTGTGTAAAGCCCCTAGTCGCCACATTCCGGCACCTGTTCGGGGAGGCTGGTACGGGAATAGAACTGTGCTGGCCTGCCTTGGTCTGCTTTAAAAGCCAGCGATTTAGTCCAGTGTGCTAAACCAGCCCCAATGTTGACAAATGTGAGGTTATCCATTTTGGTAGGAATAACAGGAAAAGGGATTATTATTTAAATGATAAAATATTAAAACATGCTGCTGTGCAGAGTGACCTGGGTGCGCTAGTGCATCAGTCGCAAATAGTTGGTTTACAGGTGCAACAAATGATTAAGAAGGCAAATGGAATTTTGTCCTTCATTGCTAGAGGGATGAAGTTTAAGACTAGGGAGGTTATGCTGCAGTTGTATAAGGTGTTAGTGCGGCCACACCTGGAATATTGTGTTCAGTTTTGGTCTCCTTACCTGAGAAAGGACGTACTGGCGCTGGAGGGTGTACAGAGGAGATTCACTAGGTTAATCCCAGAGCTGAAGGGGTTGGATTACGAGGAGAGGTTGAGTAGACTGGGACTGTACTCGTTGAAATTTAGAAGGATGAGGGGGGATCTTATTGAAACATATAAAATTATGAAGGAAATAGATAGGATAGCTGCGGGCAGGTTGTTTCCACTGGCGGATGAAAGCAGAACTAGGGGGCATCGCCTCAAAATAAGGGGAAGTAGGTTTAGGACTGAGTTTAGGAGGAACTTCTTCACTCAAAGGGTTGTGAATCTATGGAATTCCTTGCCCAGTGAAGCAGTTGAGGCTCCTTCATTAAATGTTTTTAAGGTAAAGATAGATCGTTTTTTGAAGAATAAAGGGATTAAGGGTTATTGTGTTTGGACTGGAAAGTGGAGCTGAGTCCACAAAAGATCAGCCATGATCTAATTGAATGGAGGAGCAGGCTCGAGGGGCCAGATGGCCTACTCCTGCTGCTAGTTCTTATGTCATGTTCTTATGTTCTGGAAGGTGTTAAAGGCCGTGATTAGAGGTGAAATTATCGCCTTCAAAGTGCAAAGAGACAAGAGAGGAAAGGACGGCTGGGCAGCAGCTGGTTGACTCCATACTGGAGGTTGACTCTGAGGCCCCGACCGTAGAGCTCCTCGCAGAGAGGAAATGGATTTGACCTGCTCTCCACGAGGAAAGCAATACACCAACTCCGCCAGGCACGGGGGTCCCTACACGAACACTGAGGCAAAGCTTTGTCAACGGTAGACAGCTAACATCAAACATCAGGCATCTGCTGAACATGATAATGACCCCATCCAAGGAGAGAACACCAGAGGTGATCATCTCCCTGGACGCCGAAAAGGCCTTTGACAGAGTCGAGTGGCAGTACCTCATTCTAGGTACTGGAGAGGTTTGGGCTCGGATCAGGGTTCACCTCCTGGTGAGCGTACGGACAAACAACACCAACTCCCAATACTTCCAGATGCACAGGGGCAGCAGGCAGAGATTCTCGCTGTCCCCGTTGCTATTCGCCCTAGCGATCGAACCACTAGCGATCGCTCTCAGATTAGCAAAAAACTGGAGGGGGATCCAAAGGGGAGGCAGAGAGCAGAGTCTCAATCTATGCAGATAACCTGCTCCTCTACATCTCGGATCCGCAAAGCAGCATGGAACGAATCATCATTTATGGGCACCACGGTAGCATGGTGGTTAGCATCAATGCTTCACAGCTCCAGGGTCCCAGGTTCGATTCCCGGCTGGGTCACTGTCTGTGCGGAGTCTGCACGTCCTCCCCGTGTGTGCGTGGGTTTCCTCCGGGTGCTCCGGTTTCCTCCCACAGTCCAAAGATGTGCGGGTTAGGTGGATTGGCCAGGCTAAATTGCCCTTAGTGTCCTAAAAAATAATGTTAATGGGGGTTGTTGGGTTACTGGTATAGGGTGGATACGTGGGTTTGAGTAGGGTGATCATTGCTCGGCACAACATTGAGGGCCGAAGGGCCTGTTCTGTGCTGTACTGTTCTAATTCTAATTCTAATCACGCCTTGAAAGAGTTTGGTGCCTTCTCGGGCTGCAAACTCAACATGGGCAAAAGCGAGATCTTCCCGGTCAACCCACAAGTAGGGGGGAGCAGCACTGATGGAACTGCCGTTTAAAGCAGCCCGACACAAATTCCGCTACCTGGGGATCTAAATCGCTCGTGACTGGACAGGGATCCACAAATGGAACCTCATCAGTCTGACAGAGGAAGTCAAAAAGGTGGAACACACTCCCACTCGCCCTCACGGGGAGAGTGCAGACAAAATGAACGTACTGCCCAGGTACCTCTTCCTATTTAGATCTACCTAGAACATAGAACAGTACAGCACAGTACAGGCCCTTCAGCCCACGATGTTATGCCGACCATTTATCCTAATCTAAGATCAATCTAACCTACACCCCTTTAATTTACTGTTGTCCATGTGCCTGTCTAAGAGTCGACTAAATGTCCCTAATGACTCTGACTCCACCACCTCGG